>NC_140630.1:2223272-2523272 GCF_057382275.1 Copadichromis virginalis | reverse complement strand
GGCGCTTTAACCATCTAAGCCACAGCGCCTTGCATGTGTGTGGATCACATGACCGCCTGCAGGAAGGTGTGGCCTTAAAGCTGGTCAAACTGTTTTCTGACTTCTTCAGTTTCAGACGACTTTGCCTCCGGATGTGGAACGAAGAAAAGGTGAACGGCCCACGATCACCTCCCACCTCGCTGCCACGGTCACGGTTAAACCGCCGTCCATCCAACATCTCAGTTCAGCCTGTGTGTTTGGTAAAAAACATAATGATAACTGTAAAGGCTGCTGATGTTGGCCAGAAACATTAGAATTAATGCAAACTGATCAGTTAAATGCACCTTAGAACAACACGCAGCAACACTACACATGAGCGAGAGGAGGGAGGTTTGGGGTCTTCACACACCCCTGTTCTCTGCTGGCCATCGGGGCGGGGGGCTGGGAGGAGGTGTTGGCCGTCCAATTGGGATCTGGGATGCGGGGCCTCCCTGCTGCTGCGGTCTGCTTGCCTCCACCTGTAACATCTCCTGGGTCTAGGTGCCGTTTCCCCCTCCAGGGGCGAGGGTACCTGGACCCGGGGTATAGAGTCTGTTTGGAGAGTGTGATTGTGTGTACAGTGTCCATGTATGTCTATCCCTACGTTGGGTGAGTGCTGAGTATTTGTATATGTGTGCATGAGGGTGGGAATGCATGTTTGTGTCTGTGTCTATATGTCAGGTCGGGTCTTACACTCCACCTCTCTGGGAACTCCCAGGCCCTCCAAAGGCCTATCTCCCCTCACCACACTCCCTGCCGGTAACTGATGCCCTCAGGGGTCGGTGCGTTGGTGGTTCTTGGTGTCCAGGGCTGGGCGCTCAGGTATGTACCAGCTCACTCCCGGTGACTACTTGGCAGGGCCTGTCTCTTCTGCTAAGGAGCTAATAAAGGAAGCACTTTCCTTAGACGTGCAGATGCTTTATGGTGACTTGTGTCAGATGGGGTCCACCTAAACACACCAACACTCTGATCTCTGTGTTAGTGTGGGAGGTTGTGAGGCATCCACGATTTAAACTGGGGTAAAACCAGCAATCAAACCAGTAAAGGACACCTGTACAGTTTTAAGGGGACCACACTCTGACAGCGGAACTGCTGGGATTTGAACCCAGGACCGCCTGTTTATAAGACAGGTGCTTTCACCTGCTCAGCCACAGCGCTGCAGTCAGCTGACCTGACAGCTGGTCATCAGTCAGGAGTCATCTGTAAAGTTGGACACGTTGAAAATGCGCAGAAACATGACATCAAAGTGTTCGTTACGACAGCGGCTTTCCTTAGGAGGAAAAACCTTCTGACCAATAAGACGCCGATGTCACGACTGTGATTCTGGACGTATTAACAGTGACATCATCAGTGATTGTGTCACTGTGCAGGTCACAGAAAACCAGCCTCTACACAAACAGCGCTTCCTGAGAGAAACTACCTGCTGAGCCACGTTTGCAGAGCCACAGTTAACGACAGCTTTCTTTTTTTTTTTTCGCCTGTCCCATTTGGTTCTTTAGCCATCAGAATTGTTGTCTGAAGACCAACAAGGAGACCCAATGGATTTACTTTGCCAAATGGATCATCGTGGCATTGCCGTATTGGTCCATTTGATCGACCAGCACCAGCGCCAGAGGTAGGTTTGAGTACACAGACCGTCCACTGGACGCCGTTAACGTGCCCACCCTCAAGGCCCTATATACATGTGTGTGTCATGAGAGTGTAAGTAATGTGGATGTCTAAGTTGTGAGATAAAATTGAGGCACAGGTGGCCAGAAGAGGACAGAGGGGGGGGGGGGGGGATGTCTCCCCTGCACCCTGGTGACACACCCGCACCCCAAGGCCCTACCTGTGTGGGTGAGTGTGGTGGAGCGGGAAGAGGGAGGTAGCCGGGGATGGGGAGGAAAAGGAGGGAGGGGAGGATGCCCCTCCCTAGGGCCAGCTCCCCCGCTGACCCCAGTAGGCACCCCCGTCCTCTGGTACCCACCAAGGCAAGGCAACGACAGCTTTCAGGCTTTATGCACAGCTGGAACTTGAACCCTGAAACTCTGCGTCTGCACAACAGCTGCAAGGCACTGCTGGGACCCACAGCGCCACAGTCTGTAAAGCTGTTACAGATGAGGAAGGGTCCAAAGGTTCATCTCTGCTGTAAGGCTGACACTTTAACCAGTGACATCACAGCTCCTCAGCTGTCACGGGTTAGATTCAGTCACTGCACCATCTTGTGGTAGAAATCAGTATTGCACCAAAGAACAGCCAGGCCCTGCTTCGACTTCAGTTCAGTCATCAGTACTCAGACTCCTCTCAGGCTGCCTCTGACCTCAGGAAATCACATGATAGGGTGGGGCCAGGTTTCACAATGAGCTCACCCAAATCTCTGGCTGATTGGGACCCACGCCCGCTTTCACACCTTGGCTCATGTGATTAGAGGATCATCAGGGGGTCCTTTTGTCCCTCTTTGGGGGAAACTCCCACTAGGTTTATATCTGGGACTCTCCACCATTTGACCTTAGAACTGAAGAAGCTTCTCGGATGAGAGGTGAAACGTCTTCAAGCAACTGAAAGAAGTCCAGACGCTTTTCTTTGCAAGCTCCTTTGACCATTTACAGTTATATTTCTCACCTGTGTGCAGTGTTGGGAAGGTTACTTTTAAAATGTATCCCACTACAGATTACAGATTACATGCCCCAAAATGTATTTTGTAACATATTCTGAATTCTTTGGATTACTTAATATATTATCATGCTGTTTACAGCTACATGAATGTCCTATTGCTGTGTGATTTATTACTATTACTGAAGGCTACTCTCCACACCAACACCAGCTAGATGTTTAAATCTTAATATAAATGAGTAACAGTAGGTGCACATTAGGTAAGGCTGCACTTTTTGCAGCGATCTCGTATAGAAACTATTCGGCACGTATATAAAACAGGTCCGCGGCTCCGAGCCGTAGTAAAGGGACCTCTGGCTGATACGTCGGGTTCGTGTCGGGCTCGCAGCTGAAAACTAGCTTTACTTTGTTGTCTGGGTCAACTTTGCTAGCGGGAGACAGAGAGAGGCGTTGAAAGGCTGCTGCAACCAAACTTATTGTTTCAGAGGAAACACGAACACAGCGTATAGTCGAGTCTTAACAGCTTACTTACAGCTGGACTACACCGCCCATCAGGCTCAATTCTTTAGCGCTATGCCTGTAACACTGCCTGTTGCCTTCATATTAAATCATTTTTTGAGCACTGATTTTTAAAAATATTTCTTTACATCATTATGCTGCTGCAAGTAGGGGTGACATGAGCAGTGAGACTGAGACACAGACATTAGAGCCTCTTAATGCGTGTTTTGTTTGGGTTTCCACCAGTGTGGAATTACCAAAAACAGAGAGGGCATAGCCGAACATATGAAACAGGAAAGTACCGCCATGTAATCCCTTTATTTCAACAAAGTAACTGTATTCTGAATACCACCTTTTTAAACGGTAACTGTAACAGAATGCAGTTACTCATATTTAGTATTTTAAATACGTAACGGCGGCACATGTACTCTGTTACTGTCTGTGTGGCACACGAATGAACAGAAATGTTGAAAGGTTTTTTAAATCCAACCAGTAAACTGATTGACATGTTCAAACAGGACATCTGTGCCACGTAGCAGAGAGATGGTAGGTGTGATACCGCTACAGTTTCTCTGCTCCTTTCTGTCAGTGTGACTTCTGGTGGGAGTTTTGTGGTTTTACTGCAGTATAAATGAGAACACCAGCTGATGTTTTTTCCTGTGAAGTTGGTACACGAGGCTGGCGTTTTTAATAAACATGTTCCTTCATGTTCTGCATTTTAATGCCATTAACTCAGAGCTCTCCCATCATGACTCCTCATTGGAAACTTTTGGTTTTACATCTAGAGATCAGCAAAGGATGAGTGTCTTAGACTAGAGTGGATGTTTACACACCTGCTGTTAATATTTCCATCTACAGACAGGTTCATTTAGACAGTGACACTTTCATACAGGCCTCCATTATCACAGTAATTGAACAGTTTACTGAAAAACAGTTTCATGGCTGCGTGAGTATAGAGGAGAGAAACAGCTGGTGGTCTGAAGCATACCACATCACACGTCAAACATGGTGGAGGTAATGTTATGGCTCGGGCCTGTACGGCTGCGGTGGAAGTGGGTCACGGTTTATTGATGTTGTGACTGCTAATCGAAGCAGCAGGATGAACTGTGACGTGTGACCTTTGCTCTCCGCTCAGAGTCACGCAAAAGCTGCAAAACTGATCGGACAGAGCAGGTGGAGTATGAGCCAAAGCAAACTGTAAAAGCAAATAAAGTAAATAAATGGGATGTTCTTAATGAAATTATGAAGTTTGACAGTTGAAGATTATACACACGTGTGTTTTCTTCCATATACGGCATTAAATCAAAATCATTCTACCTGCCGGTGTTCCAGATCTACTGGCGTTTAGATCAACTGGCGTTGGTCGGACAGATGTGCGGCAGTCTTGCGTTTCAGGAGCTGCTACCGACAAACCAGCAAAAAAACGCCAAATGTGTCACCTGTGACACTTGTGAGGTTGTCTCAAACACACTCCGTCAGTCTTGATGCTGTTGAACAACAAAATGTTTAAAATGTGGCGAGTTTACCTGGTGATATCCTCATGCGCGACGCGATCGCGAAAACAGCAAACAAGTAACACCACGCCGATGTTGTTCACGGGACAGCAAGAGTAAACGATCGGGAGACTCTTGTCGTCGTTATCGTTCCCCTCGCACGGTTTATTTCTCCGAATTCAGCGTTTTTGCTTCACAACTACAGCGTGCAGTTTACTTTGTGCACTAACATGGAGTCGAGTCAACCAGCGCCACCTCTGGCCAAGTGCCACAGCCTACAGCCAGATCAGCCTGTGACACACATCTGCACCACGTTTGAATTCGTGTCATGCACATTTGCTCATATGTCGTACACCGTAGCCTTGAAGATGTAAAAAGTGCCTCAGAGCAGCACACGGGCGTGTTATCGTACTGTTGTTAAAAGTTCGTTAGTTTTGGAGCAATGGAATTATGAAAAAAGTTAGTCCATTGAGGAGCCCTGTACAACACGTCTTCACATGGCTACCAGACACGCCCCCCGTCATTTTGTTATTATTCAATTCAGAACTGCCCAGACCAGACACAGTGACGTTTCACCAGAATCCCTTTGATCTCTGGTCTTCTTTATGACATCAGCACCCGAAAACCTATAAATAGGGGAGAGGTTCTCACTCTTGTCAGTCTTTCAAAGAGAGTGGAAGAATTCACTAGGCAGGAAACTACTGGAAACTTGCGTTTCTGACACAGTTGACGGTATTTTTAAAAAATCTTTTAGTTGGTACAGAGATTTAGCATCAACTTCAATTTGAAATATGAGTCTGTCAAATCCTGTTGTATGCAACATGAGAGCCGAGAACGAAAAACTTAAACAGCAAATCAAAGAGCTGAAAAATGAGAATAAAACTCTCAAACAACAAAACTCTACCATACGTGACCTTAAAGTCGAGAACGCCGACCTTAAGGAGCAAAAAAGAGAGCTCATAAATGAGAACAAGATTCTCCAAAAAAACATTGAAGTTCTCTTCAAACGAAGTGGGTTCTCTAAAAACAAGAGGAAAAGAGACCTGCAACTAGAGAATGAAACAATTCACTTCAAAATTCAAGAGCTGGAATATTTGAATACAGTTCTACAGGATTCACAAAGCTCCAATAGCAAAGAAATTCAGCAACACAAAGAGGTGATGCAGGAAATGCAGGATGAAATCAGAGAGCTGCAAAGCAAAAAGGCAGGCTATGTTATAAAAGTGAAAGGCATGGAAAAGGACAACCAGTCTTTAAGAGAGGAAAATGATGTGATGATAAAACGCATGTGTGAGCTGAAAAGGGACTTTGAAAAGGAAAAAGATGACATGCAACAGGAAATACAGGCTGTTAAAACTGAGCTCCATCAGGCAAACACAGCCTTTAAAGAGTTACAAGAGAGTGAAGAAAGAAAAAGGATCATGAATGAGGAAAACAAAACAACGGACAGTGAACAGCTCAGACAGACCCTGGAACTCCAATGCTTTGCACATGAAATTGACATATTGAGGCGGCATAACGAACTTCTTGAACAGGACCTCCAGGAGCTTTCCAAAAGGAGTGGTGATTCTCAAAAAGAACTGAAACCACACGATGAGGGTGCGAAAGGAGAATCACGGATCTTCAAAGCCACTGAGAAAGACTCCCAACATGATGTTAACGTGACCAACAGAGAAAAGGAGTTGTTGTGCCATGAATTTGAGGAAAAGAAAAGAGAGCTTGAAGAGGTCAAGAAAAATCTGTATGATTCACAGGAAGCCTTGACAACAGAAGACATGGCGTTGCAAACCCAAGCTCAGACTCCCAAAGTTTCACAGGAAGAACATAACGATCTGATAAACAACTACGATGTCCAAGTTGACATACTCAAACAACAAAATAAGGCCTTAGAAAATAAGGTTAGTGACCTTACCAAAAAGATGTGGAATGGACGGGAAGCGATGAGACAAATGGAAAAGAACTTTCAAGAACAAAGGAAGCTACTCGAAAATCTCCGAGGAGAATTCGAGGAAATTTAGCACAACTAGGACTTTGGCCCTCCCTATTAAACCTGGTTAACGCAGGTTCAATAGGGCTATAACTCAGACAATGGAAGTTCATTTGATTTAATTGGCCCAAAATGAGTGACTGCACCCAGACACTCAGTAGCAAAAGAATTACAGAGATTCAAGAGAGAAAACTGTTTCTGCATAGACTCCTATAGTACTGCAAGTCGTGTCATCGCTTGGTGTCCTGCATAGAGTGCAGGTTTAAGGTATCTACGTATCTTTCAGAATTAGAAGCTATGCTGCGTCAGGGGTTATAACAGCTGTGCCCCCCCCCAACCGGTCGAGGCAGATGGCCGCCCCTCACTGAGCCTGGTTCTGCCGAAAGTTTCTTCCTGTTAAAAGGGAGTTTTTCTTTCCCACCGTCACCAATGGCCTCGATGACTGATAACCTTCACAGACACTGTCATCAAGGGTTTGCTCACAGGGGATCATCTGATTGTTGGGGGGTTTTCTCTCTTATATTGTATGGTCTTTACCTTACAATATAAACAGCCGAGAAGCGGCTATTTTTGCGATCCGGTGCTTTAGAAATACATCTTAGCTGAACTGAACTCCATAACATCTGGACCGAAATGCCTACACACAACGGTAGGCATTTCAATCAAGAGCTCTGTCCAAAACGTTCAGTGACAAGCATCAGCACCAGGATTGTTTTTTAGCTCACCAACAGTTCATGTTCCATACCCAGTTTTTATTGTGACTGCAACTTTGTAAGACTGGGTTGGGAGATGTTCTTGTGGTGAGCTTTTATTCACATAATTGGTTTCTTTAATAGTGAAATAAAATCAATTTGTATAACTGGAAACAGCGTTCTCATGTGTGATTATCACATTGTATTCTTTAAACCATGTAACAGAATATATAATATATATAATTTACTCATAGTCATATTAATGTCTAATGTGATTGAGTTTCCTCATCTCTACTTATGTGCTGATGTGTTCACTGAGGCCATTGTATGGTCCATTTTGGCTGCATTTCCATGTTTTAAACATGAAATTTGCTTATTTAAAGGGTGTCTCATGTACCTCTTATGCAGAAATATGTGTTGCCTAGCTGGACAAATGTAGCACAGGTCTACTATTATTGGCCTAATGTATTTTAACAATCATTTCAGCATCCAGATAATCTCTTTCATACTCCCTTAGATGAATTTAGCCTGGTTGTCATGAAATAGGCATTTGAAACAATAACTACCAGTATCTTCGAATGTGTGTGATTGCACTAATCCTACACATTCTTTGCAAGACAACTGGGTGCTTTTATGTAAGGAATGATCTGAGAACACTGAGGCTAATGAAGTAACAAGAGAAACATAGTAAGTAGTCTTTCAGTTTGCATGATCAATTTTGATTATTGTTCATTTTCATTTACCATGTCAACATGTTTTAGAGCAACGTTTTCTGATTTTGAGCTCTTTTAGGTGTAAGTCATCGTCAGTGATTACCCTAAGCCCAAAGCAACACCAAACATGGGCAACCAAAATGCATCATTTTGTTAGCATGTAATTGTTCTCCCAATTCTTAGAAATCAGGAAACAATAAAAATAACAATTTTAACTTACAGACATGAAACACTCCCCCACCCTGGAAAAAAGTCCATTTTGCCTTTTACAAAAATATAAGGTTAGTGTAATGTTAGATTTTGCATTACTACCTATGACTGAGACCTCAAAGGTAATTCCTCGACTGCTTCAGTAACAGCCTGGTTGATTTTAACAAGTTAAGTAAATTTGCGGTCAATTTAGACTCAATTCAAAATCTCCTACTTGGGACGAACACTAAATGTAAATAGCTGACTTTCTAAATAAACCTATCCATCTTTGCAAGGTCCATTTTTGCTTTCACTAAATTCCAAATGTTTAGCCATAATTAGCTTAGCTGTCCTACTCTTGTTACTGCTCTTTCCTACTGCTGTTACAATCAAATGAACATCTCTGCAAAGATAAATTAGCTGAGACCTTAGGTTGATGGTAGTTACTAGCAAACACACAAACGTACATACACTATATAGTACAGTTCTATGATACATCACCAAATAGAACAATTTGTGGCAATGCAGACAAGCAGAGAAACAGTTTAATTAGTTGAATTTGTTCACTTGATCGGAGGTGTGTTTCCTGCAGATATACAACATCGGATCTCAATGATTTTAAATGAGTAAAAACCCTTGTGCGTTTAACCGGATTATTTATACCTTTAACATTCCAGCTTATAAAACGAAGAGCAGATGCCTTTGCCACTCCATACTATTCATTCACTCTCACATTCACACAGTGGTGGAGGCAGCTACAGTTGTAGCCACAGCTGCTCTGGGGCAGACTGACAGAAGCCAGGCTGCCATATCGCGCCATCGGCCCTCTGGCCAACACCAGTAGGGAAGTAGGGTAAAGTGTCTTGCCCAAGGACACAACGACCAGGACAGAGAGCCCAGGGATCGAACCGGCGACCTTCCGGTTATGGATGCAATTCCCAACCCCCTGAGCCACGGTCGCCCGTAATAAATAAATAATAAATAAAGGGAGAGTGGAGGATTATGGAGAAGCAGAGAGAGGACTGTGTTGTGAGACGGGCATTTGTGCTGTAAAGCTGGGCGTGTTGCCTGCTTGTCTATTTAACAGTGATGAAAATGATATTAAATAAATCTCTTAGTGTGTTAATACAGGAGGCTACGGACCTGGACCAACCGCCCACCACAGCGACCAGAGCAAAATGATAGTGATGGGAACCACACCCAGCAAGAATCAGCACCAGGAGAGAAGTAGAGGAGAAACTAAGAGAAGCTGTAACTCATAAAATCGGGTTGAAATTTGGGGCCAACGGACTTGTGGAGGTTGGGAAAGCGTCCGGAGCATCGCAACAAAAGGTGAAACAAAAACACACAAGCAGAGAAACGTGAGAGAAAAGCTCCTTTTAAGGAAACACCGGCAAGGTTAAAGCAGGGAAACTTAACCTACACCTGTTGTTAAATGATGAAGTTTATCCACTACTAACAAATAAACCCTCTGGGTTGCAGGACAACAACTTAACTTCAAAGAAAAAGAAAAGAAAGAGACTGGTATGACCAACCAGTGATGAGACAACAAATTCAGTGGTTAAGAGTCAAATTGTGAGATGTTTCCTGCTGATTGAACAACACAAGTGAGTTACTGACGGAAGGAAAATTCTCTTTTGTGCTTTTAAACATGATCTTAAGAATTTAAACATGTACCTGCGTTGTCCTGTCAGCTTGGTGGGCTATGAGTTGATTATATCGTGAGAAAAAAACAAATAAAGGGGAGAGAAGGCTGACACGGCCTGGCCCGGTGTCTCTCCCCTCTCTTTGTGACACAGCCAACACAACATCATTTTCCTGTTCGTCTGTTTTTGTTTTGTTTTTTGTTTTTTCTCTGTATGTTTAATTACAGGCTGCTTTGCCGGCCCTGGAAGCCGAGGCTGACCTGGACTTCTGCTCTCCCCTCTACCATCTTTGACGTGACCCTGACCAAACGCTGCAGCAGCTGGACCCACAACAACAACCTGAAAATGTCAACAGTGCAGCAGGAAAAGGATCTCATGCAGCGGAGACGGAGAGCGCCAAACCTAAGGCCCGCTGTTACGTTCTTAGGCTATGTCCCCTACGCTTTCCTACACAAATGAAAACCAACCAAAATACAATTCACTTACCTAACTTTCTAACAAAAAACAGGAGAAAACGTAATTCTTCTCACGCCTACTAGGCTGCTGCAGTGAACAATATATACAAGGTGAACAAAATACACAATTGCTATTTTACAAATCTATTTACAAAACTAAGATACTAACACCAGTCACACACACGGCTATACTTGCAAATCAATAGGCAAACGCTGCCGATCTCCGACCTGTATTCCCATGTGATGTTATTGTTGTGTGTGTGGGGGGTTCTATTCCACTGCAGGGCAACCTGCATGTGGCCAATAAAGCCTTCATTCATTCATTTATTCATTCATTCATTCATTCATTCAAAGACACTATGAAACAACGACTCAAAAACACATGCTATTTGTTGGATGATGGCGGCGAGCAGAGAGAGGGGGCCAAGCAGCTGTCATCTGGTAGTTAAATACTGGAGGTGATTAGCCAATTATCCAATCCAAGGACAGGAAGAGACTCCACCCAGCTACTCAGTAGGCACGCCCAGGTGTCCGACTCCTAAAAGAGAAAGGGGGAAAAACCCACAGCCATCCTCTGGTGGGAGGAGTCACACATAAAACAAACACTGACAACATTGGATCATCTTGATCATCTTCGTTCGGCGAGATATATTGTAGACATTGACTTTGAGTGCAGAGGATGCAAACACGCTTACACACACATGGATTATGAGTAGAATAAGTCTCTGGGTCAGAGAGTCCTGAACATGATATTCTAAACCAAATTTGCATCACTAGAAGAACAATGGATAACAACATTAGATTATCAAGGCTAGGCAGAGAGGTGTTTTGGTTTTCTGTCTCTTACAGAGGAAGGAACAGACACCAGACGAGGTCACGGAGATACGAGGATCCTTCGCAGCAGACACAGACACAGAGATGGCCGAGACAGCAACTGGGGTCAAGTGTCATGGCGTTTGGGCTCCGGCTAGTCACCTCGAGAGGATGGATCCCATAAACACAGCAATAAACACGAAGGGGTTGGTGAAAAACCAGGAACAGCAGACCAACGAGGCTCGAGAGGCTCTTGGTAAAAAGGGGGACACGGCTGTGACCCCTGAATACACAGATCACTGTTTGAAATCAGGGCAGAAAAATCCCCTGATCTGTGCAACGACCGAAGGGTGGTCTAACCCCGGAGGTCGAAGAAAGAAGAGCAGAGAATCACCCCACTGGAAGACACTGGTAGCTGCAGCAATAAAGTGAAGGTTAAAAGCTCCTTGGACAGAGGTTCTAGTCTGAGTACGTTTGAAAGGTACAAGGTGGCACCAAGATGGGGGTGGGAAACTGGAGTGCAAAATAAAGCTGTGGGAGAACTGGGGAGTGATGGGAGTGTCATCTGTACCTACTGTTGCTGTTGTAATCATAGTTTTTCTTACATCTGAACTGCGCAAACACAGAGGTCATCACACATATGCTCCACCCGTTAAAGGGGGACAGAGGGCCTCAGGGCAACACTGGATTATGAGGTGTAAGTGATCTCTTTAAAAAGAGATCAAAGGGGGAATTGTGAGATTATTATATTATCTTATGCCACGTTAGACCCCTAATTAAAGATTGTGAAATTGTTATGTAGTTTAGTTTGCATTATTCTCCTGAAGAGGTGATAACTATTACACTTATTAAACTGATTTGTATTACATCAGACTGCTGATTCATTGTGAATGAATGATGTTGTTTATGATGCACGATACAGCTGAGCTATAAGAAATCAGAGAGTCAGGACCTTATTTGTCTGATTAGAAGAGAACAGAGACCGGAGAGGTTTTCTGCCCCATGACTAGGCAGAGGGGGGCTGAAGCTAGAAGTATGTGAGAAACGCTCAGACACTTCGAGATCAGGCGGACACCCTCCTGCGCTCATCTCCCCTCCGGATGGTTTATGCTCAGAAGTGTTGGAATAAAATGATTGTTGACTGAGCATTTACACCGAGTGTTGTCCTTCCTTCAGCCCAAAGATCAAAAGAATTGGGAGGATTTAACACAATGCATTCTGGGCAGTTTGTTCAAAGTCTGACCATTCTGCACTCCAGATGGGTCGATTGCGTTAAAAATTTTTAATCGCGTTAATTGTGATTACGGCGCTAACGTGTTAACATTTACAGCTCTACAACAAACACAAAAACAGAGCACATCATGATAGAGACTTATAATTTGCACCGATGTATTTTCTATTTCTTGCTGTGTTGATTTGTCTGCTATTCTCAATGTATGAGAAATTATAATGGCTGATTGTTCGCCATTTGCATAGGGGAGGGGCCACAGAGGGGCCAAAGAACATGAAAAATACTAAATCAGAGAATATAAATGAGCAGGTCCAGTGATGATGGTAAATCTGCTCTCCTGCAAAGATGTCCAGTTTGTTCAGCTTCCATCTGTTACATTCACATAATCATTTTCCTCATCAGTGCTTTCAAATTCATCCTCTATGTTGACATAATTGTGATCGTCAGATTCCTCGTCTGACACGCCTGCTTGCTCTGCACATTTCCTTTTTATCTTCACCGGCTCAACATTCACGTAATCCCTCTCTTCCTCCTCCTCCTCGTCATCATCCTCCTCATATCTGTTTGTGGCAGCGACTGAAACACAAGCAGCAGAACTGAGTCAGTAAATATGAACAGAAAAACACAGAAAATGGTTTTCGTCATGAAACAAACAAATATTTGTTGAATTCATAATGAGCAGTATGTGTCCGGTTTCATTATGAAAGACAAACAGCTGCAAATTCATGTGCATTTTACTGATTAACGGTTACCAAGCCAGCATTAACTACACCCGAAGCCCCAGCCTGACTTCAGCCTCACCACTGTGGGAAGCACAAAAGCCTGTGTGAGGATGTCGGGGACAGACTGCTGACCTCTGCTGTAGCTGGAGTGGGCTGCAGGAACATCAGCGAGCAGCTTGAAGACAAGATGAGACCTGTGTGTGAGATTATTCTCAAACGGATGGAACAGTGAGGGGTAACTCCAGAACTACACTGGAAGATCTCTTGAAGGATCTCCAAGCAGCTGGGACATTACCCTGCAGCACACACAGGTACTCCTGCTGAAGAGCTCACGTCCATGTGAAGTTTGTCAATGAACACATGAACGATTCTGATGAGACCAATCTGAGCTGTTTGAATGGAAAAGAACGAATTACTGCATCGCACTGAGGGAAAGACAGGAAATCTTAGGCAGGGAAAAGCCTCATGGACGAGTTTTGACCCAAAACATACGACTGAGGCTATCAAGAAGTGAGTCATGAAGAAACACATTACAGCCATGGAGCAGCCTGGTCAGTCTCTGACTTTAATCCAATAGAAAACCTCCAGAGAGCTCAAGTTTTTCTAGAAACCTTAAGGATCCTCTGCACGGATGAGAAGTTTAAAATCAGCTGAGACGTCCACAAATCTGGTGACCAGCTACAGGAAACATCTCACAGCTGAGCTTGTCAACAACAGTTAGTCCAAGAGGATCAAACACTTCGTTCCTTACGGGGCGATCGTGGCTCAAAAGTTGGGTGTTCGTCTTGTAATCGGAAGGTTGCCGGTTTGAGCCCCACCTCTGACAGTCTCGGTCGTTGTGTCCTTGGGCAAGACACTTCACCCGTTGCCTACTGGTGGTGGTCAGAGGGCCCGGTGGCGCCAGTGTCCGGCAGCCTCGCCTCTGTCAGTGTGACCCAGGGTGGCTGTGGCTACAATGTAGCTTGCCATCACCAGTGTGTGAATGTGTGTGTGAATGGGTGGATGACTGGATGTGTAAAGCACTTTGGGGTCCTTAGGGACTAGTAAAGCGCTATACAAATGACCATTTCCCACTAAAATGCACATTTATTTGTAACTGGGACAGAATGTCTTCCACTGTTAAAATAAACCTGCTATAAAATGATCAATTATGAAATTATACACTGATCATTTATTTCTAAAAGGTTAAAATGGTGAATTCAACAGAGTGTCAGATACTTATTTCCACTGTATACTGTTTGTTCTCATGAGCACAGACTTTGGATCGGGATGTGGGATCAAACCGCCTGGCTCGTCGTCTTCTCCAGAGGACCAGACAGACCACCAGCAGGAGCACCAGGAACTGCTGACGCCACCAGCAGCCACCAAGGAACTACGAGAGAAAACGATTACAACATGTTTCTGGGAAATCTGCAACATGAAAAGTGATGCTGTATGAGCAGTTATGTCTGTGTAGGTTGTCATTCATCCAGGTAATGGCGGTCAATCATGTGACTCATCACATGAGCCAAGGTGAGAAAAAAGGCGTCTGGGGAGCATCTGAAAACTGGATTATAGGTGCCAGGTGTCCAAGCCCCGCCCTCTGTTCAAGGATCACAGTGGACTCCTCTTTCAAACCGCCTGTCTTCTCTGTCCAAAATATCCTCAAAGAGTGACCTTTGACCTTTAGATGCAGACGTACAGCTGAGTCTTGTCCTGTCGAGGTGGCTCTTCTATGTTGTGTGTTTATGAAGTGTTTGGTGTCTCCAGCGTAGAGGTCTGAGCGCTCCTCACTGCAGCTACATTGTTGAGTTTGTGTTTGTGATGAAGCAGTTTGTGTCTGAGTGTGTGGCTGAGTCTAAACTGGGACGTCGTGCTTGGAGGAGACTCTCCTGAGTTCCTCTGATAAACCTGCCACATAACGGAGGATGACGTCCTGTTTCTCTAAGGACTTAGAAGTGAAGACGCCTCATGGATGAGAGGTGAAAAGTCTTTCACTTTCTTTCCAAGCTCTTTAGAAAATTTGAAGGTGCTTCGTGTCAGGTTGTTGAAAACTTCATATGTTCACATGTTGAATGGTTTAAAACGTCTTTCCATCAATTTTCAGATCTAAACAGGGTCGTAGAAGAGGAGCAGTCCTCACAGTGGACAGCAGAGTAACCCTGTAGTCACAAGTATCTATACATACATCTTTGTATTTATATGTAGAGCTGTTGAAACAACATGTATGTTCAATCTGGATTTGAGTCCTGTGTTCTACTCACATGTGATGATGAGATGAATTGGTGCCGACTCAGGAGAAGTGAATGTCCTTGATGGCAGCAGTAACTCATACACACAGCTGTAGTTGCCCTGGTGTTCATACTCAGCTGCAGGGAAACTAAAGCTGGCTGAGTGGTTGACTGCAGGCTCTGTGAGGTTCATGCCAGAGAAGAAGAGCCTGAAACGTCATCTACATCTGTAGCTACATCTGTAACAACATCTGTAACTACATCTGTAACTACATCTGTAACTACATCTGTAACTACATCTGTAGCTACATCTGTAACTACATCTGTAACTACATCTGTAACAACATCTGTAACTACATCTGTAACAACATCTGTAACTACATCTGTAGCTACATCTGTAACAACATCTGTAACTACATCTGTAACTACATCTGTAGCTACATCTGTAACTACATCTGTAACAACATCTGTAACTACATCTGTAGCTACATCTGTAGCTACATCTGTAACTACATCTGTAACTACATCTGTAGCTACATCTGTAACTACATCTGTAACTACATCTGTAACTACATCTGTAACTACATCTGTAGCTACATCTGTAACTACATCTGTAGCTACATCTGTAACTACATCTGTAACTACATCTGTAACAACATCTGTAACTACATCTGTAGCTACATCTGTAACTACATCTGTAACTACATCTGTAACTACATCTGTAACTACATCTGTAACTACATCTGTAGCTACATCTGTAGCTACATCTGTAACTACATCTGTAACTACATCTGTAACTACATCTGTAACTACATCTGTAGCTACATCTGTAACTACATCTGTAACAACATCTGTAACTACATCTGTAGCTACATCTGTAACTACATCTGTAACAACATCTGTAGCTACATCTGTAACTACATCTGTAACTACATCTGTAACTACATCTGTAACAACATCTGTAACTACATCTGTAACTACATCTGTAACTACATCTGTAACACACATCTGTAACTACATCTGTAACTACATCTGTAGCTACATCTGTAGCTACATCTGTAACACACATCTGTAACTACATCTGTAACAACATCTGTAGCTACATCTGTAACTACATCTGTAACACACATCTGTAACTACATCTGTAACTACATCTGTAGCTACATCTGTAGCTACATCTGTAACACACATCTGTAGCTACATCTGTAACTACATCTGTAACAACATCTGTAGCTACATCTGTAGCTACATCTGTAACACACATCTGTAACTACATCTGTAACTACATCTGTAGCTACATCTGTAACTACATCTGTAACAACATCTGTAACTACATCTGTAGCTACATCTGTAGCTACATCTGTAACTACATCTGTAACTACATCTGTAACAACATCTGTAACTACATCTGTAGCTACATCTGTAACTACATCTGTAACTACATCTGTAACTACATCTGTAACAACATTTATGCTACATTTAATTTCATCATTAAAGTAAAGAACACTTCTATAACTACAAGTACAAACACTCATTGTAAAGTTTAACCTCATGGATTCATGTTGTGACTGATGTTTCTATTCACATGTGATGATGAGATGAATTGGTGCTGACTCAGGAGAAGTGAATGTCCTTGATGGCAGCAGTAACTCATACACACAGCTGTAGTCGCCCCGGTGTTCATACTCAGCTGCAGGGAAACTAAAGCTGGCTGAGTTTGTGACAGCAGGCTGTGTGCGCTTTTGGTTTGATCCAGAGAAGAAGAGCCTGAAACGTCCTGGAGTATATCTGGAGTTAATGGAGCAGGTGAACTCAAAGCTGGAGCCTCCTGTGACTTCTGTAACTGCAGGTTCCCAGACCAGTCCTCCATTAGAAGACGTCAGGGAGATGCTGGGCTGCTGCAGAGGATCTGGGCACAAAAGAAACAACACAGAAGACTGAACATCAGTGTTTGAACACTTTTATTCATTCTGATCTTCATCAAACTCGTCCTGTTCAGGTTCCGACTCTCAGCAACATTTAAGCCATGATCACAGACTGTTTTGTTGTTGTGATCAATAAAAAGTGCCACCTCTCAGAAAGCCAGACACACCACACAGCTCATATTCTGAGTTCATATCAGTGATACATTCAGTCAACCACAGCTGTACCACTCTGGAAATGCACACACTGTCCTTACTAATGCAAAGCAACGTCTGTAACAACATCTGTAACTACATCTGTAACAAAATCTGTAACTACATCTGTAACATCTGTAACATCTGTAACAACATCTGTAACTACATCCGTAACAACATTTATGCTACATTTGCAAGTTTACTTATGTAAGTTGTTATCTGTACTTTTTGCTCACATACATGTTTCATTTCATCATTAAAGTAAAGAACACTTCTATAACTACAATACAATACAATTTTATTTATATAGCACATGTAAAAACCCGAAGGCACACCAAAGTGCTTCACAGTAATATGGAGAGTCAACATAAGTCAATAACAGGGTACAAATCGGGCACAAGCACAGACAGGATAGAGGCACTAACAGACCAGGAGAGTTAGATAAATATAAAATCTGCTAAGAAGACAAAAACAGCAGTAAAATTAATAAAATCTAATAAAAGATTTAAAAGTTTTAAATTTAAAAGATTTAAAAGGGTATTAACTGGTCAGGAAAGCCAAGTCAAATAGATATGCTTTTAATCTTGATTTAAAGGACTGGATAGAGTCCGAGGCTCAAATAGAAGCAGGGAGGCTGTTCCAAAGGTTGGATGCAGCTGAAGCAAAGGGTCGCCTCTGGTCTTCAGTCTAAACTTAGGTTGGGCCAGGAGTAATTGACCTGTTGATCTTAATGCACGACAAGGAGTGTACAGATTGAGGAGGTCAGTGAGGTAGCTGGGCGCAACGTTATTCAGGATTTTAAAAGTGAGTAGCAAGATTTTAAACTCAATGCGATATTTGATTGGTAACCAGTGCAGATCAACAAGAGCCGGAGTAATGGGGTCAGATTTTCTAGTGTCAGTAAGAAGGCGAGCCGCAGCATTCTGAACAAGTTGCAGCCTTCGAAGAGAGAAGGCTTGGAGACCACAGTAGAAAGAATTACAATAATGTAACCTGGAGGTCACAAAAGCGCGGATAAGTTTTTCCAGGTCCCTGTGTGGTATATAATGCTTAGCTTTAGAAATCTGGCGCAGTTGAAAAAAAACAGATTTAACTACAGATGATACTTGCTTATCGAGCTTAAAGGAGCTGTCCAAACAGACACCCAGGTTACGCATAGAATCAGAGAGAGAGTTAGCAAAGGGCCCCGCAGGGCAACAAGCTGGTCTCGAGGAATATGGCTGTCGAACCCATAACTTCCGTTTTTTTCTCATTTAAAACGAGAAAATTTTCTGACAGCCAATCTTTAACCTCTCTCAGACAATCGTACAGGGAGTTACAAGCACAAGCACTCACTGTAAAGTTTAACCTCATGGATTCATGTTGTGACTGATGTTTCTACTCACATGTGATGATGAGATGAATTGGTGCTGACTCAGGAGAAGTGAATGTCCTTGATGACACATTTATCTCATACACACAGCTGTAGTTGCCCCGGTGTTCATACTCAGCTGCAGGGAAACTAAAGCTGGCTGAGTTTGTGACAGCAGGCTGTGTGCGCTTTTGGTTTGATCCAGAGAAGAAGAGCCTGAAACTCCCTGCAGTATAGTTGGAGTTAATGGAGCAGGTAAACTCAAAGCTGGAGCCTCCTGTGATCTCTGCACTTCCGTGTCCCTGCACGTGTCCTCCATCATATCTCAGGTGGATTCTGGGCCGCTGCAGTGACTCTGTAGTAAAACAGAACAAAATGAAGACCTGAAACCGTCTGCACCAGTTTGCCAGTGTGGACGTTAAACATTTCACGTTTATTCACGTCTTCCTCTGACTTTCTCACTGCATTACAGAATTTTAAACCATCACCTTCACCATCATCATCAAAAACTAACCCCTCCCTCTCAGCACAGCTTATGATCAGCTGATATGTTCCAGGTTTTACATGCATTATATACATTTCAGTTATTCATCCATCTTCAGACGCTGATCCAGATCACAGAGACTCAGCAGGAGGGTCTCCTCTCAGGTAGAGTTTCCTGAAACAGCTCACAGGAAGCTTCCTCGTTTGATGCCTAAATATTAAAATGTCTCAGTTTAAATGTTTCATTCACTTTCTGTGTTCTAATGTTAATAAAAGATGGATTATTTTAGACAGCATCTCAACTTAGGGCTCCAGGAGTGAGTGTCCGAGCACATTCATGGCCATAACTGTACAATGTGAGTCTGTGTGAAGAGACAAACCAGCATATTTATGGTGTTTGTAGAAACTGGTGTTGTAGTGCAGCTCATTATAGACAACCAGAGCATCATCTCAGACTGTTCTCCATCATTCACAGTATCTGACACACCATCACAACCAAACATCTCTCACCTGAACAGAGGACCCCAGCGTCCTCATGATGTCTACAGTAGGGCTGATATCTGTTGAGATCACACTCACTTAGAGACCTTTCATGTCCTGAACAGTTCACACGGCTCAGCCAGATCGGCCCGGTTCCTTCACCAAAGTGAGCTTTTGTAGTGGCTCTCAGTGCTGTTCCACAGTCTAACTGTCTGCAGACCACCTCAGCATCAGTTAAGTCCCAGTAGTAATCACCAGTGTTGGTCAAGTTACTTGAAAAAAGTCATCAGTAACTATTTACTGATTACTTCACCAAAAAAGTAATCCCGTTACTTTACTGATTACTTATTTTCAAAAGTAATTAATTACTTAGTTACTTAGTTACTTTTTAAAAACACGATTTACAACCTGAAGAGGTGATAGAGCGATAGATCTTTCAGCCCAATTCTACTTTTTCTGCATAATCCATCATACAAAATGTCATCAAATGGAAAAGCATGTTTTTAAAACTTGTTTTATCAGTTTTAATCTTTTAACTTTATGCATCAAGCAAAAATTTAATTATATGCAACATTCTCTGAGTTGAATAAATGAGTTTAACATTTAAACCTATTTTCTGCACATTCCAGCACATAAAATAAAATATTTTGTGTGTTTACA
The DNA here is from genome assembly GCF_057382275.1 of Copadichromis virginalis. Taxonomy (NCBI): domain Eukaryota; kingdom Metazoa; phylum Chordata; class Actinopteri; order Cichliformes; family Cichlidae; genus Copadichromis; species Copadichromis virginalis. The sequence goes on along the minus strand of NC_140630.1, from coordinate 2,502,922 downwards.
CTCAGTCTTTCAAATAGATGCAAGTAAAACACAGCAGAAAATAAATAAAGTCAAAGACTCAGCGGTCCTGTTGCTCTATTTTCACCTGTAAAGCAGGAGTGGGGTAGGCGGAGGTTTACCCTGGTGCAGGTGTGCCGCGGTCAGTGGAAGAATCCGCGAGTTTCTCTGTGAGTTTCCCATTACGTCGTAGCTACTCGGTGCTTGTTGGAAGTTTAGGGGTTTTTTTCGCTGTAAAAAAAAGTTTTCTTCCCACGCACAGCGGACACTAATGTTTTTGTCACTTTTTATGGAATCAAACTCAAAGTAAGGTCAGTACTTCCACGCTTTAAACGCTGCACGCTCATACTCTCTCTGCACTCGATATGTGATCCACTGTTGATCTGCACACAGCTGTTGTCACAAACGTCGCACTCGCTTACGTCCCTGTCGTGAGACATTCTCGCAAAAAATCACGGTTTTAGTAACGCAGTAACGCAGCGTTCCTACGGGAAAGTAACGGTAATCTAATTACCATTTTTGTAATAGTAATCCCTTACTTTACTCATTACTTGAAAAAAGTAATCAGATTACAGTAACGCGTTACTGCCCATCTCTGGTAATCACAGATTGTTCCCCAGGAGCCACTGTGATAGATTTAAACTCTTCCAGAGCAGCGAGTCGACCCAGACCCAGCTAATCTGATCTGAGGCTCTAACAGAAGAGAGAAGAGCGTGCACAGCATTTATGTCGTGTTATTTACACCAAACTTTATCATTTAGACTCATTTTGTCAAACACGACTGACCTGCAGCAGCTGACACACAAGAGACTGTAGAAAAGAGAAATAAGGCTGATTATTCTCTGGACTGTAAAGTGAAACATGCTGAGATAAGAAAACTACTCAGTGATGTCAAATGCATCTCACCTGTGGCCAAAAAGAAGAAGTTTGTCTGCTGTGTCCACATGGCTGAGACACACAAGAGTGAAATGAGCCGTCAGTGGCAGAAAGCTGCAGATAAGCCTGAGCACTGTGGCTTTAAGACACTTCCTGCTTTCTTATATGTTACCAATGAAAAACATACATCATGGTGTTCATGAACCTGTCATATTTAATGTCATATATGGAATAAAAAGAAGTCTGACTGGTAGGGCTGGGAGACACACCCTCAAAATTATATCATGAGATGTCAAAGAAGTGAACATACTAAACTAACTTCACCTTTAAACTCCTCAGAAGCTTCACAGCATCGTCTCGTAATCAAACTGAAAAATATTTTCTTGCTATAACTGTTGTTGGCGTTTTGAAAACGTTTCTTAAAGCTCTGCTGTTCCCCCCGTTTGAGTTGACGTCATACACTTGGCTCAACGATGTATAACTGCATCAGTAACTTTCATCCAGCGTTTGCTTTCCCCGTCATACGATGTATCTAACAGTGAAATGATGCTTCACACGTGGTTGCTTTGCCCCCACTTCTCCCATTCTTTAATATTTAATATGTATAATGTTACATTTTGAGGTGTTGTGATGTTTCTGTTCAATCAAAGATTATTACTGGGAGTTCACAGGAAAACAAACTGCTTGTCTCAGTAAAACCACCAAACTGATGGAAAGAAGCAGAGAAACAAAGAGGAACCTGCAGATATTTCAGACCCAAACCTCAGAGTGTTACCGCGGACAGTCTGTCCAACATACTGCAGGGGTAATATCTTTAATTCATGTATTTATCAGCTCATTTATCAAGTTATGTTTAGGTACAAAAACATTTTATTCATGTGTCAGATACAGGTCACCTGTAACACATGAAACAATGAGACAAAGACAGATGCTGATCATTTATGGTTTGTAGAAACAGGAAGTCGGTGTCTCTAAATGCAGCTACAGGTGTGGCCACATGTTCAAATCCTCCCGTGAATGTCATGGTGATGTTGTGCTTTTAGAACGGCTCTTCTTCCAGGGTCGACTGTACAGCACACATCTCTAATAACTAAAAACAAGAGCCACACGTTTGATTTCAGGTTTTCTCTGCTCAGATACACATGCACTAATATTTGGTTAAATGTGCTTTAGCGAGCTGCACCTTGGTCGGACACTTGTGTATCACTCCCTCTGCCCCGATCCATCGTTGTCAACTTTCTTCAGTCAAGATGAAAGAGACAGTCCTGAAGGAAGCATGGTGTCGAAGCTCTCAGCACAGAATAAGCTCCTGTCCTGTGACCATGACTACACAGAAGCGGTGGTGCAACAAAGATGTGAGGAGCGCATTGAAAACCAAAGGCATCGGTTCCGTCTCCCTATACAAAGCTGTGGGTCCACTCAGACTTACAACACCCCAGGTGAGGCCGTCCGTGAGCTGCAGCACCGGGTTCGAGGTGGACGAGCCTCGGGATCGTGCTGGATTCAACACCGCAACACTCAACCAGCTGGATGACACATCACCATGGCAACGCGTCACTCAGCAAAACAAAGAGGAAGCTGTCAAACGTGTGCGCGAGCGGCTTCAGGATCTGAGGTCTGATCACACTGAGTTTTCTTCGCCTCTTCATTTGAGCTCGTATTTAATGTTTGTGCATCAGAGACATGAAAACAATGATCTGAGCTGTGCTACAAACTACAGTGTCATGGCTGTGCTGTGGCAGGCAGGATGATTACCCAAACGCGGGAATTTTAACTGAAAAGAGCAGCTTCATTGCTGCAAATAATTCTTCACAAATACAGGAAACAGAACCAAAAGCGAGGAACTAGAAATATGAAATCAAACCAAAACCCGGAAACAGAGAGCTAGAAAACTACGAGCAGCCCGGAGGAAAAACACACAGCAAAGAGGATTAACAACACGACAACAAGCAGGCAAAGACTGAGGACCAAAATACACAAGCAGGTAACAAGAGGATGGGGAACACATGGAAACTATCCATCCATCTTCATCCGCTTTATCCGGGGCCGGGTCGCGGGGGCAGCAGCCTAAGCAGAGAGGCCCAGACCTCCCTCTCCCCAGCCACCTCCTCCAGCTTATCCGGGGGAACTCCAAGGCGTTCCCAGGCCAGCCGAGAGATATAATCTCTCCAGCGTGCCCTGGGTCTGCCCCGGAGCCTCCTCCCGGTGGGACATGCCCGGAACATCTCACCCAGGAGGCGCCCAGGAGGCATCCTTGTCAGATGCCTGTGGAAACTAATCAGACATAATGAGACACACTGCAGGACAGGGACTATCAAAGTAAAACAGGAAGCACGACATTCATAAAGATGCAGACGAGACACTGAGACGTGGAAACATGAAGCACAGAGACAAAAGTAACCAGACACAGGGAAGACGTAGTGACAGAGAACCAAGACAAGCATACAACACACGGAGACGAAAGGAAAACAAGATCACAGAACAAAAGCTTCCCTAGAGACACGACACCTGGAACACAGGGGAGGCTCAGAAACAGGAAACCAGAAACTCTCAAAACAACACAACAATCAAAGAATAAACCTTAAACCAAAAACACAGCAGACTGTGGCATATAGTCCAATATCTATTTGAACATTGATTAGAAGTTTTACATCTCAATTACTGCAAAAGGACCAGAAACATTTGTAACAGTTTTAACTGATGAAGATCAGTGCAGGTTTATTCAGGCCAGACAAACTCCAGGAGACACAGGGAGAATCGCACACAGCATGAGGGAGATCACAATGCTGACACAGAAACACTGGGCTTAAATACACTGGGAAATAACGAAGGGAATGAGACAGCTGGGAGAAATCAGACATAACGAGACCCAAGGGAAGCAAAACTCAATACATTCACGTAGGACACAGACCTTCAAAGTAAAACAGGAAATGTAACATAGACGCAGACGTGACTAGGGGAGACAGAGCAACTAAGAAACACAGAGAACAACAACAGGGAGACACGGAGGGCGGCTACGAAATACTCAGAGAACTAAAGAGAATACAAGAGACCCAAACTAAGACACCAGACTAAAGAATAAACTGGGGCAACAAAGAGAACTAAGATCATAATACAAAAACTCAGAGACACAAACTCAAAGCACTGGGTCACCGACTCAGGACCGTGACACACAAACTTAAAACTGCACTTCCGAGCTGCACCACTTACGCCCCTGTGCAGCTGGTGTGATAATGCTTATGTACGGTGGAAAGATGTAGAGACCTGCGGCTCTGGCTATAAAATTCAAGCAATATTGGGGAAGGGGAATTTGAACTCCTCACTTAAGAGTAAACTAGACCCTGTCACTGGGGTTAGGGTTAACCCTCTTTAGAAACATGGCTCTTTCTTGCTAAACAACTTAAACTGGAAAACTCTTAAAAGTTACTAAGGTGGATTGGCCTGGGCGATGGGCTCCGACCAGGGACACGTGACTCTGTATTTCAGGCCTGGATGAGAAAGGGTTCGACAGCCTTTTGTGTGAATAGAAACAATATGATGGGGAGTTTTCAGGACCTGAAAGACACATTTGGCCTTAAAATCATGACCTGTTTAGAAATCTCCAGTTAAGACATAAAGATGTAGACGGTGCAGAACTGAAACCAATAGTTGAAACAATATGTGGAGCTTGTCACCAAAGGAACACTAAGATGATCTCTAAACTATACCGCAGTCTGAGGGCTGCTTCACTTTATGTAAAAGCAAAATGTGAACAAGAACTTGATGTCACTGTCACAGAAGAAGAACGGTATCAAGCCTGCGGTTCACTACAGACCTGCTCAAACTCTCTGCGGTGGACAGAACGTGACATTAGGTCCTTTATCACTCCACATGTGAAGAGCAAAGAGCCCACGATGGGGGATGCTACCTGACCACAGCTGTATCTGCATTTAGACACACTGACTTCCTGTTTCTACAAACCATAAATAACCAGTAACTAATTACTATTTTCAAGTAACTTGACTGACACTTTACGGCTGATGGTAAACTCAGTTGCCTTAGTAACACCTTGATATCTTTACCAGGCTATTATAAGTCGATGAAAGTTATCTTTGCTCTCATTGGTCGCTCCTTTAAACTTCAGTTTCACTCACATGCATCTTATCAGCAGCGCCTTGTACAAAAAGTCCTTCACACCTGGTCCTGACTCTGCGGTCAGAGTGAGAAGGCTTCAGCCTAAAACCAGTATACTTCATTTAAAAAAATAAAACAACACTTTATTATATTGTTGGATAACTGTTTCTGTACTTATCTATGGCACAACCAACATATGGCAAAGGCATCATTGTAGAAAACAATGCTGGCCGTCCGTGAACACACACAGAAGTAGATTCGTCCTCATCCTGAGAAGTCATCTCACACATCCTCATTCATAAATCATGTTCTGGAAATAACGGACACCAAACAAAATGCAAACACAATCATTAAATCGTACACACATCCTACTGTTCTTAGTCTTGGTAAATACAACATATTTTAAGACAATCATGCCACAGAAAATTCTTCTTTCACTCTTTGCCTCAGTCTGCTTTGGTCTGGTTAAATCCTTACAGCACAGGTGAGAGGATGCAGGGGTGCCTATAATTTGCATTATTTCTAATGACTGTCCAGCAGGGGGCGACTCCTCTGAATGCAGAAAGATGTTTGTGATCTCTGAGCTTAGTAAACACAGTCGCTAGTTTCAAAGCCTTAATAAATAATCCTGATGTTCCAGTTCTGTCTAAGGAGCAACAATATCACACACAGACTCAGCAAAATGCTTATTTTTTATTTTGTTATCATTACTATTTTTACTGATTTAGTAATAATTGTGCTTTAAGAAGTAAAACGGCGTCACCATGCTTTGGGTTCTTCATGTTTTTCTTTTGGCAGTTTAGCAGAGATGTGCTGAACATGCTGAGCACGAGGCTCATGATCTGCTTGTGCTCCTCGTCTCCTCCCACTTTGAGTCAAACGTGAACTTTTCCTTTGGCTTTTTTCACCTTCAGTCGCACTTCTTCTTGGAGAAGGTTCGTTGTACATTGTGCTGGTCCCTTCCAGCTGGTGCTCATTTTGTTGGACATTTAAATCTGCACCAGAGTTCTCATGGATGCAACAACTTTAAATAACACACAACGTTGTTACTGAGCAGGTGCACATAAACATATAACAACAACACCTATGCCAGAATGCTGTTTATAGACTTCAGTTCAGCATTCAATACAATCCTCCCCTCACAACTCATCAGGAAACTGACAGACCTGGGCATCAGTTCCCTCATCTGCAAATGGTTACTGGACTTCCTGACCAATCAGCCCCAACATGTCCGGCTGGATAACCACTGCTCATCTACAATCACAGTGAACATCGGTGTACCACAAGGCTGTGTGATGAGCCCTTTCCTCTACTCCCTCTTCACCCACGACTGCAGACCTGCCGATGGTTCCAACACCATCTTTAAGTTTGCAGATGACACCACGGTGATTGGCCTCATCAGTGACAACGATGAGGCCGCCTACAGGGAGGAGGTGGATCGTCTGGCTGAGTGGTGCGACACAAACAACCTGCTGCTCAACACCGAGAAGACCAAGGAGCTCATCGTGGACTACAGGAGGAATGCTGACCCACATCCACCCATCCACATTAAGGGGACGGCTGTGGAGCGTGTGAGCAGCTTCAAGTTCCTGGGAGTCCACATCTCCGAGGATCTCATCTGGACGACCAACTGCTCCAAGCTGGTCAAGAAGGCTCACCAGCGCCTCTTCTTCCTGAGGACACTGAGGAAGAACCACCTGTCCTCAGACATCCTGGTGAACTTCTATCGCTGCACCATCGAGAGCATCCTGACCAACTGTACAACAGTCTGGTACGGTGTGGCGTGAATGAGATATGGTGGGTCCAGGGATCAGTGTTTTGAGCCATTTTATTTAGATCACAACACAACACACCCCAACCCCTGAGTCCCCCCGTGTTTTTAACTTGGCGGGTGTGATTAAGGATGCCATGCAGGTGTGTCCGCCCTCCCTGCACGGCACCGCAGACCACGCCCCACCACATATGGGAACTGCTCCGCCTCGGACCGGAAGGCCTCCTCTGACCTCAAGCTATTCCAGCAGCAGCACAGCTCTCACTGCCTCTCCACGCACCCGCCGTTGTATGTCCTCGCCACGTACTGGTCGACCAACCCGCACCAACGGTGGGCTCCTGCGTCTCCGAGCCCTCTCTTCAAATCACCACCTGCTGTCACCTCTCAGGTGTATCAAATTAGTAAACAGGGAAGGGCAGAGTCTCTTCAGGACAAATTAACAGATATAACCAAAACACGCACTACAAAAAATAAATAAAAACACTCCACATTTAAAACACAGCAAACATGCAAAGCAAAACAACTTCAAAACAAAATCTGTCCTTCCCTGGATGACATCCTCACTCCCTAACATATAGCCAAAGTATTCATTCCCTGTGTCTTTATGGTTTCGCTAGCTCAGCTTAGCTCGTAGCCGACTCGTTAGCACCATGGCTACTTCACCTGTCCCTCCTACACTTTCTTGCTCATTGTGTCAGATGTTTAGTTACTCCTCGGCCTCCTTTAGCAGTAATGATATCTGTAACAAATGTAGCATATTTGCAGCTCTGGAGGCCAGGATTACTGAATTGGAGACTCGGCTTCGCACCCTTCATTCACCCGTAGCTAGCCAGGCCCCTGTAGCTGGTGCAGCCGAAGATACCGTAGGCCCTGCTAGCTGTTCCCCGGCAGACCCCAAGCAGCTGGGGAAAGAGGGCGGCTGGGTGACGGTGAGGAGGAAGCATAGTCCTAAACAGAAGCCCCAGGTACACCAGCAACCCGTTCATGTGTCTAACCGTTCTTCCCCACTCGGCGACACACCCGCCGGGGGTCAAACTCTGGTAATTGGTGATTCTGTTCTCAGACATGTGAAGCTAGAGACACCGGCAACCATAGTCAATTGTCTTCAAGGGGCCAGAGCAGGCGACATTGAAGGAAATTTAAAACTGCTGGCTAAGGGTAAACGTAAATTCAGTAAGATCATAATTCACGTCGGCAGTAATGATACCCGGTTACGCCAATCGGAGGTCACTAAAATCAATATTGAATCGTGTGTAACTTTGCCAAAACAATGTGGGACTCTGTAGTTTTCTCTGGTCCCCTCCCCAATCAGACCAGGAGTGACATGTTTAGCTGCATGTTCTCCTAAATTGCTGGCTGTCTGAGTGGTGTCCCAGAAACGATGTGGGCTTCATAGATAATTGGCAAACCTTCTGGAGGAAACCTGGTCTTGTTAGGAGAGACGGCATCCATCCCACTTTGGATGGAGCAGCTCTCATTTCTAGAAATATGGACAAATTTATTAAACCCCCCAAAATATGAGTATCCAGAGTTGGGACCAGGAAGCAGAGTTGCAGTCCTACACGCCTCTCTGCAGCTTCTCTCCTCCTGCTACCCCCCCAAAAACCCATCTCCATAGAGACTGTGTCAGCTTCCAAAAAGACAAAAAACAAACTAAAAACCAGCAACAAACAACTTAAACATAAAAAATCACAAAGAAAGAACAATACAGTATCCACATCTGAACCAAAGAGTAAAACAGTGAAATGTGGATTATTAAATATTAGGTCTCTCTCCTCCAAGTCTCTGTTAGTACATGACTTAATAATTGATCAACAAATCGATTTACTCTGCCTTACAGAAACCTGGTTGCAGCAGGATGATTATGTTAGTTTAAATGAATCAACACCCCCGAGTCATTCTAACTACCAGAAACCTCGAAGCACAGGCCGAGGGGGAGGTGTGGCAGCAATTTTTCACACCAGCCTGTTAATCAACCAAAGACCCAGACAGACTTAATTCATTTGAAAGCCTGATGCTTAGCCTCGTCCACCCCAGCTGTAAACTCAGAAACCAGTCTTACTTGTTATCATCTATCGTCCACCTGGTCCTTACACAGAGTTTCTGTCTGATTTCTCAGACTTTATATCTAATTTAGTTCTGAGCTCAGATAAAATAATTATTGTGGGTGATTTTAACATCCATATAGATGCTAAAAATGACAGCCTCAACATGGCATTTAATCTGTTATTAGACTCAATTGGTTTCTCTCAAAATGTAAAAGAACCCACCCACCACTTTAATCACACTCTAGATCTTGTTTTAACATATGGCATAGAAACTGAACATTTAACAGTGTTTCCTGAAAACCCTCTCCTGTATGATCATTTCCTGATAACATTTACATTTACAATAATTGATTACACAGCAGAGGAGAGTAGACTTTATCACAGTAGATGTCTTTCTGAAAGCGCTGTAACTAAGTTTAAGAATATAATCCACCTACTGTTATCATCTTCAATGCCCTGTACCAACATAGAGCAGAGCAGCTATCTGAACGCTACCCCAACAGAGGTCGATCATCTTGTTAATAATTTCACCTCCTCACTACGTACGACTCTGGATACTGTAGCTCCAGTGAAAACTAAGGTCTCTAATCAGAAGTACCTGACTCCGTGGTATAATTCTCAAACACGTAGCCTAAAGCTGATGACTCGTAAGCTGGAGAGGAAATGGCGTGTCACAAATTTAGAAGATCATCATTTAGCCTGGAGAAATAGTTTGCTGCTTTATAAGAAAGCCCTCCGCAAAGCCAGAACATCTTACTATTCATCACTGATTGAAGAAAATAACTTCAATAATTACTTCCTCCAAACCATCAACGTGTCTTTTAGACCCCATTCCTACAAAACTGCTCAAAGAAGTCCTGCCATTAATTAATGCTTCAATCTTAAATATGATCAACTTATCTCTAATAATCAGCTATGTACCACAGGCCTTCAAGCTGACTGTAGTTAAACCTTTACTTAAAAGTAGAATGGGAGGCAGAGCCTTCAGTTTTCAGGCCCCTCTTCTGTGGAACCAGCTTCCAGTTTGGATTCAGGAGACAGACACTATCTCTACTTTCAAGATTAGGCTTCAAACTTTCCTTTTTGCTAAAGCATATAGTTAGGGCTGGACCAGGTGACCCTGAATCCTCCCTTAGTTATGCTGCAATGGACATAGGCTGCTGGGGATTCCCATGATGCATTGCATTTTTCCTTTCCAGTCACCTTTCTCGCTCACTATGTATTAACAGACCTCTCTGCATTGAATCATATCTGTTATTAATCTCTGTCTCTCTTCCACAGCATGTCTTTATCCTGTCTTCCTTCTCTCACCCCAACCAATCACAGCAGATGGCCCCGCCCCTCCCTGAGCCTGGTTCTGCCGGAGGTTTCTTCCTGTTAAAAGGGAGTTTTTCCTTCTCACTGTCGCCAAAGTGCTTGCTCATAGGGGGTCATATGATTGCTGGGGTTTCCTCTGTATTATTGTAGGGTCTACTGTACGATATAAAGCGACTTGAGGTGACTGTTGTTGTGATTTGGCGCTATATAAATAAAATTCAATTGAATACAATAATTATAGTTTTTACAACTGTTTAATAATACTCACAATTGTACATCTACAATCTGTATAGTTTTCATATTTTTAACCATATGTATAACCTTTCATAGCCTGTACATACTTATAGTTATAGTATATTCATAACATACCTTCATACCGTTCACATTATAACATACCTATATTACAGAATATGCATCTATTCTATCTATATTATGGCTAAAACACTTCTGGATGGATGGAAACTGCATTTCGTTGCCTTGTACTTGTGACATGTGCAATGATAATAAAGTTGAATTCTCTTTTTTTCTATTCTATTCCAATCTATCCATCACTTTGTGCATGATTTTAAATATATATTGTTCTAATATCACAAAACAAATCAGAAGCAAAGAATGAAGACACGTGGAGACTTCCATGAGCAGCATAAAGCACAGCCGGCGCCTTCAGAGAGGCGAGGTCGTCCCAAAGCTCGCTGCTGCACTCTTTGATACCTTTCAGCAGGTGCAGGTGTGACTGCGGTTGTTTCTTATAGTTTCAGAATCTCCTGTTACTGTTTTATGCTTCACACCTGAGTGTTTTCAGCTGAAGCTCAGAGACTGCAGAGAGGAGCTCAGGTGTGATCCTAAGGGTGAATAAATACGTGAATAACAAGATTCAGACCAAAAACAACCAAAAAAAAGTCAGACGACTCTTTGCAGACTTCAGACGTTTTGTTTTGTTTATTGTGCAGTTATATCTTTGTGCCAGATTAGACATTTTAGTGAAAGCCATCCTGATTGGACACAAGGTGCTAACATGGAGTTAAAGTCTAAACTACCAGAACCTGTCTGTTGTTTCATGAGAAGGAGAAAATCTACCTTCAAGTCCAGTCTTCACAGGTAAACGTGCTCCATGAGCCGGGCTCCCTCCGGGTCCGGGGTCACAATTCTGGTCCCGCTCTGACTCAGCAGGACGGACAGGATGGCCCGGCTCAGGTCGTCCCGCTCCAGCTCGGAGCACAGAGACACCACGTGGGTCCACACGTCCACCGAAGAGCTGACATCCCCCACGATCACTTCCTCTAAAGCCCCTGAGAAGACCAGCAGCACATGTATGTGTCCCAGAATCTTCTGTCCAAGCATCACGTCACAGGTGCTTTTATCCAAACAGACTGCTAACAAGTCTTATTTCATTGGCTGTTTTTAACAGCAACTATTTATCTGTCAGGGGACTCAGTAAAACCATTCCTCATCTTTCTTTCTCAACTTTAAAATAAAATGCAAAAACCCAAACAGTTCTCAGTTTGGGGCAGTCACTGTGTTACCTGTAGTAGGTGGCATGAGGCCACGCCCCCCCCCCCAGAAACAAAAACCACATATGATGAGTTTACACATCTGAAATAATGACCATCCGAGCCACAACAGTGGGCAGCTTTGGGTGATGTGTGGGGCTGTGTGGGCACAGCATCTCACCCAGTGACATGTGGACGAATCGCCTGAAAGCACAGATCAGCTCTGGTCTGTCTCTGGATTCCTGACTTTTCTTTTTATAAATAAACAGAACAGCTCATCGTTCCTCTACCAGGAGATTATAGACACTGCGTTAGCCTGCACAGCTGCAGAGGGAACAGCATCTGTGTACGTCACTGTGGATTATCCTCTGCAGTGATCATACAGCCTGCGTACATTTTGAATAAACATATAATACAGGAGGTAACGTGCAATAACACTTTAATGTTTCACAGGCTGCTGTCTTTACTTGTTAGAACTGTTCTGTAGTAGAGACGAGTCCCAGTTTTAGCACGTGTGTGTCACCGCTCACGTGTGAATCTAACACTCGTGGATGACTTCGTTGCAACACTTCTATAAGGAAGTGACCCGACGCCGTCTGCTCCACCCACCTCGCCCTCGGCTCACGAAGCTGTCCAGGAGCTGCAGCGCTACGGGCCGCCGCTGAGGGTCCGCCAGCAGAGCGGCACAAGCCCCGCCCACAGACAAGATGGCAGCACTGTCCTGCAGAGGCTCCGTCAGCAGCTGGAGGAGAGAGAGGCTGGGCGAGCGACACAGGACCCACATGCTGTCCTCTGAGAGAGAGAGAGAGAGAGAGAGAGAGAGAGTTATAACTCTCAGGGCGCCGTGAACACAGCCGGTGGGGCTCGGTGTGGATGAGAGCTGAAGCTGCCTTACATGTAGGACTAATGCAGAAACCCTCGAACTGCACGTGCTCAGTGAGACTGAAGCTCTCTGATGCTTTACAGTTTATTATGATCAAACCATAATTATTTTGTGACGTTGCTCCTTCCACCTTTTCACACTTTCTGTGTGTGTTCGGACAGAGGTGGGAAGTCACCGAGTACAAATACTTAGTTACTGTTACTGTACTTAACGTCACATTTACCTAACTGATTTGAGTACATTTGTTAGACTCAAAATAGACTGAAATAAAGTTCTTTTTTTTCCATCTTCTAATATTATTTTATTACACTAATATAACACAAGGCTCAGTTAGCTTTGTGTACAAACAGCTTCCTGCAGAGCTGGTACTTTGTTACTTAAGTAAGGAAGGGAGGCTGATGCCAACTCCCACCTCCTCGACCTTTAGGACATGGATGAGGAGGAGGATGACTCCACCTTCCCTGCCCAGCAGTGTAGGCCGCCGAGTGCCTGTACGAGGTCTGCAAACGGGCTGCTACAAAGCTGGGTACCTCATGGCCAGCTGCCCAGGATGCAGAACGTGACCTGTTTGATGGCAGGAGGCTCCCACCAGCCTGCTCACCAAAGCAGCTTCTGCATGACAGTAATGACCTGCTGTTGGTCAAGCCCTTTACAAGCAAGCATCCAACCAAGCGCTGCTCTAAGCTCGAGGTGCAAGGGATGGGTGAGCTGGGGCTGCCCGAACCCCCGGCTGTGGAGCCTTCAGTGTTTCATCACCTTCACCCTAACCGAAGGGCGATCAGCTTCCTCCTGCATTTCTTTGCCCAGTGAGATAGATCGCCTCACTGCATCTATTTTAAGGGTGTACAAATATGCTGCACAGTCAGTGTGCTCTCTGGATGCAGACACACTGCTGTCGGTATATCAGGCACTCGTCAGCTGGACTCGGGGTCCCCAAAGCCAGCCATGAAATCCCCCTCCAGGGGAGCTGTCCTAGGGTGTGGGCGTGTAATGGGTCTATGACGGAGGTCATAGATGCAGCCTATGACCCGCGACCAAGGGTCTCTTTGGCCCAGCCCTGGAGACAATGACAGAGACGAGCTCTCGCACTCTGTGTCACCCTCTCCTCCCCCACAGATCTTTCATCTTATTAATAAAAATGACCCAAGACGAGACGCTAACGTTAGCCTGGAGCAGAAATGTCCTCACTACACTGGTTTAACACCAAAACTGGTCCTCACAGAGACACTTCCACACACACAGACCTGCTGTGAGGTCCTCGCAGTGCTTCAGGAACTCGGCAGCACTGTGGATCAGCCCTCTCCTGCACATGCTCAGTGCGGCCTTCCTGTGCAGCCTGCAGGCCTCATAGATAATAGTGGCCAACGTCAGACACAGGTCAGCCACGCCGGGGTTCTCCTGAGCATGCTCAGTCAGGATGTCGCCCAGCTCCTCAGTGAAGGTCAGCCTGAGAGCAGAGAGAGTGTAAAGAAGGAGAAGCAGGGAAAGTGATGAAACTGACATGAAACTGACTTCTTATGGGTGACGGCGTAGCTGACGAGCTGCAGGGCGCCGCTCTGGAGGGCACAGGAGACGCCCTGGAGGGAGAGCGGAGCCGACAGCTCGCCATCGGCTCCAGCAGTGAACAGCAGCGCCCAGAAGAAGAGAAACGATGGGGAGAGCGAGCCTGGGAGGACCTCCACACCTGAAATAAGACAGAGGTCGTCACACACAGCAGTACCTTCATGAAGCACCACCAGCTGCAGTTCCTCTAACGTCCACCAGAAGCTCCAGCAGTGGGTGGGTGTCCGTAGACCAACCTATTTACCTGACAGGTTTATAAGACGATGGCTTCCCACCTCAGCTGCACTCACAGGGTCTCTGGGATTGTTTCAGTGCTTTGGGTCAGACTAATTTCATCTTTGCTTGAAATCAACATAATCAGAGCCCTGATAACTGTGCAGGTGCTGTTCCCACCTTTGAACATCTCCATGGTGTCGATGTTCCTCAGGACTCCTCGAGGAGCTCTGGCGGCGATTAGAGCGGCGTCCTCGTACTGAGCCAACTCAAACAGCTCGAGAAACCTGAGGACAAAGGAGAAGCAGGAGACGGGCACTCGTCACACACACACACACAAAAACTCATCAGAAGGTTTTTGTGGAAGCAGCACCTGTCCAGGTAATCTGACACAAGTTCAGATGCATCAGCTCCGGCCGGCTCCTGGTCCTCAAACAGCTGCTTGATGCTGCAGATGTCCTCGTCCGTCCCTGCAGGACAGAAACGCCATCTTTACAGTCACAGTCTGTCCACACTCATGTGTCAGGACAGGTAAAAGTCACCTGGTCCTCTCAACCTCTTAAAAGAATTTAAACGCAGCCTCAGATGAACAATAGCATGTGACAGCGTGTCATTATCTGCTTCCACAGGGGAGCGGCTCAGGTGCTGCCTGACCGTCAGCGAGTGACACGCCTCTGTAAAAGTAGATGTTTTGGCAGTTTGCAGGTCTGCATCGCTCAGGCGTGCGAACACATCAGCAGGACAAAGATCTGAGCACAGCTGCAAGTCTGCAACAGCACGTCTGCATGGAGCTGAAGCGACGCTGTAGAGAAGAGCGAAAACTGCTTCACAGTGATGAGACTGATGATGTCACATAGAAACCATCACTGGATTGCTTCTGGAGGAGGAGCTACAAGCTGCTGGATCAGGGGGCGGAGTCGGTTTGCTTTAGTTTCTGTCAAATACATACTGACGTGATGTCATATGTCACATGATTTTGTTCTTCTGAGGCTGCATTCATCAAATTTTAAGACCTGATGATTTTGATCTTTACACGTTGTTGGAATTGATATTTCTTATATTGTCATTTGTGCTAAAATATATAGATCATTGCCTTTATGTGTCCATATATGGCTACCGTTATGAAGAAAAAGCCAGACAGTCAGAGGATTTATCTTCTAACATTTCCTTTATCTGTGTCTGTGCTGACAAAATGTGCTTTCTTTATTCAGAGTGCAGCTTAGTCCAGAGATGTGTTACACATTTGGAAAGCAACATGTTCTGTTTCTTTTAAAGTCCAAGACTTCACACCTTTAAATGTTCGTCCGAGATATGACTTATTACAAGTTCCTGTTTTTATAGTTTAGCAAAACGCTTATTTCTGCTTTTCTGCTTTACTTGCATGCCTCATACACACAGTTTAAGTTCACTGAAAGGTCGAATGTCTATGTATAGTATAGCTGGACAGACACACACACACACACACACACACACACACACACACTTGTAATTGCATATTCATGAATGATTGCTAGCTGACAATAAAAAGGGCTGTAGCGAGGGAATCAGTTGGAGTTGCTTGGACAGGCGAGTCACAACACTGCTCTCCAACGCTCCCCTTGCACGTGAAAAGTCCACTAGTGTCTGTGTGGTTGCTTTCAGTAACAGGTTCTGTTTACCAGCAGGGTTGACTTAAACCCAACACATGTCCTGATATGTAAACCCTTAGAGGTGACAGAGGAACGTTGTCTTTACCAGGAAAATAAACCCTAATTAGAAAATATAAAACTATGTTCCTCAGCAAAAAATTCAACATTTTTAGGATCTACTTAAAATAAACTGGAAAAAACAATTATACAAGTAAGAAAAGACGTAAAATATGTTTTAATAAAAATCTATATCCTTTTTTTAATATTGAGCTAAATATCTCACCATTGTGGAAGTGTGTGGTGACGTGAAGCAGCACAGAGAAATCATTAATTGATGTTTTACCGCATTCGTTCTGGAGGTACGCAGTGATCACTGACACTGAACCCAAAACTCTGCTGACTGCAGCAGCGTCTCACCGTCTGCCTCCCTGATGTTCTCCAGAGTGGAACCCACGAGTTCCCCCAGAGGCGCCGGCTGACCCTCCTCCTCCCAGCTGCTCAGACAGTCCCACACGCTCCTCAGATGTTTGTATCTAGAGACAGAGAGGTGATCGTGGTCTTCAGCGGCTGAGCCTCAAATCCAAACCACACTTGGTAAACTCAAACCTGCAGTGACTGCTTTGGTCCACTTGGGGGCAGCAGACACATCACCTTTAACTTTGTGGTGCTCTGTATCAGCTGTTAGGAGCATCATCAGGGGTCAGACGCAGGTTTTGCATGTGGAAACAGTGGAGTACTGAAATACTGTGCAGATACAGTTCATGAGAATGAGATTCATCCTCGTGTCATTTATAATCTGCAGGTTCACATCAGGTCGCTCGTTTTGTCAGTTTTGGTTGGTTCACCTTAAATATTAAGCTGCTCTGATCATCTCTCTTTTACTTCCCTGCAACTTTTGTTACCTAATATTTCCGCTCCTCGTCTGACTGCTTATAATTCGGATGCGTTTGTTTCTGTGAGCGTCAGTGTGATGAGATCCAGTCTGAATAAACTGCGACACGTGGCGCTCGTACCTGATGTTGGATCTGATTCTCAGAATTCACTGGAGCAAAGTTACAAAAGTGCATTCTGGGTAAACTTTAAAGGCTGATATCAGCCTGTGGGAAGGATGTTAGAACATATGCAAGGGTTCATTGGTTATCAGGCTGACCTCTGACCCCGACTCCCTCTATTTCCTCATCTGCTCCTGCAGGAGTCTGCAGAGGTGCTCAGGAGGAAGAGATTCCCCAACCTTTCAAAATAAAAGGCACCTTTTTATCAAACTGAGATGATGTTTTTTTTCCTTTTAGGCATCTGGTGAAGGAGGAGCTTTACTGCATGACTACATCGTTGTGTTACTGACTTCAGGTGAAGGGTCCTTAATCCTTTAAGTAAAAATTCTAAAATATTCTGCACTCGTCCAGCATGAAGTCTTACTGATGACCTGCATATGTACAGAACTGTATGACTTCCTGTGAGTTTCTGCTCTTACAGGACTGTCAGGTGGTTGTTCTCGGCACTCAGCTCGTCTCTGCGGCATTTGGCGGCCTGCAGCTCGGCGTCCAACTTAGTTTTGACCTCCAGAGGAACACAGTGACTCTTTCTGTCCAGCAGAGCGTCTCTCTGCGCCTCCATGTCCTTCAGGTACCCGTCCAGAGCCTTGGGATCCTCAGACTCAGCCACTGTCAAACCTGCGAGATGACACCAGTGTGGAGATCAACCCTGGAGGACCTGACAGAATATTTAGCAGCTATGAATGACAGATCTGTGAGATCTACAAACACTACCACAGAGGGGTGTGTTGTGTTTTTGGAGGTGCTGAGACCCTCGGGCAGCACTGCTTTAAAAGCAGATCTGATCCTGGGGTGGAAACCACTGCACGGGCTGAGGCACACATCTGAAAACCCCTGGCATCGAACACAGATCATCTCTGCATCCACACATGGATCCAGAAACACTGCCGCTGGGCCTGAGCTCATTCAGCATGTACGATTAAGGCCCAGCTAATATGTTGTGTACGCTGCACTTTGAGCTTACTGAGACAGGACAAACCACTGTGAACGATCACATTATAAACACTGTGAACCGCTCCTGAAACAGGGAACTGCTCTTCATCCCAGCTCCAAGCAGGCGTTGCCGATTTGCAACAGTTAAAAACTAACAACCTGATCACCCCACATGCATATTTTATGAGGTTTTTTTACTCAGAAGCACCACTGCAGGACTTGGTTGTGCATTAGCAACAAAACGTTTAATTTGAGCCTGAGAGGGTTACATGTGGTATCCCCCAAGGATCCATTATAGGTCCTTTCCCGTTTTCATTAAACAGGTCAGCAGCTCCGTCTTTCAGGAACAGTGTCAGTGTTATAGTAGTGGGTTCTAGCCACCTGCCACGCATATCAGGAACTCTTTGACTGTGTGGATGAAATCCTGAATGAGAAAACTTTACCTGAACCACGAGCTCTACAAATACCTGAACTACATGTTCAACCCACATCTTTGAAATGTAGCTGAGCATTTGAGTTTTTGTGTAAAGTTCTTTGACTTTTACTTTAATCAGATCAGTGAAGAAAAGCTTTCACCAACTGAAACGTTGTAAGGTAAAAGTCTGTTTGGTCTCTAAAGGTCCACGTCTTCATCAGCTCTCAGCTGGACCTCACTGGAAGTATCCTGGCAGCCTCGTTCTGTTACAACACAGGTGGAGAGCCTGACAGCAGAGTTTGCAGAAACTTCAATTATCCAATAACCTCAGTTAAAGGTGACAGCATGTCCATGTCCACACCCCTCATATGTAAACAATGACCAAAAAGCCGAGACAACAGCAAAACGTCTGTACTGCTAATCCATAATATTCCTTCACTCTGTAACATAATACACATCAATTAACTTCATATTTTACTTCCAGGACACTAAAGCTCAGCTATTATTATATTTATTCATTTGAATCTTTTTTTATTTGAAGGTTTTTATCATTTTGTTCTAGTATTTTATATTCGTTTAACATTTTGTTGCAGTTGTGTATTTTTGCTTCACTTTAATCATGTCCTTCGTATTTGTGTCTGTGGAGATGTGACATGCTAACATGTCTGCCTTGTATTTTCCCCTCACAGGCTTTGAGGACCCTGCGTTAACTCATCTATCTGAGGGTGTACCGGGCATCCATGTGCTCTGCTCTTTAGAAGTTTTCTCTCTCTCGAGCTCCTCCTGAAGTTCTGCTGTTTCCCTCTGAAGGGTGGAGATCCTGCAAAGAGACAAAAAGCATCAAAACAAAGGAAATGGAAAAATATCGACTAATAATTGTTGTTTTTTTCAGACAGTGTTTTTCTCACCTTCATCTCTGACAATGGTGACTTTTATTTACACATAAATCCCTGGAGGAAAGTTAATGTAGTCTACATACAGTGAGTCTTATTTACACAGACAGCCGTCACTCACCGCTCCCTCAGGTGGGCGGCTTGGCGCTCACAGGTAAGCAGTGATTTCCGGCGTGACTCGGAGGCTGCCATGGTTAGCCGTGCCGCCCTGGCTTCCTCCTCCCTCCTCTGCAGCTCCCTGATGGTGCTGTCATACTCCGACTTTACGGCCAACAGAAGCCTTTTATAGGCTGTTGCTCGTTCAATCACCTGACAGAACCGAGAAGGACACAGGAAAAGTTCATTTTCTTTTTTGGTTTAATTTTTCTCATTAATTTGTTTTTTTCTCTTTTGTAAATTGTCGAGTTTTTTCTAATAACTTTACATTTTTTGCAAATTCAGTTTGCATGTTTTATTATCAGGTAAATCTGTCACCCCGGGTTTTCCCTTAAAAACGGCAGTGGGGGTTTATACGAGTACCAGGGTCTTCTCCTTTTACAGAGTTTTTCAGATTTTCTGCTTTCCTCGTAAAGTTGCATTTTTGAAGAAGTAAACCTGTCCAGTTTTCCTTTTAAGTAACACCTTGCTGAATACGGAGCGGTGGACGGTGTATCGGAGCTCGTCGGGACCCTCCCCGGGACATTGCAGGCACTTCTTCTCGTGCTCCATGAACTCGTTTAAAGACCGGATGAAGCTCCGGTCGCTGTCAGTCGTCAGGATGTCGGCTGTGAAACGTGAACTGCGGGACATTTGTGCATCGGACGTTGTTCTTTACGATGATATTTTTAGGCTAACTTTCCGTTTAGTTTCCCTTCTTCCCACAATTTCAAGGGAATCCTCGCGTCGCCGTGGTTACCGCGAAAGTGCACCTGGGAAATGTTGTTTTTAGTGGATGAGTCGACTTTTTCTTTAAATAATCATCCAAATGATCATTAAAGTGTAAAGAAAATCGACATTAGCACTAAAAAATATACGTGGGAGAAAAAAAGACGCCAGAAAATGACTAAATATAGTGTTTGCGTTGTATTTTTGATCAGGCACCGGAACGGCGACCCTAACCCCTGCGAACGCGTGCAGAAAACCCCGTGTCTGGAGAGGAAAGCCCTCTTCTCATGATCCGCCATTAGGAGCAGACCGGTGGTAAGCTCGTGCTCTGTTTTTTGACGGGTTTTTGTTAAAAATCGGCACTTTTAAACTGACGTTTGGGCTCCAGCAGAGACTAAAGTGTCCTGTGTGTCTTCCCGTGCAGGTGGATTGAACGCCAGGATGCAGATTTTCGTGAAAACCCTTACGGGGAAGACTATAACCCTCGAGGTGGGTGACGGGCTGTGATGGAGGGCAGCGGCGTTCACGGGCTGCCGTTAACCCGAGTTTTACTTATTGTGGAACTAGATTAGAGCGGCCGTTTGTACACGTAACTGATAGGTGCTGTGTGTTAACTGCAGCCGTGTGTTTGGAGGCGGTATCAGGCCGTAAAGTGACGCTGTACCGAAGGCTAACGGCTAAGCTATCCAGGGCAGTGTAAACACGTGGAGCGGGCGCAGCAGCTTAGTGCCATGCTCGTAAACCCCTGATTAGTTGTAGTTAGTTAATAAAAGTGAATGTGTCATTCGTGTTTAAAGAGTTGTAATCTGCATGTGAGTAGAGCTTTGACCGGAAGCGCGTGCTGTCCCGGCTCACCTGTCCTCTCTGCTTCCACAGGTTGAGCCTTCAGACACCATCGAGAATGTCAAGGCCAAGATCCAGGACAAGGAGGGTGAGTGAGCCTGGCTGATTACTTTTACTCTATTACTTTGTGCATCATCAGACCAGGAGGCGTTTTTATCCTAAAACAGGTGAATGTGGGAGGCTGAGCTGCAACGAAGCTTCCTGTGTTTACCTGAAAACACGTGATGAGCTTCGTGTTTGTAGAGAAACACAGACTGCTCGAAATAAGAACTCTTCAGAAATCACGTGTGAGCTGTCAGGGGTCGTAGTTCAGACTGTTTATAGATCACAGACCGCAGCAGGAGTCCGTGAGGGAGATGGTCGGTCTTACAGATGCATACTGAGGGCTTGGAAAGCATCATTACGGGGGTGTACGGGGCACACTTACAGGAGCATAAGTGTCAAATAACCAGGACAAACTGATGTTTAAATGTGAGTGAAACTTCCTGTGGGACGAACAGAAGTGCAGCTGTGTAGAGACAGCAGGGTGGTTGGTGATTAAAATAATCGTGTCAGTGTTTGAAGCGTTCGGGCCGCCGTATTTAAATAGGTGAAATGTGTTCGCCATCATCAGCCATCAGCACCATGAAGCTGACACACGAGCGTCACTGTCAAAATCATTTACAGTCACAGATATGTTCAACAAGCGGGACAGTGATTTAAAACGTGCTGTCACAGGAGGGCGGAGCTTCAACCATACTGCGTTTCTGAGGTGTGTGTGTGTGTGTGTGTGTGTTTGTGTTTCTGGAGTCCAGAAACCAAATGTATGCAGCAAAGCACAGGAAGTTCAAGTGCTGATTGATTACTGGGGTTCAGTGATGATCCTGATCAGCTGGTGTTTGCTCTCTGCAGGAATCCCTCCCGATCAGCAGAGGCTGATCTTCGCCGGGAAGCAGCTGGAAGATGGCCGCACGCTCTCCGACTACAACATCCAGAAGGTGAGCCGGGAACGCCGCCCCAGAGGAATGAAGGCTTTTCTGTAAATGTGGACTCAGAGTTCAGTTTGAGATTTAGAGCCAGCGTCATTCAAAGGTCATCTGATGAGCTGTTGCTGTGTTTTTTAATTTTACCTCTATTTTGGGTTTAATCGAGTTCCCAGAGCAGGGTTTAGATCAATTCTAGCTTCTAGCTGCATTTGGACAGATGTTGGAATAAAAACATCTGGATCAGAACCTCTTTGGAGCAGTTGGTTCATAAATTCAGACCAAAGCTCTGTGGTTCTGAGTCTGAGCTGTAATAACTGGCTCTGCAGTGGGACGTGTCGTTACTGAGGCCTCAGATTCAAACAGTTGGAACTAGAAACAGATTCGTGACGTGAGGCAGCGTTGGCTCACAGCAGGAGGTCCAGATGACAGGAATCCGGTTTTCATTTGACTTTTGGGGGAAAATCCAGGTCTGGAATTGGTAACTGGGTCAGCTTTGGAGTCTGTCGCCCCCCGGTGGCTTAAATGAGTCCTGCAGGCTTAAACCTCCAGTCTGAATCCTCAGTGGATCCCACACAGGCTGTGCTGCCTTCAGCGGTTTCCACCTTCAGGACTGTGCTCGGGTGCAGCCAAGGAATTTTGCCTTGGCTGCACCCGATTTATGGAATAACCTCCATCGCTATACGCGAGTCTGATTCCATCCATTCCTTCAACCCACTTATTTATTCTCGCCTTTTCTACCAGTTAACGCTTGTTGTAGCTTAATGCTTCTTATCTTCGGCTTATTCTTAATCATTTGACTGTTTTATCCTTTACACTTTTCTTCTGCTTTTGTTTTAATGCCATTCAGCCTGCCAGCATGTTTTGGTACCTTGCCATAGCAGTCATCCTTCCCGGTTACTTCATCCTATTCTCTTGCATGTTAAGCACTTTGGTACACCACTGGCTTTTAAATGTGCTGTATAAATAAAGTTTGTTGTTTTGTGACTTTTGTTTGAAGGCATGAATTAGATGCAGCAACATCAGCTGTGTCTGCCAGGTTCTCCCTGGTTTCCTGTCACCCTGACCCATCTAAGGGGCGGCGTTAAATTCAAGTCTCAAACTCGAGCGTGTTTTTACGCGTTTGTGTCGTCTGGCGTCCCTCTCACGCCTGTTTCTTGGTGTTTTCAGGAGTCAACTCTGCACTTGGTGCTGAGGCTGCGCGGTGGTGCCAAAAAGAGGAAGAAGAAGTCCTACACCACCCCCAAGAAGAACAAGCACAAGAGGAAGAAGGTCAAGCTCGCCGTGCTCAAATACTACAAGGTAAAAACGCCACCGGAGATGCGCTGGAGTTTGAGTTTTGTGCATTTTCGGTTTCATTAAAACCAACACTTTTCCTCCTTCAGGTGGACGAGAACGGTAAAATCCACCGGCTGAGGCGCGAGTGCCCCGCTGACGAGTGCGGCGCCGGCGTGTTCATGGCGAGCCACTTTGACCGTCACTACTGCGGGAAGTGCTGCCTCACCTACTGCTTCAACAAACCCGAGGACAAGTAGACAGGATGATAAATAAAGAAATGTTTGACTAAAAATGGTGACTGTGTTTCTGTTAAAGTAGTTTAAACGGGTCGTCGCTAATTTCAGATTTGAGCTTTAAGTCGTATTTTCTGTGACGTGAGAGGCCTCGGACACGTGCAGCTCATGTGAACAGCCAGATTTACTGATGTCAGCCGTTCTCCAGAGTTTCAGGTGTTTATTACTCGCAGGTCATCAAAACTAAAGTAGTGGAAAGGCCGTGCTGCACTGCAGTTTGACTTGTTAAAACCTCGTGAGTGCTTGAGTCACGTGGATATGGTGGCACTTTGATACCAACGTCACTGTGACACTGCTTTAACTGCTCACAGCTGGAAACGCACCACAGCTGTTCACCACCTGTAGTTGTCACATGACCAGGCTGCTCAGCGAGTGATCACCTGGAGATTCCTGCAGAATCAACAAACAGAACATTTGGAAGCTCACGACAAAGTTTAGATGAAACCAAAACTGACTGTAAAATCAGGGTTAATCTGTATTAGTACGATTTAAGGTTGAAACTACAAAAAACTTGAGTAATTCTTTAGTCAAAATTATAAACTTAAGTTAAATATTAATTCTAATGCAACAAGTTTCAGTCCCAGGATCATTTTGTCACTGACATGGGATCAAAAACATTTTTAAAGTTAAAACTTTTAAAATGTTGAAGTATCCATGTCAATGCCAAAATTTAAAACTTGGATCACATGAATCCTGTAGTAAAGTTGATCTCTTTATTGGAAATGAACATTTAAAATCTTGACTAGATTTTTATAGGATTTTAAGGTATGTTTTTAAATAAATCTGAATTACCTGAAAATTGTATTAGTGATATTAGTTAACCTTTGTTTTCCATTAGAAATAAAATATTTTCTCCAATAGTTTTTATAAATTAAAATGAATAACTTCAAATGGGAAGTTACAAAGTTTGAGTTGGTAAAAGTTGAAATGTAATAAGTTACTATTTTAATTTTGACTAAATCTCTCTGAATATTAGCACACTGACAACATGAGAAGTAAAATGAGAAAAGTCAATCCTAAATTTCTTTTGCTGGTAGAAACAAAAGGGATTAAATGCAGGATTTTCAAAGTAAAAGCTCGGGTGTGAAAGAAGCAGAGCGACGCTGTGGCTTTGTGTACTAAAATAAGAGTATTTATTTAAAAATCGGTACATTGGACAGACTGTATATAGAGTTTTCATTTCGTTGGTAAACTCATAAGGCACCATACCAGATGCTGTACAAAACACCAACAGCAGGAAACAAAAAGACTTTTACATATTCAAGATTATTTCTATACTGAGCTTTAATTACAGACACACTAAGGTTACTGCTTAAATAGCTGCTGTACGAACGTTAGCCTCATTCACGAGCAGCCAACATGCGAACCCACTGCCGCCGACACGAAACCGCTAACAGCGACCGTAGCCTAGCTTAGCACAAACTGTTAGCTTAGTGGCACCGCTGCTAAAACAGCAATTCTTACAGTTTAATTTCTACGTGTCCGAGAAACCCTATAAACACATCCAGAGTTGATGAGGCGAGGTTCCAGTCTTTGTGCTAAGCTAGGCTAAAAACATCCGGAACCAGTTTCCCAAATATTCCTAATGATTAAAGAAAACTCACCAGCAATAAGCCAATCAGCTCGAAGGGGACCTGTTCTGCTTTCTTACTTTCTGACTCACATAACGACCAACCTGACTGTATGCAGTTTCATATGATGACATAAACTTATGTAAAAATAATCCATGTCTTGTTGAGTCCAAACCTCAACAACGCCCCCCTCTGTGGACTTCCTCATCCACAGGGGCCGCGCTAGGGTTGGTCCAGAGTCAATGAAATCAAAGTCTTAAATATAATTCAACCCCGATGGCTCACAATTGCCCTGCAGACGAGCTGCAGTCAAATTTATTACACTGCTTTAAAAAGGAGTGATAAAGCGACCCCTCGGCAGTCTTCCAGAACCTGGCTAATCAGAATAAAGTCAGGCTTTGGGAGGTGGGCCTTAAAAAGGGCAAATATCCCATAAAACCGGATTACTTTAAAAATAAAATAAGCCAGATTTACAGTTCATCTACGCCAGCAAGAGGTGGAGGAACTCTCGAACATAAGGTACTGCCCCTCTGCTGGCTTCCAGAAGGTGGCCAATCAGAAGACAGTGAGCTGTGTGAGACAAAAGAGTACCATTTCAAAGGGTTAATCATACTAAGCCACTCTGAGCAGAATAAGTCCCCTTTCAAAGCAGTTACGTCGCTGAGATTTTCGTGAAGGTCTTCTTCGGGTTTGGCGCCACTTTGTTTTGTTTTTTTAAATTTCATCAGACAGACAGACGAACAGGACGGCAGACGTCTCCGTGCTGACCCCGCGACCTCCCGCCGGCGTCTCCGAGGAGTCGGCCGGACGTCAACACCACTGCAGCATAGTGTTCTGGTTTGAACTCCTCTCACGAGCAGGCACGGCATCTAAAGATAACGTTTATTTACACATTTAAATTCACATGTTATTATAGTACCTTATTCTGCTTATATTCAACTAAGCGTGGAGATGATATCTTAATATGGCAGGAGAACTCAGTCCTGAAGAGAAACAAAGAAAACATTTTCAAACAGGCGGAGGTGGAGGAAGCTCGGCGAGGTGGGTCCTCAAATTAAAAAAAAAATTAAAAAAATCTCAGTTCATTCATGAGGAATGAAAGCTCCGCCCCCCCTCCTCGCCCCTCCACAGGAAGTCATCTGTATCTTTTGTTTGGCTTTCACAGAAAGCGTCACTCGGCGCAGAGAGAGGAGGAGGAAGAGGAGGAGACACAGTTCAGCCCTGAGATGGGTCCTTTGCTCTTTTAGCTCCTCCCCTTCATCCCCCTGATGAAGAGGCGGTCTGGGGCGGAGGTTGAGGTGAGTCTGGAGGAGGGTGGGGTCAGATCTTGATGTCCTGGGACTCCACCATCTTGGCGAGCGTCTTCTTCACTCTGAGGATGGTGAGGCGGGAGGCGGGGTTATGAGCCCAGCACTCTGACATCAGCTTCAGCATGGCCCGGAGGCACTGCGGACACAAACACGCCGTTAAAGGACGAACAGGAAGTCACGAGAACACAGCCGCTCTGACACCATCATTGTGACACCCAACTCTCTGCCGCCGGCACGGGAACACTTCCTGTCTGACCGCATCGCCAACGTATTTATCCGCACACACAGTTCAGACATGAGGATGGCAGAAAGAGACCGGCGACAGGTCAGCGGAGGAATACGTTTGGTGGTTAGGTCAGATAGGAAGTAGTCCTGGTATTGGCTGCTGTTTTGAATCAAAAGCTCGAACTTTCCCATCAGGCTGGAATAAAACAAACATCCTCGACAGTCGGGAGAGAGACAAAGCAGACAGGAAGTAGTCCGAGCCTCACCTCGTCGCTGTTCCAGCGGTTAGACACCGTCGGCCGCAGGCCCTTAACACACACCACCTCCAGCATGTCCTCATACGAGGGGTCAGAGGGCACCGTGTCGTAGTACGGCAGCTGGTAGTCCTCCACGATACCTGCACAGGAAACAACACCTGTATTAACGTCAGAGCGGCTGACGCGCCCAACAGCGGCTGACGTTCTTCTTCTGGTGTGTGTGAGTGTGCGTTTGTTTGTGCGTACCCCCGGTGACGCAGCGTCGGGTCATCTCCCAGACGATGAGTCCGAAGCTGTACATGTCGGCCATGATGTAGGCCTGGAAGTGGTTCTTGTTGAGGCTCTCGTCGAGGACCTCGGGGGCCATGTAGCGTCTCGTCCCCACCCGGGTGCTCAGGGGGATGTCCACTTCGTTCGTGTCACTATGGCAACACAACGAGAGGTTAGGTCAGCTGAGGCCAGAACAGCCTGAGAATGCACCACGGAGCAAACGCGAACCTGTTGAACTTGACGGCGAGGCCGAGGTCGGCGATGCAGCAGGTGCCGTTCTTCTTGATCAGGATGTTCTTGCTCTTCAGGTCGCGGTGGGCGATGGCCGGCTTGCCCTGCGTGCCGTAGATCTCCGTGTGCAGGTGGCAGAGGCCGCAGGCGGCCGAGTAGGCGAGCCGCAGCAGCGCCTGCGTGTCCAGCGTGGTCAGCTTCAGGAAGTCGTACAGCGAGCCATTCTCGTGGTAGTCTGTGATGAGGAAGAGCTGCGTGAAGGCGCCCGTGCCCTTAATGTCCGCCGCGATGAAGCCTGCAGAGGAGGAAGGTAAAAACATCCACCTGACATTATTTACTTTATATTCGCCTCAGGCACCCGGAGACCATTTCTTATTGGCCCGTGGTTAACGCGGTCTCTCTCCTCCGACACTCTGAACTTTCATGAAGCTGAAATAATCGTTCAGCTGTTTCTGCTGGGCAGCGGCGCCGTGCATAATCAAAATTGGCGTGTTGAACGCTCTGAGTCCTCGGGCTCGGACGGCATCATAAAGCTGCTCAGAACCCACGACTCGCTTACCGCGGGTCACATGACCTGCACCGTAACTTCGTGAGAACGCGGGCGTGTTTGGCGCACGAGCCTACCGAGGATGTTCTCGTGCCTCATCAGGACCGTCTGGTAGATCTCCGTCTCCCTGAACCAGCTGGCTTCCTCTCGGGTGAAGAAGACTTTTACGGCGACCTTCTCTCCCCTCCAGCGGCCCAGCCACACCTCGCCGTACCGCCCCTTTCCTATCTGACGTACCATCTGGATCTGCTTGGCGATGGTCCGCTGCACCTGAGGACGCAGAAAGGAAGTTTCAGAAGGGCGCTCTGAGTTTCCTGGTCGTTAACGTGGTCTGTGACCTTTGACCCGTTTTAAAAACAAAGCTCTGTATTAGTGTGTGAGCCTCTTCTTTGACCCTCGAGCGTCCTCCGCCGCAGCCAGCGTCGCCGTTTTGATCAATGACAGCGATGACATCACAGGTGAAACAACCTTCACTTGTAATCAAACTGAAACTACCAGATAAAATAAAACTCAAAGAAACAAAAATAAATTCTAATAGAGAACAAAGTAAAGTCACTGCTGGTGCTGACTGTTCTTTAAATCAGAGCAGGTGTGTTTGTAGCTCCTACCAGCAGGGGGAGCCCTGAGCCGCTGCCTGAGCTCTGAGACTGATGAATGAGGTCTCTGAGCGACTCGCCCTCCCGGATGAAGACATCGTGCTCCTGGTCCTTATGGTTCTTATGATACCGCTGCCGGTCGCTCTTAAACTTATACCTGCACACAGACAGACACACACACACACACGCATCTCAGTTTGATTCATCAACAGTTTTACAAAAGGGTCCAAAGTGAGCATAATAAAAATGTCTGTGTGTGTTTACTACAGGTAAAAGTGAAGAAAATGTAAACAGGAAGCTGTCAGTTTTACTCTGAGAATGACTCCAAAATAAAAGCCTGAGCTAAGGAGCACTTTCTCTTTAACTTGACGTCTTTTTTTTAGGCTCAAATTTGACATGAAATATTTGCAGTTTTACTTTCTGCTCACTTTCAGTCACATTATTTTGATTTTACTCGTATTCATTTCACATGTGATTTCCTGATGTTGCTGTTAGTTACTTCATTATTGCCTTGGATGTGTTAGTGTGTGTTGTGTGCTGGTTGAACCATTTAGTGACTGATCATTACGAGCAGTAAGAATTCACTACACCAGCCCACGTCAGGTGATTTATGCACGGCTATCGTCCTATCAGACATCAACAGGAAGTGAAAGCCAATGAGCTACAGACATGTCTGCGTTCCAACTAAACTGAAGTCTGCATCGCCGCCTCTCCCCGCCGACAGCAGCAGGTCCAACAGTCTCTGCTGACTCGAAGGTGTGCCGGTCGCTGCCAGGTGAGCTCTTACCTGTAGTAGTAAACCACGGTGATGCAGATCAGCGTGCAGCAGCAGACCGTCATGGAGATCAGGAAGGCCAGCCAGTGGGGGCTTCGTTCTGCGCGCGCGCACACACACACACACACACACACACACACACACATTAGTCGCCTGTGCGGCTTCACGAGCTCACCTGCTTCACACCTGCATCTGTGTTCCACGTTACCGGTGGG
Source organism: Copadichromis virginalis (assembly GCF_057382275.1). Taxonomy (NCBI): domain Eukaryota; kingdom Metazoa; phylum Chordata; class Actinopteri; order Cichliformes; family Cichlidae; genus Copadichromis; species Copadichromis virginalis. The sequence goes on along the minus strand of NC_140630.1, from coordinate 2,473,493 downwards.
GGCCAGCGGGGGCAGCGTGGGCTGCAGGTCTCTGTTGCACAGGTCTGTGTTGCAGCACTCGATGGTCCTCCTGGTCTGAGCGTTGGGGGAGTCCTGCCGAGCAAACGGAGCCAATCACAACAGCAGGTCAGGAGGGAGGAGACACAGAGGCGAGAAAAGTGACAGACACGCCCACACAGACCGGCTCACCTTGCACTGGAAGTGAGAGCCTTCATACTTCATGCAGCCGGAGGTGAGCTGCACATCTCCGTGCTCGTCCTGCTCGATGATAGCGAAACACTGACCGTTCGTCCTGAAGACAGACATCATCATCATCATGATGGAGCAACGAGGACTCTACTCAGCAGTGACAGACTCTACTGCGCTGCTTCTACTCACTGGCAGGTGTAGTTGATGGCGTCGTCCGGGCAGTGACCCGAGCAGTAGCAGCTGAGGGATCGAGGGAGGTCCTCAGGTGCGATGGTGGGGCTGTCGCCAGGGCGCCGGGCCTCGGGTTTCACCCCCGTCCCCTGCAGGACGTGGTCCGGGTTCTGACCTGCGGCTGGACACGAAACAAACAGAAGTTAAAACATTTTTTAGTCTTTGGTGACGGCTGAGAGCAGCTCGGAGTGACTCCTGCAGGAGGTGAAACATTCTCCTCCATCAGCTGACGACAGCAGGAGCAGGACGGCTCCGTATAAGGACCACAGCAAACAAGACGGCGGGTCGGAGATCGCCGAGCAGAAATAAAGTTTGACGGTTTTTATGGGCGCGAGTGAATAGAATAGAAGAATAGAATAGAATAGCCTTTATTGTCATTGTACAGAGTACAACGAAATTGGAGTGCCACTCCCTTGGTGCAAGATTCAATAATAAATATAAATGTAAAATATAAAAAGTACAAAAAAACAATCGTAAGTACTCAAACAATAGTAAGTACGATATATACAGGATACAGCATTAATATAATGACAGTGACGGTATGAGTGGCGGCTCGCCTTCAGAGAGAGGATCAAAGGCAGAGACGGGGACGATGGTTCTTATCAGCTGTCTGCTCTTTATCTCAGTCCTCCTCTAATCTCCGCGCCTCCTTCTGCGCTGACGCCACCGCTCTCCTTCACGTTACTCCTCCTCCTCCTGTATTTGTCTTTCAGATCACTTTCAAACACCTCGTCACCTTCCTTCCTTCCTCAGAGTAAAGACGGCATGTGGACGTGCACGCCGTCATGCCTGGACATGAACTACCTGCTGGTAGCTCACCTCCAGTCCCGCCCTCCCCCTGCCCCTCCCCGAGAGTCGCTGTTACCGAATCACAGCTTTCATGTGCTGATCGTTTCCGTTTCCCTCCGAGAGCAACACAAAAGTTCATCCTGAGCAAAATCACCTCAAAGAAACTGATCATGCGATCATGTGACGGGGTAAAACAAACACCTGGATGCAGAACAGCTGGATCGTCTCTCTCAGCTCTTCAGTTATCGTCTGTTTCCTGTTTTTATTATCTGAAGTTGTGAAAGCGTGCGTCTGCGACGCCTCGCAGCACGTCATCACTTGCTTCCTGTTCGTTTTCTTTGGGGAACGCCTCTCGCTCTCACATGTTTGGACGTTCCTCCTCCTGCAAGGCTCGCCGTCGAGGCAGCCTAATGTCGCTGTTTCTGTTCGGACCACACCGGCTGCTCCAACCGTGCTCCGCCCTCAAGCCGCGCTGCCACTTTAAGAGCACGCAGGGGGAGTCAGATTACCCAGCGTCCTCTCTGCCAGACCTCAGTCTCCACTCCGGCGGCCGGCACAATTATTAAGCACACATGTGGACAGAGGCAGAGCAGAGGCTCCACCCGTCACTGCCTTTCACCCAATCAGAGGCCCAAGGGGGCGGTTCATGAGGGCCTTCAGGTCTAGACAATGATGACATCACTGCTCGCCGATTTTTTTTCAGCAGAAAAAAAAAAAAAAAAAAAGACTTTAAATGATGGAGACGGTTGTTTGAAAGCTGAGATGAGCTGCAGTCGCATCAGTCTGCTCACTGATTTCTCCTGTCAGATGATTTCCAGCTTTTAGATTTTTAACTTAAATTATTTTTAACCTTCTGGGTGAAAAAGCTCAGCTTTATAATTCACACACTGAACCGTCTGCAGTCTGTAATCAAACACACGAGTCTTTAATTGCTGCCTGTGCTGAGTCACAGTTACCTGCCCACCACACACCTGAGCTCCCACATTATGTCCTAATCCCGCTCTGCTCGCCGTCACGCCAACATCAGCTCTTAACTTATTTACAATAAACAGCTTTAAGGTTTGATTGATTTTAATCTCACACTTGTTTTAAACATCAGCTGTGACCGTTTGAATATTGAGCAGAAACACACGACTCCTCATTTATGCTCTAACTCCACGTGTTATTTTATTTATAATCTCTTCGTCCTTATTCCCACTGTGGACTCGTCATGAAACATGGTTTCCTGTGTCCCGGCTGCCTCCTGTGGGCATCACTGTGACCTGAGTGCTGTCTGAAGGTGGAGGCCTCCATCTTTCCTTCATTCTCAGTGGTGACAGTTTGTCTCCTGTAAGGAAAATATTCCCGTGAAACCATAGAAACGGGAATATAACCCTTTGATCTAAACCATGTGGATCCTCTCACTCGGCTCCTCCTTTGTTTGTCTCCACTTTTACAACGCGAGCCCGTCGAGCACCGCCTCCCTCCCTTCCTCCTCCTCACCAACTTCCTGCCGGGGATGTTTATGCATTCGTGTTGCCAAGGTGACAGAGAGCAGCTGAAAAGCTTCCCAGCGAGCTAATTAACAACCTCGTTATAACCCTACAACGAGCAGCGCCGTGGAGAGGACGCGAGGAGTCTGAGGAGGAGTTAACACGGAAACACGGACGCAGCAGGAAGAGCGCGAGGAGCTGCTCCCAACAGCCGCGGCGTCGTGCTGCAGGAGGTTTGTGGATTCACTGTGATGTCACCACAGCTCTGTACCAAGTCAACCACTGCTGAGAGGGCGGGGCCTCGCCTGACTGACAGCGCTGACGGAGGAGAGGAAGTCAAAACTAGAAGCAAACAAAGTCTCTCCGCAGCAGCAGCTCCGCCCATCAGTGTGAAACCGACCATCACGCCTTCCAGCGGCACAGCAGCTCGCAGTGCACACGGCACGTCTCCGAGGACAACGGCGAGTGTGATGGCCCGTCAGCCCCGGGGGAGCAGCTGGTTTGGACCCTGCAGCTCGCCGTCTCATCAGGAAATCTGCTGGCCAATGAAAGACAACCATGGACTTGACCCGCCCATCCACAGGCTCATCTTTGGTTTCTTCAACATCCTCGGGATAAAGATGGCCAACAGACGGCAGTGACCTTTATCATAACTCAAAGATCAGATGAACGAATGACTGAGCCACAGCCTGACAGCAGGTGGGAGAATGTGCTGTGATTACCTGTGTTTATGCTGCTTTAGAGAGAAGCCCCGCCCCCAACATTCAACTGACTCTGCCCTCCAAAATAAAATACGAAGTGTGCCGCCGCCGCCACGGCAGGGTCCGCAGAGAGGAAACAAACACCGCTTCCAAGGGTGAATAAGTATCCGGAGGGATTGACGGATATTTCCGGAGAACAATGGCTGTTTGGAGAGTGCAGCGCCGCCAACAGCTCGTACAGGAAACGGTTAATGTGCAGAGAGGAAGTGAGAGCGGCAACAATCAGTTCAACAGCTTCCTGCAGGGAGGGGAGGGGCTCAGAGCGCCGCTCCAGCCCTCGCTGTGAAGAAAATAGATCCGCTTTCTCCTCAGAACAACGGCTCAAATATTACTATGAACTTATTTTCACATCCAGTGTCTTTAAAGTCACAGGTGTGTGTGAGCAGCTAACTCAGGTATGATGATGTCACAGCGAATCGTCACGGACACGGGGACACGAGCTCGGGACAGCAGAGCATCTATGACACATTTCACTGCCCAGCGTGTCTCAGCTCACCTGTCGCAGGTGTACAAGGTACTTATTGAAAGATCCTGACTGATCAGTAAAAACTCGTCATTGAACAAACGCACACACAGTATTAAAGGTGGACGCAGTCTCCGTTTGAACACGACGAGCTTTTCACCTGGCCACCAGGGGGCGCTAGCTGTGGCGCCCAGGAAGTCGTCCCTGTGTCCGACCTCGACTCTTTCCTGATGGTTTATGGGCTCAGACTGAAGACGGCGTTTTTGGTAAATTTACAGACACTCAGAGAGCTGCTCATTGGCTGACGAGCCTCCGTCTGAGTCAGAGCAGTGACGTTAACACGTCAGCTCCACCTCGCCGTCACTTTGTAAACGTCACAGACACAAGTGGCTTCCTGACGGAGTGAAGGCGGAGTCAGCAGGCGAGAAGGTGGATGGAAAAACAGTTTGATAAGACGGCGGAGAGTCGCTCCCTTCCTGAGATTACAGCCGGCTCTTATCAGCGGACTCTGGGTGCTTGGAGGTCAGAGAGTGGCGAGGGAGGGGACGACCTCTCTCACATCCTCTAACTCAGATCCACGCCAAGCTGGAACGCCTCCTCCGCCCTGAGACAAAGTTACAGAACAAAGGACTCAAACATAAGGCCCACGGGCCACAACCGGCCTTACAAAGGGTCCAATGTGGGCCACAGGAAGGAAAATGTGGAAATGCCAAAGAACCCGGCCATAAAGTCGGAACTTTTACGGCATTTTCATCGGTTTTACAGCCTTTTTATTAACGCCTGTCTGTTTCTTTTCCCCCACAGTTTACAGTAAAGTTACTTCCACACAGCGATCGATATTTTCTGTACGTTTTCTTACTTCCTCAGCCCAAAGCAGCGTGCAGACGGCACATCTCAGGGACTACATGTGTCTTCATCAGCTGTCAGGTTAAAGCGGTTTAAATGCATGTTTATGATTATAATACATTTAAAAGGATCCAAACAGCAGCTTCAGTGAAGCTCGTCTCCACCTGCAAACATCGAGCAGACGTCGGCTGCCATCGATCTGGAAAAGTCTCCCCTGTGAATAACCCACAGATGCCGAATTCAATGTGCGGGAAGAAGCTGCTGGGAATATTTTATCGGAAGCAGGAGGAGCGGCGTGACATTTCTGTTTCTGTCCTTATCGGTCGGCAGACACTTAAAAACAGCTTAAACAAAAGGCTGCTGTGTGCACAGGGAGGGGGGCGCCGCTTACAGACGAGCCCCACGGCGACTCTGTATGCTAACGTCGCCTGAAGTAGCGCTTATCTGCCGAGGACAAACTGAAGGGTTAATGAGTAACCGAGCAGCTCGTGGGTCAGAGAGGACACGTCTGTTGAGCCCAGCGACACTAACTGGGACCATCGCAATCACACAAAAGACACGAGAAACGATTAATAAAAAAAAAAAAAAAATGGAGCTCAGGTGGAGTCCATGTGACCGGGAGACAGGAAGCTGTCACCAAACCGCAGCCTGATGAGGTCACTGGCAACAAAACGTGAAGCAGGAAGAGCCCAAGCTCAGTGATTAACAGCAGCTAAACTTTCAGAATAAAAGCACAGGTTTGTCCACTAATAACTGGATCATGTAGCTGACATATGAAGCCTTAAACATGTGGCCTTTCACTTCCTGTTTCTAAGTCTGACCCTGTGAGAAACACGCTGCCTGGTGCTGGTTCTGATGACGGTCACCATCATCTCTGTCCGTTGTGTTTCTGTGACACTGAAAAACAAACACTGGCACAGCTGCTCACTCCAACCAGCTTTTAAACATCTTACCGTCAGTTCTGAGGGACAGCAGCAGAGCGACGGCCGTCACCGCCACGCAGACCGGTAGACCTGGCATCCTGCAGCAGGCCCGGACCGACCCGACTGGGTCCCACACCGTCAACAAGACCTTCTGATGTGCCGGTCTGGGCGTGGAGAAGATAGTGTTATTGTTCTACGGCAGGAGTCTGAGGAGCAGGGAGGAGCTCCAGATAGAGGCAAGGGGAGGGTGGAGGTAATGGGGTGAAGGGCAATATCACAAAAACAGGTCCTCCTGGGTCTCACAGGCTCTGTGGGTCCAAAACCCTGAAGAAGAGAGAGAGAGAGAGAGAGAGAGATAGGGGATTCAGTAAGACTTCAACATCAGCTGATCAGGAAAGCCTCAGGGCGAGAGAGCACTACAGACAACCCTCTTTTATTATAATTAGTTTCATTATTCATCTCTCTGGTGTTCGAACACTGTAGCTGCTCACGATTCTCAGAGGAAACATTTCTGCGCTCTTCCAGCTCCAGAGCTTTCCTCCCTGCTCTCCTACGGCAGCTTTGCATGATTCTCCGGTGAAAATAATCCTCCTTTATCTGATCCTGGGCCTCGACGCAGCCCCTCAGTTGATCCTGTACGAAACGAGCGGCTTCAGCAGCTTTCTGTTTCTGCAGCGTTGTAGTTATTAACTTTAATAACACTTCTTTCAAAAAAAAGGTGCGTTTCCAAAACACTTCCACACCCACACCCACACACACACACACACACACACACACACACACACACCAACAGTTTGGGCCAAAACATTAGAATCACCTGCTCACATGAGAGCGATGATGATGATGATGATGATGAGAGCATGCTCCTCAGCGTGCCGTGACCTAGTGACCCTGGCCGCCCGGCGCTGGCCTCCAGGGCCCGACTAACTACCCGACCATTTGTCCGGGGATGTTCTGCAATTACCGACGCTCGGGTCCTGCGCAGCTCTAATAACGTAACGTCGCAATTAGTGGGCGCCGAGAGAGGGCCAGAGGGGTGTGCGAGGGAATTAGCGGCGATGCGTGGCCGGTGTCTGTCACTTTTTATTTGCCCTCGGGCCTCAAACGGGTCCGACCTGTGACCCACTTTTCACACATCTCCAGAGAGACGGAGAACAAAGACGCACACACGGGACGGCGCCCAGGGCGGGTCGAGCGTACACGACAAACACGGCTTCAAATCCGAGGACAGGCATCGCTGAACGGTTTATTAATATTTACTAAACATTAATGCAAGAAAGCACATTTAGACACATTCTGCTGTTTGTCTACACAAACAGCAGAATGTGTCATCATGTATGGAAGGCTGAAGCTGCCAATGTGACTCATGACCCATTTAATTAAATAATGCTTAACATTATTTATCATCACTGAATTATTGATTTGGGGGGTTTTGGCTCCTCACACTCCCACAGCCACCCACCCAAGTCAACCCCACGACACAGTCTGAAGTACACCCATTTTCATAACTGCAATAAAGTCATAAACAAATCTTTAAAACTGAAAACTGAAAATCCATCCAATAAACCTCTGTGTTGGTGGGACACAGGAGCTGTGCTGTGATTGGTCAATCTGTTATTAGGTTTTATGCTGCGAGGCAACGGAGGTAAACTATGTGCTAATTCCACTTTAACAGAATTACAACGTTTAGCAGGAAGTTAGCAAGTTAGTTCCACCTAAAGCTGATCCACGATGTTCTGGACACGAACGAAAACAAAACTGGACGGCGTGTTAGAGAGACGACATCTTTTTACCCTCCAGTCCCGCCCTGCCCGAACATTCACACTCAGGATTTACTAAAGGTGTGTGTGTGTGTGGGCGTCTCTGAGTCGATATCACAGAGTGAAAAATTCTTCACCTCTTCGTCACAACAAAACCTCCAGTTTGTTTGCGGCTCTTCGCTCCATTTAAAGCCGACGGCGTGCGGCGATAACGCCGTCAGACGGGGCGGGCAAGTCGAGGCAGGCTCGGGACAGACCATCTGCTGCGACCCCCTCGGCACAGGAAGCACGCCTCCCCCAGCCGGTAATCGCCTGACACGTCCACTTCCCTTTGAAAACACCCACGGCTGTTATCACAACTGAAACGCACAAAAACACACAAAGTCGCCGTGGAGACCAAGACGCCAGAGAGACAAACGACTGAATCTGTCACCTCGCAGGAAGATCCTCAGACGCAGTTCACAAACGCTGCGGGTGAACTTTCACTCCTCCTCCTCTTCCTCATCGTGTTCAGACTCGTCTCCAACTTCTCGCTCTGCTGCAGTCAACAACAAACGCCTTTCTTCAGCATGGCGCTCATACCAGCAGATATCAAACTTCCAACCCACTGCAGGCCGAGATAATCGGCTCAGACTCGGGCTGCGGCGGCCTCCTCATCCTCCGCAGCTGTTTACAGTAAACAGGCTGAACTTACAGCACAAAACCCTCCAGCAGCCGCTGGCTACAAACAGTCTGTCCACTCAGGTTCGTCTGCACAGCGACGCCTTTGAGCAGCACATGGTTCAGAAGAACCAACCACTCAGGTAACCAATCCACACACAGGAACTCTGGGCTACTGCCACATTAGGACGTCCTCACAGCACTCCCACGACTCTGAGCATGAATATTCATCGATGCTAACACGAGAAGAAACAGTAACAACCATCTGTGAAAAGAGCAGCTGAGCTCCAAGCACCAATCAGCACAGAGGTCTTAATCACATGACAGGAAGTGTGCGCAGGTAAAACCAGTGTTTAAAATGGTAAATGGCCTGCATTTGTATAGCGCTTTTACTCAGTCCCTAAGGACTCCAAAGCGCTTTACACTACATTCAGCCATTCACACACGGTTTAAGAAGAACCGCTTCACGTAGAGCAGAGAAAGAAAAAACTCAACAGCTCACCTGAAATTCTGCATTTGAGCCTTCAGGGCTTCAAATCCCTGCGTCACCTGCGTAGCTGCACAGGTGCTCTCCGACGTCCACAGATGCTTTTTGCCCATTATTAAAATTCAAACGTAAACTCATCAGTGAGTGCTGTTACATAATCTGCACACCGAGCTGCACACATGTAAACTGAGCAGGTACTACTCCTGTGTACTTCTATTCTCTGTGACCTGCGACCCTGGAGGGGCCCTCCAACCCTACTTTGGGAACCAGCTGCCAGATTAAATCTCTTTCTTTACACAAGTAACGAAACACTGTGGATGTGTTCAAAGGAAGAGAAGCATTCAAATCTGAAGCAGGAGAATAACCGAATGAAAGCACGGGGTGAGATAAGAGCAGAGACCTTCGCGTGGGCACGTCATTTTATGACTCATCAGCTGTTATTCATCAGCTTTGAAAGGCCAGAAAACAAAGTTAAAGGTGATGTTTGCAGATTTATTCACTCTGGATTTCCCCAGACCCGTAAAACAGAACGTCTAAATTCAAAAACAGGTCTTCCATAAATGAAGGTGCTGCCTGCAGTGGGATTCAAACCCACACCCTAACCCCTCCCTCTCTCGTCTCCTCAGCTAACAGAGGTTAATGTAGCGTAGCTGCTCTGGCGAGCTGGACGTCACGCCGGCGTCCTGGAGGAGGAACATTCACCGTGATGGTGGGAATGAAAGGAGGTATTGTTGGCGGTCCCACCTGTACAGAATAAACCGCCCTTATAGGGAACCACTGAGCCATAGCTGCCCCCCCAGGGGAAGGAATTTGAGGTCACGCTGCTCCGGGGATGCTGGGAAATTTGGTGGGATGAAACCCAAGCAGCGGGTTAAGACTTGTGGAGAAACAGTCCTTTAAAAGGCTTTTATGGAACAGGGCGGCTTCGGGTATAACAACTTTTCATTCGGCCATAAAACTATGAAGTAAAATGATATCTGTGCTGGAGGCTCAGGATACACAGTTTTACTCTGATTACTTTTATTATTGCTGGCGTAGCTTCCTGTCTGACAGCTTGTTCTGGATGCTCTCGTGAACGTCAGCGTTTCAGAGCTCAAGCTGCTTTTGTACTTGTTTCAGCTCCACGATGATGATGTCAGAATGACCATAAATGGGGCTGATTAATGATTTGTTTTTGGCGTTCTGTGGTCAGGGTTTCATTTACCCAAATATAAAAGGCGTTTCTTCAAACAACAAAGATTCGTTAACAGCTGTGCCTACATGTGCAGTCACAGCCACGCTGCCCAGTTAAAGGCAGGAAACCCGATCCTGTGGTTGTAGCTCCTGGTATCGATGCAGATCGCTGGACGTTTGTGGAGAGATCTTCACAAATACACATCAAGCTGGAATCACAAAACCTGTGAGTCGTCTTAGTGTTCTAAAAAAGCACTCACAGGCATCCTTGTGGATCCACAGAAGGATTTTCAGCTCGGATCTGTACGTTTGAGTTTGGCCTGTCCCAGTGCAACCAGAAGCAGACCGGCCTGTGAGTCAGCAGGTAAATCTTTTTTTATTTTTTAAGTATTTGATGGCAGCTTTCAGCACTTCCCCCACTTCCCGTTACAGGAAAAACAAAAGCCGAACATGTGTTGTTCAGTCACGTGGCCTAAATGTTTCAGTCAGTTTTAATGCTACCAGCTCGCTGAGGAGAGAAACTCCCGGGCAGCTCCACTCTGATTTACAGACCTTCCAGCTCCTCCGAGAGCTGTAAAAACGCTGTAAAATGACACTGGATGCTGGCAGGGAGGGAGAGGTGGGGTGAAGGCATTAATAATCCAGCCCCAATACTGCCCCCCTCTCGATGGACTGCAGGGTGAGGGGCCAGACATCAATAATCAAGCTTTAATGCGCCTCCACTTCCTGTGCTGGAGGAGCGGCGGCGACAGACTAAATAAACACTACTGAGAGCTGATTGGAGGAGCCAGCAGCTCCTGCGCTCAATAAATAAATGCAGTAATGAGAGAGATGGGCATCAGGGGCGGTGGTGCAGGAGAATATTAGTGGGACTGGGGTGGAGGGATGGACGAGGTGCTTTTTCCTTCTGCTGAGTTCCATCAAAATCAAATCAGAACCTGGACAGGCTGAAAGAATATTTCTGCGAAATCAAACGGACATTTTTCTAACCTCTCAGTCTGAGCTCCACTCCATCAAACTTTCCACTCGGCCTGAACGAGCTGATAAAATCTGAGCCGTCGTGAAAATCAGGATGAAAAACAAAGTGGATTTAATTTCACACATGCAAACTCAACGTTTCAAGAATCTGCTGAAGGAAAAAGATGCTAAAACATTCAAGTTACTCATTTCATGTTAAAAAAATGAAAATAAAACCATCTGAATAAGGACAGTGGACTCTAATGTGTTAAATACTTACAATTATCATTTATTTCTTACCCGACACCAGCTCGGGCTGTTTGTCAAAAGCTCTGAGGTAAAAACATGAGCCCCGTCGTTCTGTCCTTTTAGCCCAAGTTTGTATCGAAGCACGTCTGTGACAGCGAGAGCATCAAGGCTGCCTGTTCTCAGTTACGAGGCTTCCTGAGCCGATTTCAGGAGGTCCGTCCGTTAGCTGCAGCAGTACAGCTGTGTCCTCCTCGAGTGAGCGACACCAAGAAACCACCCACATGTGTGTCCCACAGACCCAACTCAATTCAAACCTCTCCTCTCCTGTATCAGGCCCTAAACGTATTTAACATGGGAGTCTGTGTTCACTGCATCATTCCATGTTTGGCACTCATCACCACCTGCACTCATGTATATATCTATCTACTTAGCACTTTTAATTCTTATTTTTATGTCTATTTAAGCGTTATATGACAGTATGTTTGCACTAAGCACCGCAGCAATTTCCTAATGTTGTAAACCTGCTCAACATTTGGCAATAAAACCCTTTCTGATTCTGAGTCGATGGGGACTGACTGCTGGAGCCTCCGGTGGACACTAGAGGAACTGCAGTTTGAGCTGCTCTGGCGTTTGGTTTGGGGCTAAGGCCGTCCTTATGCTCGCTGCGTTGCGAGAGTCTCGGGTGTCACGTGACCATCCTCACATCGTGAGGCCATCTTTGCAGTGCATCGTGTGAGCACAGTCATGCCTGTTTTTGGCACGTTTAATGACAATGCTGCACAGAAGCTCAGAGACACACGGATGTTGGAACTGTTTGAAAACTTTTTTGTCAAAAGAATTTTGTAAAAACAGTTTCTGGTCTTCTGGTTTTGACTTCTCTTCATCAGCACGTGTGACATGCTACTGTCTGAGTGGTGATGTCTATCGTTTAGGAGAACACTGCAGCGGCAGCGAAGGCTCTACTGGCACCATAAAGCCTCGTCTGAGCACGGGAGCCTGAATGGTCCAAACTGACCAGCTACCCTAACCCTTTATCCCATCACTCCCTCTCGTTCTTTCCTCCTTGCTCTCCTTTGCTCCTCATCTTACTCCCTCTTCTCCTAGCATGCTCCATTTGCTGCCTTCCCTTCTCCCCCTCCTCTCTCCCATCCTTCCAGCTTTCCATCAGGTTTCTCTTTCTCGCCTCATCTCTCTCTGCCTCCATCTTGGCCCCGTTCCCTGGCCCCTCCAGGGGCCCCCTCCTTGCAGGCGGGCCTCTGGGTGCTGCAGCAGCCTCCTGTTGGTGTCGGCGCCCTGCCTGACATGCCTTTCAGGGCCTGGGAGACTGCAGGCCAGACTTTCTGGCTCCACTGCCATTGTTTGCCTGGCTGCTCTGTGCCTCTTCCCTGGCGATGGATTAGCATAAGAATACCCAGAATACCCCGAGCCCCGGTGAGCAGTGCTGCGGGCCTCTTCCCCCCTGCATCTTCCTTCTCCTAATCCTATTCTTCTCCATCCTTATTAGAGCTGGGCGATATATCGAGTTTTTAAAACATATCGATATATTTTTATACGAGATATAAGATGTGACAATATCCTTTATATCGATATAGTCTATGTTACGTTATAATTATAGTTGTGGAGCCGCAAGTTTGCCTCTCTTTCGTCCACTTTTGTCTCTACGCAACGTTACTCCGCCTCGCCTTCACTGAAGACAACTCCCCCTCCTCCCCCATCGCTTCACGTGCAGGCAGCGACAAGACGGACACGGCAAATCTCCGTTAACGAGTTACTGCGCATCGCCCCATGCGTGGGGCTGGACGGCGTCAACGTGCTAACGAGCTAAACATGCTAACGAGCTAACCGCGCTAACCCTAAAATCCTTTCATTCTCTCAAAAGTTGATAGCGCGCCTTATGTATGAATTCTGGTTGTGCTTGGTGGCCGCGAACCGATTTTATGTGGAACACGGCGCTCAGCAATCTGTCACAAATGTTTGAGTACGACTTTGGTAAACTACGGAGCTGCACCGCTTGATAGATTGTCGGCGCATTACGGCTACCGAGGAGCTTCGCGGAGTGATACGTACTGTCCATCAACGTAATATTACCGTATTGTGTGTGTATAAGGACCATAAATGGCACCTGTAAGAGACGTGGTTATGAAGCGGATTTCAAACTCCAGGCTGTCAGTCACACAGTAAAACTTGGGAACAGAGCAGCTGTGAAATCTGTCTCTTTGTTATTACGCTCAGCGTCTTTTAGTTTACATTTTGACTGCACAATTGTGAGCTCTTTGTTTAGCACAAAAACAACCTTGTTTTCTTTTATTTATGGAGCATGATTATTTAATGAATGCTCATAATTTAATTTTGAGTAATTTTTCATGTACATCTGTGCTGTATGTTAATAAAAGTGCCTGTGTGACATCTGGGACACAGCTTTGACTAAGAACTCTCTTTTTGTTCTTACTTTATGGCTTAAAAAAAAAAAATCGAGATATATATCTTATATCGCCATCCAGCTAAAAAATATCGAGATATGAATTTTGGGTCATATCGCCCAGCCCTAATCCTTATCCTCCATCTAATCCCAGAAATTAACTCAAACGCACCTTTTCTTCTTCTTCCGTTGGGTTTATTAGCACTTTATTAACAGGATGAACTTTAAGCTGCCATCAGGTGACCCTACATGCAGATGTAACATGACGTCAAGGCCAAGAGCAACTCAGATGTCTTCCAGACTCTTATTAAGTAAGATTTATCATGAGAGGGCTGCCAGCACAGACACAGACTGCCAGAGCTTTTATTCTGAAAGCATCTTTCAATTTGTCGATGACATCACAAAGAGCTGATTTTAGTGTCCGAGTCTGACCCGTTGGTGCGCTCGCAGAAGAAAACGATGCTTTTGGTTTAAACTGAATGATTTGGGGGAATTGAAGCACAGAGTGCCTGAGCCTCACTTCAGTGGCACACGCCCTCACCGTGTGTGTGTGTGTGTGTGTGTGTGTGTGTGTGTGTGTGTGTGTGTGCGTGTGCGTGTGCGCGAGGCAGAGCGGGCAACAGCGAGGCTTAATTTCATTAGAGGCCGACAGAGGATCTGCAGAGCGGCTGCAGCACCAAACCGGAGGAGGAACATTTACTTCAACTCTTCATCATCGTGTTACCGCAGCACAGATTACCCACAATCCACAGGGGCAGCGCAGGTTTACGGGATCTTTTTTTTATTTTTATTTTTTTTATCAGTACGATCCGTTTATTGATTACGATCAAAGCTGGAGACGGAGGCTAACACGGGTCCCAGTTATATGATAATACAGCAGATCCGCTTAGTTCAGGATCCCTAAGCGTTTTTAATCATGCTAATCGCCATAGAAACAAGTCCATCCATCACTCCCAGTGCTGTGTGCCACGGCTGAGTCATAAAACAAACACACTCGGATCATAAAAACAACATTATGATCCTGAATCGCACGCCTGAGGGGAGAGGACGCTCAGGCAGCCGTCCCAGTTAAACCAGTTACCTCCACCAAAGTGGCTTCATGGGAGGTACTAAACATGCCGACCCCAGCCATCACGAGGTACCCCCCAACATCCAGATTTACCCCCCCATCCTCCCCCAAGGTCATAAATCCAATCAGAGGCACAGCAAACAAACACACAACAGCACTAAAAGTAAAACTTCTCAGAGACAACGGCTCATCGCGCGCACACACGCACACACACACGCGCGCGCGCGCGCGCACGCACACACACACACACACACCTCAAATCAGATGCATAATGAAATCATATATTTAATATTTCAGTCTGAAGGTAAATAAAGCAAACTGCATTATCCAAACCCAGTTTATTTCTATAGCACGTTTAAAAACAACGTTTGCCCAAAGTGCTGAACAGAAGCACAAGATACAACCACGGACACTCACATAAAACCATATCAACTCAAGCCAGTCTGAACACTATCGAAAAAAGCTGCGTTTCCAAAAGCATTTTAAAAACAGGAAACGAAGATGCCCGTCTAATATTTAAAGGCAGCGTATTCCAAAGTTTTGGGCTCGTTCTCTACGTTTAAGCCTCGATTTTGGGACAACAACAGCAGCTGATCTGAGGGTCCGTGAAGGAATATAAGGCTGAAGTAACTCGGAAAGGTATGAAGGAGCAAGACCATTAAGGCATTTATAAACCAGTGTTAGGGCTTAAATTAATTCTGTGATGAACAGGAAGCCAATGAAGAGAAGACAGGACAGGTGTTACATGTTCATAGCTGAAGACGAGCAAGAGATCGTTGGCCGACTCCAGAAAACAGCATTACAGCAGCCAAGCCGTGTTGAGGCAGGCATGATTACCTGCAGCTCTCCTCTCAGTAATTTTCAACTTTCTGAGCCCCGCCCCATCTGTCCACAAAAGCCCCGCCCATAAACCCCATCCAAAGCTCAATTCACATGGGCTTCATATATAGCACCAAATCAGTCAGCGTGAGGTAAAGACCTACAACCACACAGAGGAAACCCGACACTCTTGGCATCAGTGGGAAGGAAAAACTCCCTTTTAACTGTCTTGTGTGATGCACCCTGCAGGGGCACGTGGAGCAAAGTCTGTCTGCCCAATCACAGCCTTGCTTTATCACTTTTATAGCCAGCAAATTAAATAATCTGTTTCTGAGCGAGAGTAGGATTTCTGTTTGTAGCCACAGTCAGCTGATCTCTGCTGCATTTCGATTAACAGCCTCCTCCTTCACCTCCCCCTCAGACTCGCTTTTCACTCCGCCCTCCCCCCATTCCTCCTCCAAATGTTGCTGGAATGTGGGGAGCAGGTAATGGAAAACACCGACCCCCACCCTGCAGCTCTCCGGGCCAGGAAACCAGCATCCTGCTGGCATTTCACCACGCAGCAGAGGAGAGGTCCAGAATTTTAGCACATATTTGAAACACAGAAAAACCTGTGAAAAATATAAAGAATCACAAAGGAGAACACGACAAACGTTAGGAAGTCAACCAGTTCAGCTCGTACTGAAACACTTCTATCATTGCTGAATGTAAACGGGGTTAAATGGGACTGTGCTTTACGTTACTCTCCGCTCATGCTGGATCAAACAACCTCAGCTTCCACACTTTCCTTCTTTAAACAGAGCGTTTATCACATCCTGCCACAGTTATCACAGATCTTTGGCCCATCCATCCGCCCTGGGCTCCTCTCTACAGTTATAGTGAAGCCATGCTACAAACAGAAACACTCTCACTCTCTGGACGTCCTCTTCCAGTAGGGGGGGTCACGCTCAAGCTCATCCAGAGAAAACGAGGCTCTATGGAGCTTCTGGAGATGTTCACCATGTTAGACAGAAGCAGGTGGGCTCTGTTCACTGACGACCGTCTGTTTCTGTTTGGTGGGATTAACAGAAGTTCAGACTGGCTGCACAGCTCTGCACCAAAGTGCACTGAAGGATGTGCAGCTTGTTTCTGGTGGAGCTAAAACCGTCTCATCCCAGTATGAAGGAGGGGAAACTACAGAGACCTGAGCGCCAACAAGTTTTCCCACACACAATACAACTAAAATATGACGGTAACTTTGTGTGTGTGTGTCTATGTGTGTGTGGGTGTGTGTGTCCATGTGTATGTGGGTGTGTGTGTGGGTGGTCTGGTCAGACTGGACTGTGCAGAGAGGCTGGATGGTTTCATTCACCGTGTCACGCTGAAAATGCAGCCAGGCCACAAACGACACGATACAGGTGGTCCTGTGTGTGTGTGTGTGTGTGTGTGTGTGTGTGTGTGTGTGTGTGTGTGTGTGTGTAAACTGCAAATATGGATATAAAAATAAACGGAGCCAAAAAAGTGTGTTTTTTGCCAGTGTTTGTTAAAGAGCCATGTGACACTGTTAATGATGCCCTGCACTCATCAGTGTATCACTCAATGACAGATCAGTGTTCACACTAACCAGCACTGGCCTGGTTCAAGCACACTGGTCCATCATCATATAGTAGGGTGTATTTACTGGTCCAATCACGATCGAGCAATTAGGCCTGAGGTACAAAACGTCACTGAGATGTAGTTTAGAAATCACTGATCGTGAGTTTCAGCTAAAGCTCATAAATCTTCTTTGCATGGACGCCTGGACGTTAGACTAACAGCTGGGACATCTCACTCATGGCTTCACTGCAGTTAATGATGGTTAATCAGCCAACCAGGTCAGTGCTCATCGTCAGCACGTCCACTGAGGTGGCTGTACAGTAATGACATCAGTCATTAGTTTAATTAACATTTTCACAGCTTCCTTCTGTCGACTCCTGAGAGCAGGAACGATGTGAGGCCTTAAATTATTTCAAAACAGGTGAAATATACACTTTTAATCTGTTGTTACTGCTGCTGCTTTCATCTCTCCACGTTTGTTTATCTCAGATCCATCCACGAGCTGTGATGAACTCAGTTTTCCCCGAGCATTCGTCGCCACTCGTGACTTTCCTCGAAGTATGTGACTGCGTGCTGAAACCAGGCCGACTGCTGCCTTTGTTTCAGCGCGCGGTGACTCAGGCGTCTGAGTTTGAGCTCGCTGACAGACCTTCAAACAGAGCCGGCCAGTCTGCAGCACCAAATCGCTCCCATATGTCCCCGAGGAGCTCTGCCCCCCCACCTCCACGCTTCATTCACATGCGGCGGCGCGCAGGGCAAACCTGACAGGGTTCAACTGCAGTCAGGATTCCAGCTTTAACCGAGTGACAAAGAACATGTCAACAATCTCCAAAAATAGCAAACGAATGTCAGACGCAGCCGATTACGTGAGCGTCTGATAAAGTGTTCTCTCAGGCTGACTGCTAATGGCCGTCCTGTCACAGATAGCTACGCTGATAATAAAACACTAACAACGAGCTGGCTTTGCTGTTTTTCAGAAACATCAGTGAATAACCGACTGAAGGAAGCCAAAGAATCAGACCGTCTGCAGCTGCAACACTGCGTCGCATCAAAGTTAACCCTGAAGGCAACACGAGCCAAACACAGAGATTACAAACAAACAGGAGCTTCAAGTTTTTTCACTTTTAACAAAAGAGGAAAAGAAATGAAAACGTCTTCATGCTGAACACCGTCCGGCAGTCCTCGCAGCACGTTACCTGCATTACTGTCGACCCGATTATGATTACAGAGCCCAAAGAGCAGCGAGGCCACCTTCATCATCATCATCATCATCATCATCTTCACAGTAACTCATTCCCCTGCTGAGACCTGAGCAGTATTTCGATATTAGTTAGAGCCCTAATTTGGTGTGACATTACATAATGCCTCTCCAACTCCTGTAGCCCCGCCCCCATCACAGAAAACTGTTTTTTCCATTTTAACGTGTTCGTCTAATCCTTTCAAACACCCAGTGACACCAGCACTAACTGACCGAGGCCAGCCGGACGCAACGGCAGCAAAGCGGTGCGAGCATGCGTCCCCGCCCACTCTGATTAGGCTGTACTAAGGTGTGTGTGTCACGATTCAGCCCAAAAATATCAGACAGAAGCGCCGAGCTGACAGGATCCTCCTTTCCAACCTGACTGTCAACATTTTTGACCTTTAAAAGATCAACAGCACAGAGACGATCAAACCGGAGAACACAAAAAAAAAACTGTCATTGAGGGAGATTTAACCTTTTACACACATTCCAGAGCTTTTCTTAAACACTTCCCCTACAACACACACACACACACACACACACACTCTCTGACGGAGATGCAGCCATCGGCTTGCTGTAATCAGTGCTCTTCCTGCTCTGCTGTTAATCAAACCACATGACAGCTCCAATGACCCAATCAGAGCCTGCAATTAAAAGCCAGGAAGCCTCCTGATTGGCCAGCCTTTTCTTAAACAACCCTAGGGTCAAAGGTTAATCTCCTTGAAGCGCAAGACAGGCCCAGGCAATCAGAGTAATCACCGCAGCCGTCCACAAAATATAAAGTTTGTTTGTATTTTCTGCAGATGTGACACATCAGTGTAGTGTAGTGTAGTGTGTGTGTGTGTGTGTGTGTGTGTGTGTGTGTGTGTGTGTGTGTGTGTGTGTACCTGACTGTTGAGTCCATGGTGGAATAATGTGCCTCTCGGTACACGGCTCCATGGGAAACGTAGTGTAGAAGTCAGATCAAGCCAACATCACGGCGGCAGCTGAGAGAGAGGAAAACAACGACATGGTTATAACTCAGTGATGATCATACCTGCAGCACGTGTACCTGATTAACATCATCAATCATCATTAAGGCGGCAGCGTTTTCTGCCTGGCTGAAAACCCAAACAGAGGTCAGGAAAGCACGGGTTCAAATCAGTCCGGATCATCGTCCTCACTGACTGATGAAAGTGTTCCCAGGAGCCTCGAGGACCAAACGCCACCTTCCAAGACTGTGCACCCTCTGAAGGACCACCTTTAAAAAAAAAAAAAATCCTCCTTAAGCTCTCCGGGCATGAACGCAGCTCATCATTAGCTCAGTGTTGATGTCAGATAAGTGGAACAGCGTGGCTGACAGACGGGGAGCCTCCTCCTCGCCTCCTCGGGCACAGAAGCCTTTTTATCTGAGCGCAGAGGCCTCCTCAAAGGAGGCTTTATGCAGCCGAGGAGGCCCATGTCCTCAGAGCAAATTAATATTCACACCCAGAGAGCCGAGAGGAGGAGAGTCCAACACCGAGGACTGACAGGAAGCTGCTCACACCACAGCCAGTCTGACAAAATAAGAGTCAGGTCCAAGTCCAGAAACCAGAAATAATAATTGTTGTAGAAGTAACAACAACAACAACAATAATAAAAAACAATAACAACAACAGCCACCTGTTGCCTTTTTTTCTTCGGCTCGAGTTGAGTTAAACAGCGAGTGAGTCTGAGCTTTAATGGAGCTTAAAATCCAGTAAAATCACTCACACACACACGTATATAAAATATATATGTAAAAAAATAAAAATCACATTCAAACTGTGAAAGTAGTCCAAAATGCTACAGAGCAAATTACTAATCACACAAATCTGAACAAACTGCTGTAAAGGTCAAAGGTCAGGGCCCTAAGTGAGCAGTCCCTCCTCCTCACACTACACCTACGTGCAGCTGCCAAAACTAATACTCAGCTAGAGGTTCGGGCTCTTACTATGGTAGGAAAAGCATTATGTCAGTGGGATGTCCCCACGAAGATAGCAAACCAGACGCGTGCGTGTGTGTGTGGCAGAAAACCCCGTCAGCGGTGAGTTATTATAGAAGAGAAGGGGAGAAAATAGATGTCCGAGGACGAGAGCGGTCACAAGCTTGGCCGACAGGAACACACACACACACACACACACACACATTTATATCCTTGTGGGGACATCTCATTGACATAATGCTTTCCCTAACCATCAAAAATGAATGCCTAACCCTGACCCTTACTCTAAATACCTAACCATAGCCTAATTGTAACCCTGACACTAAAACCACATTTTGAGCCTCAAAAATGCCTTCAAACCTAAGGGGACCAAAATCCTGGTCCCCACGAGGGCTGTATGTCCCCACAAGTATAGTAAAACTACCAATTTTTGGTCCCCATGAAGATGTTAATACCCGTCCCGACTGACTGGCTGACTATGGAATTGCATAGTGACAACAGTATATCCTTACCAGCTGCACTTTGTTCTCCACTCTCATCCTCGTTGTTCAACTCCATCCCCAACCCCGTACTGGTACACTCATTAAAAATATGGGGCCAGTTTAGGACATACTTTAACCCTTTAAGACCTACCATAGACCCAAGTTCGCCAGAGCTTATATTATATTTTTACATGCTGTGGAGCCATTTTTGGGAGCATTTCAAGTTGCTATACATCAATACAACCATTATAGCCCAAACTTTAATAATATGTCTGCATTAGGTGCATAGTAATTACATAAATTACAAAAAAGTGCAATAAACTACAAAAAAATTGAAAATCGTTTTTGTTTTTTTAACATATATTTCTAGTTAGAGAAATTTAAGAGGCTTATCCCTCAAAACTGTAAATACAAAAAAGTTACACAAACTAGTTTCCCACCACAGGAAATTTATTTTGAGTGTCTTCATAGTTTTATTTTTGAAATACACCAATTTTTATATACTGCAGGAAAAACGAAAATAAATATTATACTGCAAATTTGCAAAATAACAGCATATGCATCAAAATAAACTATTTCCAGCAGTGCAATATGAGTCTTAAGCATCCCAGAAACGACACAGAAAGTCATAAAGTCAAACATAACTTTTTAAAACACATAACAAGTAAAACACAAGCTCATAAGGCCCCGATCGTAAAAAACTACATTTCCGCAAAATGACGTCACTTCCGGTTTCGGGCAGGTCATGCGGTCATGTGATAGTTCGCGCTGATGGACGTAGGAAGTGTTACAAACAGCTGATGGATCGGCGAAGCGTGTTTCTGGAATATCATGTTTTTGTTGCTGCAAGTGATTTTTATGCAGTTTTTGCAAAGCTATATGTGGAAGGAAACTGTGACCTAGGACAAGCTGATGGCATAAGATGTAAGTACAACTCCTCCAGTTTCATATGCAAAAAAAATTATTGCGCTAGCTTACTTGGTTGCAGAGCTACCGGGATTTAAAAATAGTTACGCAAAACAGAGCGTGCCCGCTCCGATCGGCTGTAAAGGGTTAAACTCTTCTCAGCCCCATCTAACCATCTCTTTAAACCTTCGACCCAGGACGGTGGGTTTGTGGAGCGGCACAGAAGTGGAATTACTTGCTTTAAGGACCTATTCATAGCCAACAAACCAGCATCATTTGAACAACTTGCTAACAAATATATTCTTCCACCATCACACTTTTTCAGATACTTGCAAGCCAGGCACTTTATTTGTTCCCAGACTCCAGGCTCAAGCCTCCACTATTAGAAACTATCCTACGACTCAATCCAACCAACAGAGGGCTGATTTCCCTGCTTTAGAATAAAATGTTAAATTTGAGACATACCTGTCAAAGGAGCTTGCAAAGAAAAGCGTCTGGACTTCTTTAAGTTGCTTGAAGACGTTTCACCTCTCATCCGAGAAGAGGATGAGAGGTGAAACGTCTTCAAGCAACTTAAAGAAGTCCAGACGCTTTTCTTTGCAAGCTCCTTTGACTACGATGACCTGGATGACTGAGAACCTTCACAGACATATTGAGACATACCTCTTTATCCAAGCTCAAGACACTGTAGGAAGAAGACCTAGACGTAACCTTCTCTGACGAAACATGGGCCTCCATACTCAAACATGTCAACACAACATCATTATGCGCCCGCCACTGTTTAATCCAGTTCACACGGTGCATAGAGCCCATTTCTCAACATCCAGACTGTCCCGTATCCACCCTGAAATCACTCCACATTGTGACAGATGCAAAACTGCTGAAGCCTCACTGGTCCACATGTACTGGTCTTGTCCCAGTCTCGTTCAGTTCTGGACAGATGTTTTTCATACCTGTCCAGGATTCTCAGTGTGACGCTGGCCCCCCTTCTTGCTCTGTTTGGCATCAGTGGGAATGAGGTGCTTCTACGCCTCTAAAAAAACAGACGACATCTTTCTGTTCCCTGTTAGCCAGGAGGGCAATCCTACTGAGGTGGCAGGACGCTCCCCCCCCACTCACAAACTGTGGTTATATGACCTCATGGCGTCAAATAAGACACTCACTCCAGAACTCTACTGGGAAATTTCAAAATCTATAAGAATTTTTCAGCAAACTCTCTTATGTCAGGTGTGGAAATCAGTGTTCAGGTGTCGGGCAGTGACCTGGGTGGGAATGAATGGGATTATTTTGCAGGGATTGTGTTACTTTGGGAAATATCATACATCTGTTTATATTTCCCTTTTTCTTTCTTTTTTTCTCCTTTTATTTGACAGCTGAAGATACATTTCTGAACCCACTTTACAGCCTAAATGTACTAGTTAACCCGAATGTACAGATCTGTAATCCTTTTTTCTTCCTGTTTAGATGTATAATATATATGTTTATATGTATAAAAGGAAAACCTCTTAATAAAAAGACCTAGTTTAAAAAAAAAAAAGTGCACATTGGAAAAGCCGTGAGGGAAACAACACGCTTGCTTGAACGCTTTACCATGACTGCGTGAAACTTACAAACCGCTTCCACTCTGATAACCGGACTCGAGCTGAAATCAATCGTTTCGACCAGATGAGCTGAACTGAAGGTCTCAACGACTCAGAGCCAGAAAGTCCTCGTGGCGATGTTTGTGTTACTCTAAGTGAGATCATCTGTTCTGATCCTCTTCAGTCAGAAGGGCGGTTAAATAAACGCCTCACACAGCCAGTTTGATCCTGGCGTGGACATCAGTCACATGTCAAAGCATTCCTCAGCTGCATTTCTGCTCGGCCTTTCAAAATAAAACTCCAAACTTTATTTAAAAACAAACAGAGATCCTATGGCAGTAAGACAAATGTGGCAGTGTTTACAGGTCTGTGGAGACGCAACAGCGTGGATGTTTATGGTCATAAGGTGGAGGCTGTTTCCTTTAAGAAGTGAATGAGAAGCAGCCCGCCATCCATCCAGTCAGGTGACAGTGAGCTCTGGGTGAGTGCTCATGATGCCCGTGATGATTTACCGTCACGGCGAGCTGTTTACACCAACCAGCTATTTAAAGGAAGCCCGACAGCCAGAGAGAGGGAGGGAGAAACAGCAAGCTGCTCAGTTCATGCTGACTGCATGTTATTAACACACACACACACACACACACACACACCTGTCCGAATTATTCTTAGAATATAAACATGGATTCAGATGGGAGCTGAAATTCATTCTTGAAGAGGTTATTTTGGACATTTAACTAAATTCAAACAGGTAAGTTACTCAAAACAGAAGAACCTGCCTGCACAGCCTGTCAGTGAACATCAGCAGCCACGCTATTGGTCAGATAAGGACAAACAGATCTGGACGTCCGGTCCACCTGCCTTTAGCTGGAGCTGTAGTTCTGATAGTGTACCTCATGCACACCTCTCACAGCTTTGGCCTTGACGTCGTTCCTCCTGTCCAAAACAAACTGAACGAGACAGTTCACAGTATTGTGATCACCTGACGTGTAGATGTACTAGCAGTTTAAAAACCTGCCTTATGGCCCACCTGAAGACTCATTTTTAATAATCAGCCGCCACCGTCAGCTCTGCTTTAAACTGGGCTTAGAGTGCTCCGGGGCAGCTGATGTTTACACGCAAATTCCAGCGTTTGAGTGACGTGTGAGATGCTGTGAAACCACAGTCTAACAGGAAAGCAGTGAAACCAGTCGTCCTTGTGTGAAAGCAGACGGGCAAAGCGCCCGAGCTGTGCCGGCACATAAACAAACACATGGCAGGACCAGAGAGGAGACGAGCTCAGGAGGAGGTCTGTCTGCAGCGGGGAGAGAAAACAAAGTCCAGCATTTAAACGCCGCTGAAGCCTCGCTATAGCGCTTGTGCGTCTGCTTCGCCTCAGGCCACACTGCGTCAACCTGATTCCCAAAGAAACCGCCAGTGCCGCTGGCCACCAAACTCGCCGTTTTACATCACCACCCCCGAACACAACAAACATCAGAGGATCGACCCTGAACGAGGCGCTGCAGCCCGACAATCAGCCGTGCGTGTGGAATACTACAAATGCAAACACTGCCTTTGGTCACGGTGCTTACGAGGGGCGGTCAATCAGAAGACAGCTTCCTTAAAGGGGGAGGAGCTAAGAGCATCAATGACGTTTTAACCTGACCCAACCCTCCTGACCTCAATTCTGCACTTTGATGATGTGACTCGTCTTCCTGTCGGATGCTCTTAGTGATGCTCGGGCAGATTACAATTAACATGTGGAAACTGCTCCAACTGTCTCACCTGCAGCGGTGACAAGTGTACTGAGCTGTTCACCTACATTTTCCACAGCGTCGGAGTCTTCAGCGTGCACCGCAGGGCTGGACGGCGCTGCAAGGAAGTGGAAGCAAAGCGTTCAGATGTCCCACGTCTCAGATCCCAGCTTTCACAAAACCAACAGAGGAAGACGAGCGCAGGGATGAGACACTAATGGCATCAAAGCGAACAGCAGCCGGCAGCCAGAGCTAATTGAAATTAACGAGCAGAAACCAGGAGGGAGCGGCGCTGTGTTCACAGACCCCGGGCGGAGTGGGAAAACTGAGGGGTGCCGGTCGTACAAGACAAACCGACTGAGACAGAAAAGGACCGTAAACACTCGGCTGTAACGGCTCGGTCCTCAAACAGTTTGCATAGTTCAGCTTCAGATTTATTTTCAAACTTCTAAAGCACTTAAAAACCAGACTCTGCTTATTTTCACCACTTAAGAACTGGCAAAAGAAAGAGTGGGAACAGGGCAGTAAATGAAGAGGGAGCGCCAATGTGACACTCACGCATAAGATTTTCTGCTTTGACATTAAAAAGACGACAAAGAAATCCAACCTTTACTAATACGTACGACAATGTGCTTGATACTTGTGTCTAAACTAACCCGACGACGTTTGTAGCTCAGTCCAGCAGACGCCTCCACCTGCACTCAGAGCAGATTACAACAATTTCAATGAAGCTGATTAACGATGAACTGTCGTTCTCACATAGAGAAAGTGCCGTAGAAGCTTTCGGTCTTCTGAAACTCAAAAAACTTGAGCCCAAACTCAAACACACCCTTCACAAAAAACAAATAAAAAAAGTTGAATTTATGGGGAAAAAAGATCTGGGTTTAAATGAACGTGTGATTGCTGGATGCTCGTGATGCTGTAACAATTATTTCCCCCGAAACACAAAAACAGATTGTACGGTTACCTGCTGACTGTCTGTGTGTTGGTAGCCTGGGCTGCTCAGGCATTTATTCGCTGTGTAGGTCTATAAGATTCAGCCGTTTCTGAGAACAACCCAGTGCACACATTAAACTTCGTGCAAAACTGATTACTGCAAACAGCATGAAGGCTGGAGGACCGAGGCAGAGATCCACCGTCACCTGAATCCTGAGTCCACGATCGAGGTGGGGAGGAGACGGCTCCGTTAACGAGCTGGACACGGAGGGGAGGGGTCAGGATGGAGGTCAGGGGCCATCACCACTGCCCCCACCAGCTAGGAGGATTAGGAAAAACAAATCTGCCTGAAGAATGAAGGAGGAACTGAAACAGACGTCTGACAGTTCTTCCTATGAATCAGTCAGACAACCTCAGACTTCCTTTAAACAACAACAGATTTCCTAAAGGAGACTAACTTCAACTAGTTAACTTCTGCTAAAAACAAACTGACAGAATGAAGTCATACTTATGTAGAGAGCTGTGGTCAAACAGAACTAAAGAAATCATTTCTGTCTATAAATGTCCAGGAAATGTGTGTTTGGTCTGCAGATGCTCCAATACATCATCTTTACTTCATGCTTGAAATTTCACTTCAATTTTCTTTACACAGCACCAAATCACTTAAAGTAAAGACCCCACAATAATACCAGAGTGAGACAAACTTGACTGGAGCCAGTTGGTGACACCAACTCTGGTTCAAACACTGTAAAGTCTTGTTTTGTAACGAGGTTTTGTGATGAGGGGACAGAAAGCTCCGATTCCTCTGCTGTGGTTTGGTGAGACTTCAGATATCTGAAGTCGAGGAATTCAGCCCTGTTCGTTGCAGTCACATGACCGCACGAGTAATCACATTTAAAAGAGCCGGTTTGACGTGAAGCAGAGAGGGTATTCATCTGTCTTCATGGGGGGGGGGGGGGGGGGGGGGGGGGGGGGGGGGGTCTGCTGGATTATTAATTGGGATGGGTGGTGTGTATTTAAAGCTGAGATCGATACCACTGAAGGTCTGCTGGAGCCGCTGGAGGAAGGACGAGGTCGAAGCATAGAGGAGGTTTCGACCTTCAGCTGATGTCGATAAATTCAGCTATTTGCATTCATCAGTTTGGGAATTCATAGGGAGCATTTTACACTACGTTCCAACATCCAACAAGCTGCAGGCTTACATGCTTACAGAAGCAGCGGGTGGGCAGCTCAGTCGTTCACACAGACTGCTGCAGGCCAGTTCAAACTATGTTCTGACAACACAAACCTTTAACACAACTCTCAGCATCACAAGCTGAAGCTGAGGCGTCTCCTTCAGGGTGATTTACATCATACATCGTTATTTTCCAGATTAAGACACAAAACAAGTTCTGGATCAAAAACAGGCCAGAAGAGGAAGAACATTAAACATTACTTGTAAAAAAAAAATGTTTCATTAGTTCAGCTTTGTGTTAAAATATAAATATTTCAAAGACATTTTTCACTAAATTACAAAACCTGAGTGAGAAAGAAAAATCATCTGAATCACCATCAAAGATTTCACCTAGAAAAATCTCCAACCAAACTTTTATTATATATATTCCTTAAACAGTATTCATTATAAATCAACCCGAGCCCTCCTCGGTATCCAAGCAGCCCATCAGGGGTCCTCGGCCCACACTTTGGGTCACCATGTTAGAAAAAGTAACGCATGGACACAAACTGATTCATCTACACCCGAGTGACCTCTGCCACAAATCCAGGAGAAGGAAAAACGCTCAGGAGGAGGACATGAAATCTCTCTGCAGGGACGGAGGTGAAGAATCGTCCCTCTGTGCGCTCAGCTCCCATTTACTGCCTTTATTTATCTGCACAGAGGCTGGCCGCATGGAGGGGGAGGGGGGGAGGAGGAGGGTGGATTGCATGTTTTCCTCCCTGGCTCAGCCACTCTGTCTCCAGGCTGCTGGGGGGAGAGGAGGAGGAGGGAGGCGAGGCAGACAGAAGGGAGCGCTGGAGATGTGAAACCCGATCTCCTTTCCTCCTTCCTACCTTCATCCCTCCTCCTCTTCCTCCTCCAGCAATGCCACCTCGCCAGAGAGCCTCCGAGACTCCGAGTAATCTGATCCCCAGCCTGCCAGACTGGAAACCCACTCCGAGAAAAGGATGGAGGGAGGGAAGGAGGAGGAAAAGGAGAGGTGGAAATAGAGCAGAGGAAAAGGGAGAGATCCCCGAGCTCAACCTCCGAGGGTGGAAAGTCTCCCAGGAGAGGGAAAACTGAGACGGAGCGCTGGGAA
The DNA here is from genome assembly GCF_057382275.1 of Copadichromis virginalis. Classification (NCBI taxonomy): domain Eukaryota; kingdom Metazoa; phylum Chordata; class Actinopteri; order Cichliformes; family Cichlidae; genus Copadichromis; species Copadichromis virginalis. The sequence continues at coordinate 2,445,541 of NC_140630.1, read as the reverse complement.
GGAGGAGAAACAGATGGGGGGGGGGGGAAGCTCAGTGAGTTTGTAAAGCAGCTTTTAATAACAGAGCTGGGCCCGAAAAGGAGCCTGAACAACCAGAAGACTGCTTTCAGCTCTCCTGTGTGCTCGCTGCTCACCATCAGCCTGCCTCAGTGTTTAAGGTTATCGTGGAGAAATAACGCCAGCACCAGACAAACACCCCGAGCATCAAAACGACACAAACTGAGCATGAAAACCCTAAATCAGACGCCGCGAGCGTGTCGCACAGCAGCACGCCAACTTTAACAGAACATCTGATTCCAGCAGCGAGCTGGGCCGTGAGTTTTAAGGCCCCACCCACCACCGACCGCGTCACCTGACGTTGTAAAACCAGCGGCTAGCTGCCGTGTCACGATGATTCACAAATAATGAATCATTAACAAATCGCCTACAGTTTCTGCAGCCGCCTGCGCCTGATATTAATAATTTTGTGTTCTCGTTTATACTTTCTTCTGTTGGGCGACTGCACGGATGTGAAACAGCGACACACACGTCGCCAGCGTTTCCTCTGACCACCTCGTGGCTCACACCGCTCAGAGTCCCGGATCTTCTGTTATTCCAGTTTTATCCACAAAAACAATCAGACAGGCCAGAGCTGCCTGTTAGTCCACACACTGCTGCTAAAAATAATGGTTTGACTTTTGAACATTGAAGCTGGCAAACATGTGATGAGACTGTTGTCTACTGGTGGTGGTCAGAGGGCCCGGCCTCTGTCAGTGCGCCCCAGGGTGGCTGTGGCTACACTGTAGCTGCCATCACCAGTGTGTGAATGTGTGCGTGACTGGATGTGTAAAGCGCTTTGGGGTCTTTAGGGAGTAGTAAAGCTATACAAATACAGGCCATTTACCAAGAGCTGTTTACGACATCTTAAAAAGCCTCACAGACGTGTTTCAGATGAAGAGAAAAGTTTCTGCTGTTCATTTTTTTTTTTTCATCCATTATCTAATCCTATTTAACCCTTGTATGGTGTTCGGGTCTGTGAGACCCGTTTTCAGTTTTTCTCAAAAGAAAAATGAAACAATTAATTATTTTTTCAACCTGAAATTCATTGGCTTTGGCTTATTTTCTCTGAAGAACATAAATCTGAACTAATTTTCAATGACCTCATACTGTACCTCCCCCCACGCATTTACATTACATACAAGGTGTTCGGGTCCACTGGACCCAGGTCTAATAAAAGTGTTGAAAGTGTAGGTCCTGTGTTCCCACACTCTGTCTTCCTCCTTTCTGGTGCTGCTGATAGTGTTTTCTTCCCCTCCTGCACAAAGTTGCAACATTGTTGAAAATTCAACTATCAACACCGTCTGCTCTTACATCCCGCACATTTTACCCTCTTTCTTGAGGGATCCAAATTTTATTTTCTCATACCCTGTCCCACCTGCAAATTAGGGGCATAATACTATAAATAAGACTTTGCCAGTGTGGTTCTTTATCACAACTGATCAAGATGGCAAAAGATTATCTGCTGCGAGGGCCGTCCAATTGATTTTGGAAGAGAGAGGGGCTTCGGATGATGATGTTGACAAAGAGGTTTCAGAATATTTCACATTTCTGAAAATTCAGAGTCTGACAGTGACTTTGAAGAAGAGGATGAGGTTGAGCACCATTTAGTAACAAAACGAAGACGAGTACCCCATCTGCAGCCAGCTCAGGACCAGAACAAGCCCACCAGACAGCAAGTGAAGAAATATGGATGTCAATAACTGGTGAAATTGGTCTTCTTGCCCAAGAAATGAGCCACCCTGCAGAGCTGTTACTGTGATAAGCCAGGGCCAACACGGCTGGCAGTTACTCATGTGCAGGACATCAAGTCTTCATTTGAGCTTTTCATCCCAGATTCCATCCAGAAAATTATTCTGGATTGCAGTAATCTAGAAGGAAGGTGTGTTTTTGGAGAGAGGTGGAAGGAGACCAAATTAATCTAAGAACCCCAAAGGCCTACTTTGGGGTTTTTATCCTTGCAGGAGTTTTAAGGTCCAAAGGGGAATCGACAGAATCCCTGTGGGATGCAGAAACCGGCAAGAACCTATCCGTGCATCAGTGTCTCTGGAAAACTTCCACAAAATTTCCAGGATTATCCGTTTTGATAACCGAGACGACAGACCAGCTCGACGGCAGAGAGACAAGCTAGCTGCCATCAGGACAGTGTGGGATAAGTGTGTGCACCACCTCCCCCTGTTTTTTACCCTGGGCCTAATGTCACCATTGATGAGCAGCTGATCCCATTTAGTTGTGAAACATATTGCTTCACGTGTAAATGTGTTGTGTCTTTCCACTCACTCCACTTGATTATAACGGATTTATTTTTTTTATAACATTTTATAAAAAAAAAACAAAAAACGAGAAGCACATTAATTCATAAATGTGATCTAACAAAGGTAAAGGGAAAAAATTAACCATCTTTGCTGTTCATATGGTTTGTAATTGGGATGAAGTAAACATCTGTTGAGTAATTTAACATAAAATTGTTTGATAGTGTTAATTTGGAAAGCCAAAACTCTAGCGGGTCCACCAGACCTATGAACACTGGCTGAGTAACAAAAATACGAACACCACACAAGGGTTAATAACAGACAAACCAGCAAAGTAACGCGTTCTTCCACCCGAGCCACACGGCGAGTCTGAGTTTTAAAATTCAAATACAAGGACAGGGCTTATCTGTGGGACAACAAACTTCAAAAGTCAGATTTATCTCCATCATCTTCTTTTCTTTATAGTTTGAACACAAAATTCCCACAAACACAGTCTGACGTGTGTGCAGGGATGGCATTTTCCTGTATCACAGACTCAAACTGGGATTTTTTAGCCATACCACATCAACCACCATCACAGCTACGGCCCGTCACCTCCTCTGGTTTTCTTTCTGAGCGCCTGAGAAGACATAACCGAGGGCGCGGTGACTCACGTTGCGGTCACGACGATATACCTGCTGCTCGGTCCGTGGCTTTTTGTCAGACCCGGGGACCACGAGTAGCCGTTTCCCACGTTGAGCAGTTTCAAAAATGGTGGTTTTGATTTTCGTGATTTAGACGCGCTCGTGACTCATCGAGTGACGCCACTGACCAGCCAATCGATGGCATGCAGCCTGACAACGTCACATTTTAATATCTGTACGAATCGCTTTGGGACCCCTGGCGAGCAGGTACTATGACCTAATGGAAAACCCTGAAAACCGCGGGGAGTCGATCCGAGCAGGTACGAATGGGAACGGGGCTCAAGTGTAGTGGTGCAGGCCGGGAACAGAGACGGGAGCAAGCTCGTGGGGGAAAGAGAGGAAATGATTGAAAACGTCAAACGAGCACGTGGCTGCATTTCAGTGATACTCAGACTGCAGAGCTGAGCAATGACAACATCAGCAGCTGGATAAAGGTTTCCAACTGGTCCTTCAACTCACGTGTTCTCCATAGTAGCAGAAATGCATAAAAATGAGGCTTTTATGAAAACACTGAATAAAAATGACTTCTTGAAAGACAATAAATGTACAGTTCAGTATACGAAGTGTGTTTGAATGGCAGAGATGAGCCATGGCTGAACGGGACTCACAGGCCTGAGTGTGCACTTCAGAATTATTCAATGTTTTAAGTTCAGCTAAAGTCAGTTTTATTTGCAAAGGACCAACTTACAAGAAACAGTCACATTTAAGGTGTTTTATACTGTAAATACTGACAGCCCAACAATCAGACGACCTCCTGTGAGCAAACACTTGGTAACAGTGGGAAGGAAGACCTCCCTCAGGCTGCGTCCACACTGGCCCAGATAGATTTGAAAATGGCGTTTTCGTCTGAAAACGCTCCGCGCCCACACTAGCGTGTTCAGTTGTTTTCACAGAGTTGTGCGTCCACACTGAAATGGCCGAAAACGCTTATGTTCCAGTGCTGCACATGTGTGAAGCACAAGAAGATTTGCCCTGCCTCATTTCTGTCTGCCGCTTATTTACTTCCGTCTCTTTGAAACGTGGCAGCAGAATGTTGAGGAAAAGCACAGAGTTTGTTAAATGGACTCACAATGAGGTGGAGTCGTTGCTGCGAGTAACACAAAAGTACAAAGTTGCAAAAGCGAGTGAGAATTAGAAAAAAGAAGAAAAGCTCTGGAGCAGACTGATATGAAGTCTCCGTTTTCTCTGTCCACACTGCGACACATAAGCACCTTCAAATGTATTCGTTTTCGAGAGCGTTTTCAAAACGCTGTTTTTTCCTTCGGGGAAAACGCCGTCTCAGTGTGGACGGGCGGCCAAAACGGAGAGAAAACAGTGTGTTTTCAAACAAAGACGCATTAGTGTGGACGTAGCCTCAGGCTCAGGAAGGGGAGGCCATCTCAGACTGCTTGGAGGTTGGGAAGGTTGTGTGACCTGGACCCCATTCACAAAAGAGCTCACTAATGCCCCCTCCCCTTTTGTTTGATAAAAAGTCAAACTTTCAAAATAAAAGCGTGAGGCTTGTCCGTGATTAAACGGACGACTGTTTGAAGATGACAAACACACCTTTGCACACTTGGCTAAGAAAATGTAATCTGTGGCTGCACAAGGACACAGGGTTCAGCTACCCTGCAAGACTCCATTAGCATTAACTGGTGTTTTTCTGTACACTGGTCTGGTCCCAGTGCAGAGGACTGGTGTCATTTTATAAGTATAGATCATTTAATTATGGGATAACAGAAGAAATCACAAATCCCTGGGAACGTCTTTAGGTTTCAAGAAGACAAAAAGAATTAAAAATCAAAACAAAAACAACTTTCACTTGAAACTTTAAAGAGTTTTTTATGTTTCTTTTTGTTTTAAACTATAAACATGACTCAAAAAATAAAGATTCAGTGGTTTTATGACACAAAGAGGAGGAGGTGGTGGAGGAGGCGGCGACTGCCAGTCTTATCTTTTTCAGACCCCCCCCCCTTCTCTCTCTCTGTTTCTCTTGTTGTGGCCTCGCTCACTCGCCTGCTGTCAGTGTTATTTCGGTTACAGCGATCTGGGCTTGGCTGAGGAATGTACAGTTGCCTGACATACGGATAATACTAGATTTTAATTTCTAACACCCCCTCTCTGCCCTGCCGTGTGCCTCTGCTCCCTATCAGGGAGGAGGAAGAGGAGGCGGCCTGCAAAGGTAGAGGCTGTGAGAGCAACAACGACATCGATGCTTTCTGTAGACCTTTTTAAAATACAGGAAACTTAAATGATGCTTTATATTTATTATAACAGAGTACGTGAGGCTGCAGGCAGGAAAAAGGAACCTGAAGACATCATTTGGTGGTTTCAGCCGTTTACACTGTGGAGGTTTGGATGCGTGCACAGACTGTCTGGTTTCTGTTTGTTAGCATCTCAAAGCTAACTACTCAACAGACCACAGACGGACATCCAGCTTAGACACCCTTAGACTTTAAACACAACACTCTTTAAAGACTTTGGATGCACTAAACAGAACTCAGACACAGTTAAAGCTTCTAAACATGTTAAAAACCCCTACAAGGCTATATACACCTTTACAGATTCTACAGGCTTTTAAAAATACTCAAACAGGCATTAAACAATATTAAAAGATTCTGTACCATTAACAGAGTTAAAGACGCAGCAAAAGACAAAACAAAGAAGACGACCCAGAGGGTTGGCATCTACTTTCGGCAACATTTCTAAAGCTTCTTCTTCCTGATTGTCACTGAAGACCTTTTAATGACCCATATGCAGGAGGCAGATAAATGCCAGCAGCCAGGTCTCACAGGGGCAGCCAAACAGGTTTTCCTCCTCTCCTCAGCAGCCATTAAAAGACGCCACCTAAAGCGATGCGGGTCAAAAATGTTTATCTGAGGCCCATTCGAGGCATCAGCAGTCGGCTTACAGTGAAAATAATATGTGTGTTATTATCCCTGCATCCATATTCAGTAAGCAAACATGCAAACAACCAGGAAATCAGCACCAAACACCCAAATACTCGTGTATTTTGTATATCTAAAGGTTGTGGTCTAATAATCAAACAGACGGTCGTTAGCATGTACGAGGATCGCTTCATGCAGGATTTTACTGCAACCATCCCAACACGCTGCAGTTCTCATGCCACAAACTCTTCAGGCGATGTTCGACCATGTGCCTCTATAATCATATCATCGGCACCAACGCTGGTATAAAACTTGGACTGATATTATAGCGTCATGTTGTCATGTTTAAGTTCCCTAATGTGTGCAACAGCAAGACAAGGCCAGACATGTCTGAGAGCGAGAGCAGCCTGTGACGATGATGATTTAGTACCTAAAGCAGGAGCTACTTCAACACCCAGCACACACCATCGAGCAGATGCTGCAAATCACATGTAAACACATGTAAACTCCAGTGCTAACGCCTCGTCACTGTCTGTAAAGTCGCTGCTTTTACATTTACAGACGCTGCTGCAGAGATGCAAGCATCACTGGTAGGATGATCCCAAATGTTCTAGAAATATTGTGACATAACTCATATCGCCCACTCCTGCTGTAAATTAAACTAATGTTTGGCAATTTCATGTCATTCACCCACACAAGGCGGGCAGTTCGGGCTTCAGTGTTTTCCCTGCACATCTGGACTCGCTCTGCCTCCAGAGCCAAAAACGCTTCAACAGTTATTTTTACATTTCACACTAACGTCTGACACAACGACTCTGAAAACCTCACATCACATTTCATCTTAAGAGAATTCTAAGGACTCTAAAGACCACTTGGATTAAATTATTATTGTTGTGACGTTAAATCTCCTCTTTATTATTTCTGCATTGGTCATCAATGATCAAACACGACAGGGGTGAGTAAACGCACATATGAGCTGAACATGACAGAGCATCGTTAAAGAGCTCACACAGCGTTTTTACTGAATAAAACAAACTGGTCCAGGTAACTGTGCTCGCTTTTACCCACATACTTCTCCTACAGTGTCGGCCTCGTGTTTGAGATTTTCATATGAGCAAACACCCTGAGAGTCTGTGCTGCAACGAAACCTGGAGGACGTCTACTGAATCAAGGCCACAGATGAATGTGCCTCATGATTGGGCTGTTCCAGTAATGGTTTTATATACAGGTGATTAAACTGTTCCCAGTATGAGCTGCCAGATGTGGTTGAATGTTAGATCCTGCAGTTTAACAGAAACCGTGAGTTAAAAATCAAGCCCCCCCCCCCCAAATGTAAAATGAGTTTGACACACCTGGATTAGAGGACGGCTTCACTGTTTCACACAGCGCTGGGCAGGTGGATGTGCAGGTGTTTAGTTTTTTATTAGAGAAAGGTGTGAATGACATCACATTAAAGGTGCTCAGGAATCAGCTGCCTCTCCGGGAACTCTTTCATCCTGCTGTTGCACTACAGCAGCACTTTTTTAAGCTGATTTAAAATCTGTGATGTCTGATAAACAGATTATTGGAAAGATTACTCCCATGTCCGCGCATTTTAAAAATAGGAAATGGCCTTAGTTTAAATTTAAAGTATTTTAAACAAGTACTTTAAGATTTTTTTAAGGAGGTACAAGAAAATAAAAGTGACTCTTTCATGCTGCCTTATAAAACCTCTCAGATTGCAAAGACATAAAAGCCGCGATAGTTAATCGATTAGTCGATCAGTGAACTGTATTGATTATGAGCTGCAGACACGTGAACGATTAAAAGCGAGAAACATGGCGGAATAAACAAGAGACAGAACTAAGATCAAAACCACCTTAAAACACGCCGAAGCAGCCTGGAAACCTGGAGCTCACAGGTGGCTTTACCTGACTGCTCAGGTGGGTCAAAAATCAGAGTTTAAAGCAGGTAAACATACAGAAACACGGCTGCCCAGCCCACGATGCTAACCAGGTTAACAACACTGAAGGTCAGCAACGAAAAGCGCCGTAAAAAAACTTTGACAACAAACTTTAACCAGTTTTTCTTCTTCGTTTCAGCACCTTAAACCCGCTCAGAGCTAACTCGGAGCTAGCAGCGCTAACAGGAATGCGGCTAACCGAGCTGGAAACAAATTCTCCCGAAACAAACTTCACCAAACGCCCCCGAAAACACCCCTACACCCCAAAATAGTCCGAATCTAGGGTTTAAATAAAGCCCCTGTGAGTTTAAAGCGATAATCTGTCACTTTTTAAATCAAAAACGAGCCAAATTTCTGCTGCAGCAAAACTACAGCCAACTTTTTTTTTCCACGACAGCAGTTAGAGAAGGAGGGGATGCGTCTATCTGCTGGCACAGAAATAAAATCTGTACACGAATAAAATTTAATTCTCATTTTTTAACTTACATCCACAGTTAAACACACTAAAATTATTTTACACCCACACACACACGGGTCTACTTAAAGCTGCTTCACTGAAAAATAAAAATCCTAAGGGAGTGCGTGTGCTCCAGTAAATAGACGACGCTCAGATCCGCCGTCTGGACTGAAGTTTGGGATCGTTTGACTCACCTTTCTTCCTGTGTCTTTACTGTCTCCTGAATGTTCGAACCTTTTTCCCCCGCGTTACTTCATCCTGTAAGTCCGGTTCGAGCTCGCGCCAGCCTCCGTTATCCCGCACAGAAATCTATATTTCCAGACGTTTTTCGTTGGCGTCCCCCGCTCCGTGCGCTCCGCTCGCCTCTGCGGGTTTGCGCTGCTGTTGGACAGAAAAGCAAATACCAGGCAGAGATCGTCTCCTGAACTCGCGATGACTCACTGTGCAGCACAAAACACCCAGCCGAACTTCCGGTCGGAACGAGGGGTGTGTGGAAAATTTGCACGCGCTCACTGTTTCACCTCTCAGGTAACTTCAGAGGACCTGAGGTTTTGAGTGGCCCAGGTGTGAGGCTCTCGCGTTCTCCTATTTTCACTCCTTAAAAAAACCCAAACAATTATTTCTCTATTTTCTTCCTTTTTCTCTTTGTCCAGCATTATTTGCATCCTGTGTACCTGAATGACCTGCAAGTTAGAACATGTGTGTAGTATGAAGGATTCATTAATAAGTGCAATGTTATGCGTGCAATTGAACTGAATTTGCTGGAGGAACCCACCCGATGGATTAATAAAGTTTTATCCAATCCAATCTAATCCAGTACTAGGAAGTGTATTACCACCCTCACTATGATTGCTACATTCCTTCCTTTATTTCTATTTTCCTTTTTTTATTTGCTTTGTCTATATCTTGTAAAAAGTGTAACTTGACCTGGAGGGCTCTGCACAATAATTCCAGTGTGCATGGACTGTTGGTCCTGTGCGCAAATTGCAAATAAAAACCTTCAATCTAGAAATAGAATTACCTGGTCCTGATCATCAGAATCAGAAGACTTTATTTATCCCCAAGGGGCCAATTAACCAACAACAGAGCAGCACAACGCTGAAGACAAGGACAATAAGAAGAGGCAAAAGGAGTGAGATAATAAATAAATAAAAGTATATGGACAAATAAATGAGTGCCTCAGTGGTTGTGATTTGGCTTATGTTAATGAACTATGACATAAATCATCACGTTCGTTATGACTATAAAGAACTGTCTTCTTTTGGTATTTTCGGGGGCAAAGGAAACACATGTTGTAAAATCTCATTCTAATTATTTCAGTCTCAATGATTCAGCAAAATAAAAAATAAAGAAAGTATAAATGCTGAGCTTCACCATTGCAAATAATAATAATAATACTATTATATGAGGTATATGTAATACTGATTCAAATGCTAATTTAAAACAATAAATAAAATGTTATTAATTCAAAACATGGTATTTGATGATACAAATGTATGTTTGGGCTTCCTGTCGGTTCTAAAAGCTGAGCGACATATTTTCTTTTTCTATCTTTACAAAAACACATAAATACACAATCCTCCGAGTCAGCATCGTATCTGAGGTTTTGTTATACATCTGGAAAGTTGATTTAAAAATAATTTATAAACTTACTTTATATTTTTAGCCACTGGCAATCTGGGGCTTTAACAAAAATAACTGCCTAGAAAGTCAGTGATGTAGTCTAAGAGCTGTTTTTGGTGGCAGAGTGAGATCTCTTCCCTTCTTCACTCCTCTCTGAGTCCAATCTCTGCTGCTCAAAAACCCGCAGGCTTTTATTTTGAAATGCAATCAGGAGAGGGTACTAGCTCCATCTGGTGGCTCCAAAACGAACAGCATTATCATCGCTCAACAAGAACGACGATCGTTATCATGATGACGATGGTCAGACGATGAGGATGATGATGAGTATGATGTGTGGGTGTGACAGTCATGTGTTTCGTTTGGAGTTACAGAAAACTGATGACAGATAAAAATGAAAGAGATTTGTTTCTCTGAATATTTGCTGCCTCCAAACCATCAACGTGTCTTTTAGACCCCATTCCTACAAAACTGCTCAAAGAAGTCCTGCCATTAATTAATGCTTCGATCTTAAATATGATCAACCTATCTCTAATGATCAGCTATGTACCACAGGCCTTCAAGCTGGCTGTAGTTAAACCTTTACTCAAAAAGCATCTCTAGACCCAGCAGTCTTAGCTAATTATAGGCCAATCTCCAACCTTCCTTTATATCAAACATCCTTGAAAGAGTAGTTGTCAAACAGCTAACAGATCATCTGCAGAGGAATGGTTTATTTGAAGAGTTTCAGTCAGGTTTCAGAGCTCAGCACAGTACAGAAACAGCTTTAGTGAAGGTTACAAATGATCTTCTTATGGCCTCTGACAGTGGACTCATCTCTGTGCTTGTCCTGCTAGACCTCAGTGCAGCGTTCGATACTGTCGACCATAATATCCTATTAGAGCGATTAGAACATGCTGTAGGTATTACAGGTACTGTGCTGCAGTGGTTTGTATCATATCTATCTAATAGACTCCAGTTTGCACATGTAAATGGAGAGTCCTCTTCACACACTGAGGTTAATTATGGAGTTCCACAGGGTTCAGTGCTAGGACCAATTCTGTTTACATTATACATGCTTCCCTTAGGCAGCATCATTAGAAGGCATAGCATACATTTACACTGCTATGCTGATGATACGCAGCTCTATCTGTCCATGAAGCCAGATAACACACACCAATTAGTTAAACTGCAGGAATGTCTTAAAGACATAAAGACCTGGATGGCCGCTAACTTTCTGCTTCTTAATTCAGATCAAACTGAGGTTATTGTACTCGGCCCTGAAAAGCTTAGAAATATAGTATCTAACCAGATTCTTACTCTGGATGGCATTACCTTGGCCTCCAGTAACACTGTGAGGAACCTTGGAGTCATTTTTGACCAGGACATGTCCTTCAACGCACATATTAAACAAATATGTAAGACTGCTTTCTTCCATTTGTGCAACATCTCTAAAATTAGAAATATCCTGTCTCAGAGTGACGCTGAAAAACTAGTTCATGCATTTATTACTTCCAGGCTGGACGACTGTAATTCATTATTATCAGGACGTCCTGAAAACTCCCTGAAAAGCCTTCAGCTGATCCAAAATGCTGCAGCAAGAGTCCTGACAGGGACTAGAAAGAGAGAGCAGATTTCTCCTGTTTTGGCTTCCTGTTAAATCCAGAATTCAAAATCCTGCTCCTCACATACAAGGTCTTAAATAATCAGGCCCCATCTTATCTTAATGACCTTGTAGTACCATATCACCCTATCAGAGCACTTCGCTCTCGCTCTGCAGGCCTACTTGTTGTTCCTAGAGTATTTAAAAGTAGAATGGGAGGCAGAGCCTTCAGTTTTCAGGCCCCTCTTCTGTGGAACCAGCTTCCAGTTTGGATTCAGGAGACAGACACTATCTCTACTTTCAAGATTAGCCTTCAAACTTTCCTTTTTGCTAAAGCATATAGTTAGGGCTGGACCAGGTGACCCTGAATCCTCCCTTAGTTATGCTGTAATAGACGTAGGCTGCCGGGGATTCCCATGATGCACTGAGTGTTTCTTCTTCACTCACTATGTATTAACAGACCTCTCTGCATTGAATCATATCTGTTATTAATCTCTGTCTCTCTTCCACAGCATGTCTTTATCCTGTCTTCCTTCTCTCTCCCCAACCAATCACAGCAGATGGCCCCGCCCCTCCCTGAGCCTGGTTCTGCCGGAGGTTTCTTCCTGTTAAAAGGGAGTTTTTCCTTCCCACTGTCGCCAAAGTGCTGCTCATACGGGGTCACATGATTGTTGGGTTTTTCTCTGTATGTGTTATTGTGGGGTCTGCCTTACAATATAAAGAGTTTGAGGCGACTGTTGTTGTGATTTCATGCTGTATAAATAAAACTGAATTGAATTGAAATCAGGTCCACAGGCACCAGACGTCCCCTCACCATGGAAACAGGTGCACACACACACACACACACACACACACACACACACACACACACACACACACACACACACACACACACACAGAGGTATAATCAACAAGTTAAATTTATAATCTTTGATATTTTTAAGAAAGGTACAAATGCAACATGATGTCTCCATGAGCTGATTTCAGGTTGTTTCAGGTTCAGATTTGTCAGTTTTTGTTCATAACAGATGAAAACAAAGTGATTTTGTGAGGAAGAGCCAAAGCAGCACTCAGTGTAAGGATCTGTATCACTCTGCTCGCCTCAGCTCTGTGCTTCCATTTTCACACTCAGCCACAGTAGCTTTGCATGATTCACAGTCCAAAGAGAGCACCGACCTGACGGAGCGGTCGTCGCTGCCGGTGACAGCCAGAGGCTTTTTGGGGTGAACGTCGAGCGCCCACAGCTCGCCCTCGCTGTGTCCCTGCATGATGAGCAGCGGCTTGTCCCGGTCCCGCACCATCACCTGCACAGGTACAACAACTCAAGAGCAGGTTTTCACATTTTAAAGCACCACATCACGCACGTTTCAGTGCCGATCTGAGCTGCTAAAACTGCCTGACATTAGAAACTCTTCACAGTTTTGATTAATGAGAACATTTTGTTGCCTGCGTGTCAGCAGGAGGTCTTCACAAAAATAAAACTCTTTGAAACGCGTCGCCGCAGGGAGGGAACAGCGTGAGGTTTCGTCTTCTTCCTCACCTCAAAGATCTCGCTGTCCTGCGTCCCTGCCAGGATCCGGTCGGCTCGCCAGCAGACGCTGCGAATAGACAGACCTGAAGGAGGGAGGAGAGGAAAGGAGAAGGTAAGGTGACACAAAACTGTCAAAACATCAGGAGAAAGACAAAAATAAAACCAGTGGAGAGGAAAAGAAGCAAACAGGAGGATAAAAATGGAAGACGACAGCGCTGCAGAGGAAGCAGGTCCTCGGTCTTGATGAACTCGGTGGTTAAATCCACTAAATAAATGAAGACGAGCTCCGCTGTCGCTGGCTGCTGGAGGCTGGAGAGGTGGCGGTGCAGCCAGGTGAGGGTGGACGGAGCTCCATGAACCTCTGGACTGCTTCGTTTTTTATTTTCACTTTAAAAGCACCAAAAATGATTCGGTTAGTTTTAGGAAAAGAATCCGGTTCGACTGAAACGCACACCTGCACTACAGCAGAGACACGTGGACACTCACATCATTCATCTCAGTTCAGAACACCCCCAGGAGGAGCGCAGGAGGTGTCTGATCAGAGGGAGATCTGGACTTTGTGAATGTAGTTCAACCTGCTGACTCAGCTCGGCTTCAACCTTCGTGTTTTTTTAAAGTTTTGCTGCTAAAACTGCTTTTTTCCACCATCGGAAATGTAATTAGCAGGGCTGCTCAGCAGCTCAGCGCTCGCCAATTAAGAGCATCTGCTGTGGCTGATGGCATCGCTCAGCATGTGATGTTTTCCTGTAATGTTGTTAGAAACTCCAGAGGTTCAGCAGCCAAAACAGGCCGACAGCAGAGGAGTTTGTGAGGCACGTGGGAAATAACTGGGAACGATTATTTTTTCTTCAGCTTCAGACGCAGGAAGAGCGCGGCGCACCGCGGGAGAGGAGAAGGAAGCAGAAACAAACCGACTTCCTGTCCACGTACAGAGCAGCGAGAGGCGAAGAGGACGGGCTCGTCGTCTCATCGGGCGTGGAACTCCAACATTTTTAGGCGCCGATATATTAGCAGCCTTTCAGACTAATCCACCATGAGATGGCAGGTTTGTATCTGTTGGGTCACGTCGGTCAATGTCAGAACTCGGACGGATTCAAACCGTTGAGCGTTATAAGAAACAAGGAGAATCATGCAAAGCTGTCCTAGAGCAGGATGCTCCCACATTTCCTGTCCACAGATGTCACAGCGACTGGTTTCAGGATGTTTTTGAGGAGATGAACTTTGACGGTTAATCAGAAGCTCCATCGTGTCTGCAGCAGAGATGTGTTAAAGAGGAGAACTCGTTTCAAACTGGCAAAACTTTTGCCTCCTTCCTTTCATCTTTTCTTCCTTTTTAACTTCTTCCTCAAAATCTTCAGAGAGGAGATTTTAAAAGGAGGCGGTGGGATTAATGGCTCGCCCTCGAGCTGCTCCTGAAGGAAGAGCGTACGTCTGCACCTCCTGCTGGGCAGCGACATTTCAGAGGAGGGGGAGGCGAGGGGTTCAAACAGCCACCACCTCTGGATTTGAGCTGAATCAGGTCAAATAAAGATGAGAAACCTCCTCAAAGAAAATCAGGTCATTTTAAAACCTTCAGCTGACAAAGAACCGTCGGGATGTAAGGACCGTTCCTCCTCATTGTTTAGAATAGAGATAAACCCGCCCCTCCCTCCCACCTGAGCCCCTCCCTCCCACCTGAGCCCCTCTCCGTACCTTAACTTTGCAGCCTCAAACGAACCTTTTCTGTTAAATCGTGTTAGAAGCTGAGACCTCGTCCCTGTGTGCACCTGTGTGATGCAACACTGTCACCTTTGCTGCTGTAATGACCTGCGGTGACCCCGTGACCGTACCTTTGTATCCCTGCTCGGCCTCTCGCAGGTCGATCTTAGTGATGGGTTTGAAGTCGACGTCCCACAGTCGGATGCAGCCGTCTCTGCCGCCCGTGGCGAAGCCCTCCTCGCAGGAATACATGCTGAAGATACCGGCCTGAGAACACACACGCATCCACACAATGAAGCAACGATGGACCCACGTCAGCCAGACGTGCAGACGAGTGTCACGCTGGCCTTCTGCTGCGACGGGAAGCAGAGGTGAGACTCACGCTGTGGGCGGACTGGACCGTTCGGATCAGGTTGAGTCCCTTCCAGACGTAAATGTCTCCGTTAAGCGCCCCGGAGTACGTGATGTCATCTTTAGCCGAGGCCACACACAAGATGGTCTGCAGGTCGCCCGTCTTCCCGAAAATCCCCCGCTTTGGTGTGAGAGCGTTACCGCACAGGGACCAGAACTGCGAACACAAACGGAGGCGGTCAGGAAGGAGACGGGGAGACACCTTCTTACTGTTCGAGGCCAGATCTGCGTCCTAGACGCAGATTAACGATGGACTTAGTTTCAAAAGCACATGTAAAGAGTGAGGGGAGGCAGTGGCGTGTCTAGAAAATTTTTGTTGGGGGGGCCAGGTAGGGGCACAGATTTGGAGAAGGGTGGCAGATTTAATTGGCAGATAATGTTTAAAAAAAAAATTCTACCAACCCTTAACCATAATTCAATAATCCTATAAACCTAATAACCAAATGCACTTTTAACTCTTATTAGAATGAGATTTTAACCACTACGGTGCAAAGTTTTTAGATACTGCGTTGATAAAGTACAAGAGATACAATCAGTGTTTTGTCAGTGTTTACTCAGCAATCAAGGACATCAATATTTGCATAGTATTTTTACTGACATATAGTGCACATATGTTTTGGGCAAAAACATTTTTGA
The DNA here is from genome assembly GCF_057382275.1 of Copadichromis virginalis. Taxonomy (NCBI): domain Eukaryota; kingdom Metazoa; phylum Chordata; class Actinopteri; order Cichliformes; family Cichlidae; genus Copadichromis; species Copadichromis virginalis. The sequence goes on along the minus strand of NC_140630.1, from coordinate 2,429,826 downwards.
ATATTAAAATATGAACATTTGTAACAAACAATTGACAAATTAGCCAATGTAAAACTTTCTCTGCCTGTTAAAAAAAGAAGATAATCTTCTCACAAACTGGTGTTTGATTTTGAAACAGGAAAAAAGTGGGGAAACAAATGAAAAGACTAACATTTGAATAAAACCTGAAAGCAAGTAAATACTTTCTATGCTGCCTTATGGTAAACTTTGGTAATATTGATCAAGAACAACACTGGCTGATGATGAAATACAGTCAGCTGGCATGGTGACACTGCCAGTATTAACCTGCAGGGCTGGACTGGGACAAAAAAATTGGGCATTTTTACTACAGACCGACCCACCAGGTAGTAAAGCCATAAAGACTTTGACTGAAAACAAACCCTGTTGTGACAGTGATGTACAGTCTTGTTGGTATATGTATGATTTCTATACATTTTACGTCAGATAAAAACTTTGGTTGTAAGATTTAGATAATTATTTAATAAAAACTAGGTATTTTAAATGAGAATAAGAAAGAAAAGTATTTCTTTGTGCCCCCCTCTCCCTGTTAATGCCCTACCTGGCCCCCTGGCAAAACTTTCCTAGACCCGCCCCTGCACAGTTACCAGCTGTCAGCTGCTTAGAAAAGGATCCTGGTGTTATTAGTCTCTCAGAAACAGTTGATAACTTCAACTCATTCATGTGACCTAAAAGGTAAACCTGTTTCTCCATCACAGTTCTGATGATTCAGTAAGGACATCTCCTGGTTTCATCTTCATGTTTCCCTCTCACCAGATATCCAAACCGACATCATGACCAGCAGCTTTACAGCTGTGGCTCCAGCAAACATCAGCTGATACTAGAAATTAATATTAAATAAATTCTAACAACAGCCGATCAAGCTTAAACGTGCTGCTGTTGTTTAGCGCAATATCTGCTGGTTTCCTCTTTCTGGCGCAAAGTGGGCGATAAACAAACAAGAGAGAAAAGCCGATCAGCTGATCATTGATCAGTTTCATGATTGAAGTAGCAACAGGAGAGGGAGGGGGGAGAATGAGAGAAGAGGCAGCTGTGCAGCGTAACGACAGAATAAATCCAGCTTTGTGTCTTTTTCCATTCTAGCTAAAGTTCGGGACAAACTGCGTCTCTTCTCAGCTCAATACGAAACGTGTAATATTTTCTCTGAATGAGGGACCATTCCATTTTTTTAAGGAGCCGTTGGCAACTCTACTAACCTTATGAATAAAATAAAGTTCACTATCAGTAACATCATAGCACCCACCCAGCTGTATAAAAACTCTGTCAAGCTGGCTAGAACGCAGTACGAGTTATTGCAACTGACAGTAAAAAGTCAGCAACATGAAAATAAACTCCACCTAAACTTAGTTCATATCTGACCCAGATAGACTGCAGGTCATAACTTCTTACCTGAAGTTCAGTTCACCTGACACTCGGACTGGCGGCTGCTTCGGGTCTCTCCTCCTGCCTCCCCTTCCCTCATACACCTGCTGCCTCTGTGGAAGCCCCGTCATAGCCACCACCAAACAACGGAGTTATTTCTACACATCGACCTGCATCTGGCCAATCCACCACCTCTCATTGTTCATGCCGTTACAAAAAAAATAAAAAATAAGTCAAATAAGCCCGATGGCCAGTCCAGCTATGTTAACCTGCAACCAAATCTGCAGCTCCATACAGCAATGTTACGACTTAGATTATATCTTATAACTCATAACTCTTATGTTAGCTGCCCTCAGTAGCAAACTGTCTGAAATATTCCACAGCTGCAATAATTCTTTAAGTGTTATTTTTTCCTTGGTATTCTAATTTCACCGAAGTTTACTAAACTCAACAAACTTAATATTACTTACCGGGACATTTATTCTGTCCTCATTTTCTTTCACCGAAAAATTGTTTCCTGCAGTGCCGTCTTTCGCGCTTGGCTCTCCTACCTTTGCTAACGTGATGCGCATAGCGCAGAAGCGATGCTGCATTCACTTACACTCGGATATCTGAGCGTCACCGTGAAAACATAATCGGACATTTGATATTTGATTGAATTTTATTGTTTTGCCTTTGGGGTGGCACCTGGGGTGGCCAGTCTGGTTTGGGGGGTGGCCTGTGCACCCCCAGGCCACCCCGCTGGACACGCCATTGAGGGGAGGGGCTAACTGAAAGACCAACGGGCACCAGAAGTGTCAATCACACAGTAGCCCCGCCCTAAAACAATCCCTCCCTTTTCCTTCTTTCTGACTCTAATTTATGAAGCACAGCATGTTTTACTGTGTCAGCACAAGATGTCCCAACAAATTCAGCTCAGACCACCACAGTGAGCATGTGAAAGGTTAAAGTTATGCTATGAAAATCTGCCGCCCTCCCTGTCTGCATAAGAACCAATGATCACCTTGACAACGGCTACATCGCAGTTCCCTCTGCAGAGTTTAAAACTAAACACACCTGAGCTTACTTCTTCACAAACACAGAAGCAAACATGGACCACGACCTGAAACACAAGCCTAAAAAGAAAAACGGGGCTAAGGACGCTAAAGCCAGTCATGAAGTGGCCACCATTCATGGAATCTACAGGCCAGAGGCGTTGGAAAAGCTACGTGAAGATGTGATGAGCATCATTGAACATTTCATGGAGGATGGCTTTCCGGTTTTAGACCGCTTCATGGAAGAGTTTCTGGAGAGCGATGGAGACACGACAGAAAGTGACGGAGATGCGAGAGAAAGTGACGGAGATGCGAGAGAAAGTGACGGAGATGCGAGAGAAAGTGACGGAGATGCGAGAGAAAGTGACGGAGACCCGAGAGAAAGTGACGGAGATGCGAGAGAAAGTGACGGAGATGCGAGAGAAAGTGACGGAGATGCGAGAGAAAGGGGTCTGCGGAGGGAACAAGGAACCCAAACAGAGAGTGCCGAGGACGCACCTGCGAGAGGGTTACTGCGCATACCACTGAGGAGAACACTGAGAGCACTGGGAAGGAGGCTCCAGCAGGCTGGGGAAGAGTGATCTCCACCAACTCACCGAGCACGCTTTGGTCGTGTTTGTGTTCAAAACAGCAAATAAAAAAGAAAAAACAATCTAAATTGTCCTGGATTTGTCTTGTATTTAAATCCACAGCAGTGAACCATGTAAAGGTGCTTTTTGATATCTGGACTGGACTCTGATTGGATGAGAGAAGCTGAGCTGGGAGTTGTCTCCAGCTTTTATATCTGCTTCCTTCTCGGCTCGTTAGAGATATTTAATGACGGGCGTTCAGAGGAACTATTTTATTACCTCGAGTGAAACTAAGCGGCTACATGAAGGTGGAGAAGGTCAATGTGCTGACCAGTCATATTTCTGGGTAGGAGGAATACGTTACATTTTACTTCCACATTTCTGGAGACGAGCACAAAACGACGATTTCTGCGTTACCTTGATGTGCTTCACGCCGCAGCTCACCAGGCGGCTTTGCTGAAACGGATCCCAGCAGATGTCAAAGATCTGGAGAACAGAAGAAACGTCTGTTATCGGGTTTATGTGAAAACGCGTGCATGCACAGTGGAAGTACGATGAGAAGGAAACACTTTCAAACTCTGTAAAAGATTTTTTATTGAGATCTGATTGGTGTGTGGTGCTTCACGCTGATTTTCTGTCCCGCTCAGACGGCACCGCCCAGAGGCTTTGCCAGACGGCGGCAAGCAGCGAGGCTTAACTGCAGAGGAAGCTGATTGGTGCACGCTCTCACCCTGTCCGAGTGTCCCGTGGCCGTGGCCAGGATCTTCCCTCTCTTCCACTCCCAGATACACACCGTGTTCTTGGCGTCCAGGCCGACCGAGGCCAGCCGCTGCGGAGGAGAGACGAGGACGGTTACGCATCCAAAATGTCTACAAACAATTTAAAAAAGAGGCTGAACGTGCAGAAATCTGACAGCTCATCTGCTTCATACGTGCAAAAGCTTAATCCAAGCTGACAGAGGGCGGGGCTCCCTGCTCGATTAGCCTGACGCTCATGTGACGTGTTTGTAAGTGTAAATATAGCAACTCTGCAACATTTCAGATGAACTCAAGTTTATTTCTAACGACCAAACCTTTAAAGCGTTTTCAAAGGTTTGCTTGGAAAGGCTGAGGTCAAACTGCAGGAATGTCTTAAAGACATAAAGACCTGGATGGCCGCTAACTTTCTGCTTCTTAATTCAGATAAAACTGAGGTTATTGTACTCGGCCCTGAAAAGCTTAGAAATATGGTATCTAAGCAGATTCTTCCTCTGGATGGCATTACCTTGTCCTCCAGTAACACTGTGAGGAACCTTGGAGTCATGTTTGACCAGGACATGTCCTTCAACGCACATATTAAACAAATATATCAGACTGCATTCTTCCATTTGCGCAACATCTCTAAAATTAGAAATATCCTGTCTCAGAGTGACGCTGAAAAACTAGTTCATGCATTTATTACTTCCAGGCTGGACGACTGTAATTCATTATTATCAGGATGTCCTAAAAACTCCCTGAAAAGCCTTCAGCTGATCCAAAATGCTGCAGCAAGAGTCCTGACAGGGACTAGAAAGAGAGAGCAGATTTCTCCTGTTTTGGCTTCCTGTTAAATCCAGAATTCAAAATCCTGCTCCTCACATACAAGGTCTTAAATAATCAGGCCCCATCTTGTCTTAATGACCAGTGTTGGTGAAGTTACTTGAAAAAAGTAATCAGTAACTAATTACTGATTACTTCCCCAAAAAAGTAATCCGGTTACTTTACTGATTACTTATTTTCAAAAGTAATTAATTACTTAGTTACTTAGTTACTCTTTAAAAACACGATTTACAACCTGAAGAGGTGATAAAGCGATAGATCTTTCAGCCCAATTCTACTTTTTCTACATAATCATCATACAAAATGTAATCAAATGGAAAAGTATCTTTTTTTTAAACTTGTTTTATTAGTTTTAATCTTTTAACTTTATGCATCAAGCAAAAATGTAATTATATGCAACATTCTCTGACTGGAAGAGTTTAACATTTAAACCTATTTTCTGCACATTCCAGCACATAAAATAAAATATTTTGTGTGTTTACACTCAGTCTTTCAAATAGATGCAAGTAAAACACAGCAGAAAATAAATAAAGTCAAAGACTCAGCGGTCCTGTTGCTCTATTTTCACCTGTAAAGCAGGAGTGGGGCAGGCGGAGGTTTACCCTGGTGCAGGTGTGCCGCGGTCAGTGGAAGAATCCGCGAGTTTCTCTGTGAGTTTCCCATTACGTCGTAGCTACTCGGTGCTTGTTGGAAGTTTAGGGGTTTTTTCGCTGTAAAGAGAAGTTTTCTTCCCACGCACAGCGGACACTAATGTTTTTGTCACTTTTTATGGAATCAAACTCAAAGTAAGGTCAGTACTTCCACGCTTTAAACGCTGCACGCTCATACTCTCTCTGCACTCATATATGATCCACTGTTGATCTGCACACAGCTGTTGTCACGAACGGCGCACTCGCTTACGTCACTGTCATGAGATACTCTTGCAGAAAAATAACGGTTTTAGTAACGCAGTAACGCAGCGTTCCTACGGGAAAGTAACGGGGATCTAATTACCGTTTTTGCAATAGTAATCCCTTACTTTACTCGTTACTTGAAAAAAGTAATCAGATTACAGTAACGCGTGCCCATCACTGTTAATGACCTTGTAGTACCATATCACCCTATTAGAGCACTTCGCTCTCGCTCTGCAGGCCTACTTGTTGTTCCTAGAGTATTTAAAAGTAGAATGGGAGGCAGAGCCTTCAGTTTTCAGGCCCCTCTTCTGTGGAACCAGCTTCCAGTTTGGATTCAGGAGACAGACACTATCTCTACTTTCAAGATTAGGCTTCAAACTTTCCTTTTTGCTAAAGCATATAGTTAGGGCTGGACCAGGTGACCCTGAACCCTCCCTTAGTTATGCTGCAATAGACGTAGGCTGCCAGGGATTCCCATGATGCACTGAGTTTTTCTTCTTCACTCACTATGTATTAACAGACCTCTCTGCATTGAATCATATCTGTTATTAACCTCTGTCTCTCTTCCACAGCATGTCTTTATCCTGTCTTCCTTCTCTCTCCCCAACCAATCACAGCAGATGGCCCCGCCCCTCCCTGAGCCTGGTTCTGCTGGAGGTTTCTTCCTGTTAAAAGGGAGTTTTTCCTTCCCACTGTCGCCAAAGTGCTGCTCATAGGGGGTCACATGATTGTTGGGTTTTTCTCTGTATGTATTATTGTGCGATCTACTTTACAATATAAAGACCTTGAGGCGACTGTTGTTGTGATTTGGCGCTGTATAAATAAAACTGAATTGAATTTAATGTAGAAACATTTTGTAACACCTGCCAGATTTCATATGTTTTAGTTTATTATTTCAGTTTTAGCTTAAAATTGTTGATTTGTGATTGCACATTCAGGAGCTGAATATATTTTTATTTTCTTGCTTCTTAAACAAATCTTCATATCAGAAAAATGAATCAATTAGATGTTTCCAGAAGATGCTTCCAGGTGTTTGAAGTGCTCAGTTTATTCAACCTGCAACACAAAAACTCTTCAAATGTTCAAAACCTGTTAAACAAAAAGTAAAGCAGAGTTCTTCACTCACAGTATGACATCATTACTTACAAACACTCAAAAATAACAGTGAACAGACGCGTTAGCTTGTCTTTTTTTCACAAACTGATCCTGATATGCCGCATGCACACATTCATCCTCAGAAAAACACACAAACTGTATAAAAGTACAATTCAGAGTAAAAACTGTACACCGGCACACAAACTGGTCAGTGTGCCAGTCAGACCGAGCAGAGGTGGATTTCAGCAAAGGCACGGTTCTCTGCAGGGAGACAAACGCTTTCATTTAAATCACAGAATAAAACTAAAGTTTAAATCAAAGAATCAGAGGCTCCGTTCACACTACTCAACAACCAAAGTTTATAAGCTGTGCTCAACCCAAAAGCTTACTTATTTGCAGTTCCTCTACTGGTCACTAGGTGTAACTAAAACACCTCGCCTGTACTAGCAAATTAAAGATGAAAAAATCAAATTTTTCTCCAGAAAACAGTGTAGTACTTTAAAAAAATAAAATAAAAATTAGTTCCAAGCTCCTCTTGTTCTTTTACCAAACGTTTCACAATTCCGAAAGTTTCTGTTTGCTTAGTTGCAGTTCCTCTAGTGGCCACCTGAGGCTGCTATAACATACGAAGTGTGTTCAGATGCTTTTCATTCTTTTATGTGAGTTTTATTTTATTTTTCAAAAAAGAATCATATTATATTGTTATGGGGGTTAGTTGGGGTTCCTCTCATGGCCTCTAGATGTTCCCAAAACGATTTGTAGTGAAATGCAAAAATAAAATTACATTTGAAAAAATTACAACAAAACCCCCCATTATAGTCATTTTTTAAATTCATCTCTTAGAAACTTATCACAAAGTCTTTTCTGTTTATAGAATGATTTAATATAATGAAAGTTCCATTTGCGCAATTGCACTTCCTCTAATCACCACCAGAGGCCACTAAAACACCACAGCAGTGTTAAATCAGTTTGGGAAGTAAACAAAGTCAGATGATTTTAATTATTTTATATACTCTATTATTCAGTTTGTAACAGTCACAGTGGTGTGGTGTCTCTTTAATGTAACATAAGTCAAGGGGTTATGAGGTCATTAGTGTGCACCACTGCCCTCTCTGATTTATGGGAACAAAGTGCTTGCTCTCCAGAAACCTTTGCAACGTTACGGGCTGTATGAACACTGTGTGTCATGTTTGATAAGTAGCAGCCGTTCAACCGGGCCTTGTATGGTTGATGAAGAGGAGGTGCATTAACGGATATGCTGTGGAATTCCCAGTACCAGTGTGATCGTGTATTCTTCCTGCTATCCTGCTAAGGTTTCGACCGCCTCCTCTCAACCACTGAACACAACCCAACATTACAACGGAGTTTAACTCAACAAAGGACTGGAATTGAATTACATTGTGGTTTGCTCTGTTGTTGGCCACTAGGTGGTGCTAAAACATGCTGCCTTTAATGACAAAAGCGGAACAAAGTAAAAAAACAAAAACGTAGATTTTTTTAAAGGAAAATCCAGCTTTCAGAAACACAATGCTTCTTCTGTTTACAGAATTTTTTAATACACCAAGAGTTTCTGTTTGCTTAGCTGCACTTCTTCTAGTGGCCACAGGAGGACGCTAAAATAGGGTGACTGGTTATTAGAACATGAACCATGGCGTAGTTTTTAAAATGTAAAAAAGTCTTTATGTGCTTAATGATTAAGTCTTAGCAGAGAACAAGTCAAATGAAAGATCTGAATTAAGTTGTGGTTTGCTGATGTTCCTTTAATGGCCAAGAGAGGCTCCTAAAAACTGTCTTTGTATTAAAAACGTATGAAAATTAACAGAGAAACGCTTTTAAAAACCTTCACTGAAGTCCGTTTCCCCAACTGTAATGATCTAAGTACATATAAGATTATTCTGTGTTTTACAACCATGAGAGCAGCCACATGTTTGATGCCACAAAAAAAATAAAGAAAATACAAAGTCTAATCTTTTTCAGATTTGGGAGGATTCACGGTCTGCAGTGTGGGCGGAGCCATTGTGTTGTTAACAGTCAGACTAAGGTTATCACATTTACAGTGTAGTTAAAACACACACACACATAAATCATCATGAAATCAGTACTTAAACTTAACCACGTGATGCCAAACGCTCTGAAACAAACATGAATCAAATAACTAATCATTTGCACGCAGCAGTGACGATATACTAGCGTCTCAATAAAGATCACACTGTCGAATAAATATGAAATTCAAGGTTATTTCTCCCCCCGAAGCACGTGAAGTCGAAGAGCTGTCTCACCTGAGCAGGTTCACCTGAACAAACAAGTCCAAATGCACCTTAGTGCGGCGTGAGAGCAGAAGCACACCTGCACTTGGAGCCCAACAGCTTCTGTGGTCAGTTTAACGTTTCCAGTTTATCTAGACTCCGTCACTCACACAGTATCTCTGTGCGTTTAGATGCGGTTTTCACATTTAAAACATCTGGAGGTTCACCTGCTCAGGCGGGGCCACAGAAATGTGTCACCTGTCGTGTGTTCATGCCCCCAGAGTCGGAGTAGTGACGACAGGTTGCAACGTCAGAAACACTTTTCAGTCTTTTTTATCTCCAATTTGCTGCTGTTTATAGATTTTTCAGCTTCTCTGCAGTCTGTTGTTTCACTTCGTATTGCCTCATAAAAACTTTCGTATAATTTTATTTTAGTCTAAAAGGGAAATAAAAATATTAAAGTCGCATTCAAACAGTCAACAGAGGCACATTACCAAAAATAGTCCAAAAATGGTGAGAACAATATCCGCTATACGGAGTCCAGAGAGTGCCACTCTACAAAGTTTAATTATAATAAATTTGTAATTTCATTCATATGAAATAATTCACAAGTTAACTTGAAATTTTAAACACTACAAACCAAGCCAAAAAAAAGTACTAATAAAACTTTATAATTTTTATTTCTGACATTTTTTTTCATGAAAATAATTTTATCAAAATAATTAAAAAAAACTCTCTTAACCCTCTTAACCCTAAATATGCCACTACTTTAACCCCGTGTTTAAGAGAAAAATAAACATACTTCATACACTCTGTTATTGATATTTATTAGAAAGAATTTCTTCCTCATATTATAATATTATTATTTAGACTTACTTAAATATCTATTTAATCCTTATTGCATAGCTTAGCCAGTTTAATATTTTTGTTGTTATAAGTTTGATTATTATTATTAAACACTAAAAAATATAATATTTAATTTGGCACCTTGCAGACTCCCTACAGTCACCTGTATTTCTGCAGCTCAGCAGTCTCTCACACACACACACACTTTTTCGGGTAGAAAAATAAACCACAGTCCGTGATGCGACGGGTCGGATGGATCTGAAGCAGAATCATCAGGCAGCAGAAATTTGAAATTTGCACAAAAAAAAGAAAAAAACCCAGCGTTTCCACACATGTTGGTGGCGTGATGAGGCGTGATCCGGCGGGTTTACACGTTGATGGCGTGAGCGTGCTTCTTGCACAGAGGTTTATCTTTCTTTGAGTAGAAGGGCTGACCCTCGAGGTTCACGTGGCAGACCTGCAGACGAGAAAACCGGGGTGAAAAACTTCAAACTGACCTCTGCTCCCCTGCATCGAAGATTTAAACAACCGGACCCCCTCAGACCCAGCTGCTCGTGGTCCTTACCGCACAAACAAAGCAGGTATCGTGCCAGGTGTGACCCAGAGCCTCGATGAACTTATCGCCAGCTTCCACTGGGAAGTCGCACCCATGACACTTAGTGCTGAACAGCGCGATGTAATCTGAGCGACACAGAGATAGGAAGTGTTGAAGATGGCAGCCGTGAGTCCAAAAACAGTGAATCATGAAGTACGTAATCCCTGTTAATCTGTTTCACACACTTTGTTCTACTCTTGGATCTTTTTGATGTCACACAGGGCACACAGAAGCTCCACACACTTGTTGTTTGTGGGGGCAGGGCCAATCAAAAGAAAGAGGAGTTAAAATTGAGGGGCTGCACTGAGACTCTGATTAGCAGTTCCTTCTCTGAGCGTGATGCATGTGACAGTTTTTTGTGTCTGCCTGATGTCTGTGCAGCTTTTCTCGCAGCTGTGATGAAGGCGTGGTGTCGGCATACCTTTCTCGCAGTACGGCTCTCCGTCCTCCATGTGGAAGAGGCTGTTTCCAAAGGCTTTCCCACAGGCAGCGCACACAAAGCAGGTGGTGTGCCATGTCTGCCGTAGGGCGTGCATCACTTCCTGCGACATACAGCGTGACAAGATTTAATAAGGTCTAATCAGCCTCTAGTGTCACATATGGGTGGCATTTCAGTGCAAAACTTATGGTTTTATAACATTAAATAAAGGAAAATAAAATCAGAAATGGTGTCTGAAAATTTCTCACCCCCATGATCTTGGTGTTGCAGCGAGCGCAGGTCGGGGCGAAAAACTCTTCGTAGCAGTTCTCACAGTACACGTTGTTCTGTTCCTCCACGAAGCTGACGTCAGCCAGAGACATGTGGCAGTAGTGACAGTTAAACTCCTCGGGGTGCCAGGACCGGCCGAGGGCCACCAGGAATGGACCCCTGCAACAACAGCAGCAGCATTTTAAGTAATTTGATTTTAATTTGCCCTTAAAGTGACATCGTTTCATTAACGTCACTCGTTTTAACCCAAAGGAGGAACCTCAGGAGCAAAATAATAAAGCACCAACAGCTGCAGTTCCTCTGATCTCCACTTGAGGCTCCAGAAGTGTGTCAGTGCGTTACCTGATGACGCTGTTGCAGGCCCCGCATAGAGGCGTGCGACTGCTGGCTGCAAACCTCTCCGCTCTTTGGGCCACGCCTCTGGCCACAGGTGGAAAGGGGGCGGGGCTAGAGGTCATGGGTCCAGGGCTGGGGGTGATGGGGGCGGGGCTGGGAGCTGCATGCCCAGCAGGGGAGGGGTTAGGGATGTACGCTGGTGGGGGAGGGGCGGCCTGGGGCAGTGGCTGCACCTTGATGGTGCTGGAGGTGGTCTTGCCGGGGTCGAACTTATCAGCGAAGTTTGAGTCGGTCACCCACGGGGGTCTGTTGGAGGATGCTGGAGCAGCCAGAAGCGGGGCCGGGGCGGCGGCTGGAGGGCGGTGCTGCGGTGGCACTGCAGCTGGAGCCATAGGTGGTGCTGTGGGTGGAAGAAGTATAAATATGTGTATATAAATATTATATGTGCAAGTTAATATAAACAAAACAGAAACTCACCTGGCTGTGAAGGGTAGATGCAGGCAGTACTGACTACCTTAGGGGGGGCGGAGCCAACAGGGATCTGAATTGAGCTCTGTTGAGTGGGTGGAGCCTGCTGTGTGGGTGGTTGTTGGTACTGCTGTGGCATTGGTTGATACTGCTGTGGGGGCCGAGCTTGTGGAGCTTGCTGCATAGGTGCATGTTGGTATTGCTGTGGTATTGGCTGGTACTGCTGTGGGTGTGGAACTTGTGGCGCCGGCTGCATGGTAGGATGTGCACCGTACTGGCTGGAGAGGGAAAGAAATGTCATTATTACCTATTTAGAATGATTTCCAAATGGTTCTGTCATCAGGTTCAGTTTTGTACTTGGGGGCTCGTCCGGGATTTTTAGTCATAGTGAGCCTCAAGTAGTTAGCCTCAGTGGTAGTTATGGTATTAACTACTTCAGGTTGTACTCAAAAAAAACTTTAACTAAGCTAAGCATGTTTCGAACCACAAGCTAAGTTAGTCATCAACACTGACTCAAATTGTAATCTCATCAATGGGTGTAAAGATCCTGAAAGATGCGTTTTTCATTGTTGTGTCTGACTTTTAGGCTGTAACACTGTGTTATTAAGAATTTAATGCTTTCTTCTAGCAGTTTCCATCTAATATATGTGGAATTCACTAGATTTACTTTGATAAATATTCCAACATTGAATGAAGTTTTAGCTGATATTATTGATGTCTTTGACATGCTTACATGTTCGTGCATTTCATTAGCTATATCAGATATTTAAGATAAAGATAAAGTTTTGCTGTTGTTACACACACAGTAGAGCTGGGTACATAGGAAATCTTCTGCAGAGCTTAGAGTCAAACAAATACTATATACATGTAGTATTTATATTATGTAGTCATTTATCCATGTGATTAGAGTGGATCAGAAACGCTTTTAAAAACTTTTTAAAAATTAATAGCTCCATCAGTGGAGCTATTAATTTGAACTACATTTCAACAATCAATTTAATTTCTAGCTAGCTTTTCTAGAGCACATTTAACTATTTTCACTTTTTCTATATATTTATGAATTTTCAGCTAAAAAATGACCCATAACATTGAACTCTTTCAGCAGTTTTGCTGATTTTAGTGTTAACCATGTGCTTTTCGGGTTTAGGTAACTGTTTCTGCTGGTTTTAAATTTCTCTCTAAACTGTTTAACTAACCTTTCTTCTAATTTTTGTGAATATGGCGGTTAGGGTTAGTCTAGGCTTCCAAGCATCCCCTGAGGTGCAGATACTCACTGTTTTTAAACAGAAACCTCTACAGACCACATTCAGGTTTGGTTTGCATCCTGGACTGAGTCAAAAATGCTCTTAAACTGGTTCTAACTGTGAATCGTCATCTGAATATAGATAAGTTGCAGTAAACAGTGATTACAGCCAGGCTGCTGCACTGTTTTATGAATCAAAAATGTAATTTGTGAGCCAAAAGTTGGGCTTTGGAGTGATTCGAATGTTTATGATGTTTTTACACTCTCTGGATGTGTCAATATAATATTGTCACAGACAACAAGCATATAGAAACTAGCATCAACAGCTTGTTTGAAAGAAAGAATAAAATGTTGAGCAGGACAGAAGCACAAAGGGTCCTCTTTCAAGAAGTGTTGACAGGTTTTGGGGTGTAAACCTGCAGTTTTTCTTTCTGGGGGTATCAGTCTCAGGTCTGGGTGTTTAGCAGCAGCTTAGCTGTATCAGACTTACCTGATGTAAACAAGGTTAGTGTTAGGGTAGAGGGCTTCAAACCAAAACTGAATTCAGCTTCATTAACAAACAGCAACAAAAGCTTTAAGGTCCTTCCTTCAGAGGGCGTTAGCAGAGACTCAGCCTGTTATTCAGCTGATGAAATGATGGTGAGGTTACTGACTGTTACTCAGGTGTTACATGATCCTGACAGAACTGCCAGAGTTATGGGTTCAAACACCACCCGTGCACAAAACCCTAACAATCCACTTGTGTGCTGCCAGGAGTTTTAGCTGAAGAAGCCTCCGTTTAAAAGCAGCTGCTGTGTTACTGAGTGCTGTGAAGCCCACGGCCGCGAGCGCACCTGCCTGCAGGGGTTTGTACCTGGAGACTGCAGCTCTGTACTGGAGGCCGAAACCAGCGGCAGGCTGTCTCTTCAGGCTGCGGGCATAGAGACAACAGCAGCAGAGGTCATCCAAACTGAGACGCTACGTCCCCATCCTGACCCCCGCTCTCTCCCCCATGATGTTACTCAGGTGCGACTCGGATTGACCATCAACCTTTTTCTTTCTGTCTAACAAATAATCAATAATCAAATCAGGACCCAAAGACCCAAAAATAAGAAACTTCATCGCCTTCACCAGACCAACAACGCCACAGACAGAAGATCCTTCAGGAAACTGCCAGACAGCTTAAAGACAGCCGACAGGATGACGTCACCTCGCTGCTTTGGTCTCAGAAACATTGGCTCAAATGTCAAAAAGGTTTTTTTCTATTCTGCAAAAACATTTGTACAAAGCACAGAGATCAAACCAGAGGAAACTCTGACACGATCACTCAGATGTGGTTCCTGAAAGACAGTAATGGCTCTGAAGCGTGACAACTATGTGGATTTAGTTCAGTGTAACTCCAGCAAATGAAGAAACAACAAAAAGCCGAAAAACAAGCAGATGAAACCCACATGTCAGACTCTCCCTTCAGCACGTGAATGCAACACTGAAAGTCTGGGAGCATATATCCTTAAAAAAATCACATCAACACACCAAAGCTTTGGAGAGCCAAGAGGTGATTATTATTTCCTGCTGAGCAAATAGACCATTTGTCCAGGTTTTTATTTTATTTTACTGAACTCTGTTTTATTCCCCGTGTCCCGTCGTGTGCTGATGTCATGGCTGATCTCAGCTCTTAACCCCTTGATTTTCTTCTTCCTTGCACTCTTTGCAACCTTGTCACTGTGTCTCTTATAATCATCGATGAAGCTGTTTAAGCTGCACAGACCTGCATGAAAAGAAGTCAGCGTAAGCCCAGGTGGGCTTAAACACTCTGATTATCTCAGTTTTTTCCTCTTGGATCTGGATGGTGTCATAGAGGGTGGATATTCCTAATATAGTCATCGCAGACGCCAAAGCCACACCCACCAAACTTGGCCTAAATGCAGGAGGAGGAGCTAAAACAGCTTGTTTCAGACGCAGGATGAACTGTGACTCATGCAAAGCTGCAGAGCTTCTATTTAACAGATTAGCTCTGCTTTAAAGGAACAGAGAGACATCGTAGGACATAAACTTTTATTCTGAGAGTGTTTTCCTGCACACGATAGATTATTTTGATTTGTGAAACATGCAAAGCTACTTCAGAAAGGCTTTTAAAAACCTAATTTATTTGCTTCTACTCAGTTTTTCTTTCCATGGACAGAGGAATAAGACAAAGGATTTTATATTTAGCCAACCAACATGTGTTTGTTAGTCAGAGATAAGCCAGTCAGCACTAGTCATTCTACATTAGAGGTGTACAGACACCAGCTCCTTGTTTCAGGCTGAGGACTTTGCTGCACAAAGCCATTCAGATAAATAAGAAATAATTAAAACTTGTGCCAGAATAAGAACACAGATCCTGAGATAAGCAGAATAAACCACCTTTAACTGATAGATTTTTCCATTTCCCAGCATGATCGGGATCATGAAGCTGGATTTTGCAGTGAAAATTTTCTTTCTGTGTCTTTGCTTCTCTGCTTTGAGGCTTCCAGCTCAGCCCTGTGAGTCTAATCCAGCTGCTTCCTCCTTGATGACTTACAGCTAAAGAGAAAAAAAGCACACAGTCTCTTTATTGGCGGATAAAAGCTTGACCTCTGCTCCTATTGATTCACGGTGAGTCATTGGACGGCGTATGGACTCTGACGAAGGACAGAGGGGAGCCGGAGCTTTGAGGGGGAGGAGGTTGTATTTCAGTCCAAATTAGGGGGGGGGGGCAGAGATCGATGGTGCATAATGGAGGGTTGATTAAATAAGTGCACGGAGAATAGAAAGCTCCATCCATCAGAGCTGGGACGGGCTGTACGGGTGGGGCGGGGTCGTCCTCTCGGAGACTCGGCTGTGATGAGATTTCAGACGAGCCGCTGGGGAAACAGGAAGTCATGGAAAACAGACTGAGGGCAGTGACACCTTCAGAGGTCGTCAGCGGACGTTCGGCCCAGCCCTCACCTCCAGCTCACCACACCTGGCTTGTCTGACAGCGCGGACTCTTAGACTGTCCTCGGCCACATAAAGCCCTGTTTAGGACTTCTGAGCCACGCAAGGTTTAAGGTGGTGTAACTGAGATATAAGTAGCCATGTGTCTGCCGTCTGAGGCACCTGATCCCTGAAACCAGCATTAGACCCAAAACTCTTAAACACAGACACTTATTTGCACATGCTAACTCACAGCAGCCTGTTTAAACTGGGCATGCTCCAAACCTGACAGTCTCAGCTGTTCATGTTTCTGCAGGTGAAATGTGGAGATTTTAACTGCGAGCTGTGAGCTTCACCGCCTGTTGATAACCTGATGTCTGCAGAGTCCTGCAGAGTGTCGAGTACCTGCAGGCTGCATACTTTAGTTTGACTGTATGACGTCACACAGGCTGAGAGTAAAAAGTCTGCTTTGTCACGTTTGCGGTTTTTGCTTGACTTTCAATTTTTCCTGCCTCGGCTAAACGTGACAATAAAGAGCTGGAGGATGACTCTCCTCTGCACACTGGTTTTCTCTCTTTAACCAATCAACACCAGTTACCAGTAATCAATAAAGAAAGGACCAAAGAGGCGGGGAGTCCCTCGTGGTGCCCCACCAATTTTTTAAATGATGTTTCCTCTGAGCAAATACACACACACACATTCTCGTTTTGATATCTCAGTGAGGACATCTATTTGACAGAATCCCTAGCTACTCACCTCAACCAAAAATGAACCCCAGCCATAACCTAACTGTAACCCTGAGACTAAACCCACACTATGAGCCTCAAAAATGCCTTCAAACCCGTGAGGACGAACACTGTCCCCACAAGGACGTCGAAACAGGTACACACACACACACACAGTCCGGTGTCCCCTCCTGCTGGTCACATGAGCTCATTACACGTGAGCAGATTCAAAAGGCTTCAGACACCAACCAATCACATCGCGTTTACGTATATATCAGAGCCTCAAACAGAGACCACCTGTGCAGGTGTTCTCATGTCCGGGGCAGATGAGGTCGAGACTACAGGTGAGGGGGTCAGCAGCTGACTACTGGAGCTCTGCTGCCTACCTGCTCCTCTTCACAGCCGCCGCCTCCTCTTCAGTGAGCGCTGTAACAGAAACAGAGGAGAGGGGGGCGACACTGAGCACCTGATGATCAGATTTAACTTTAAAATCATTCCCACAGGTAATCGTTTACTCTAATTACACACCTTTGTTTGTATGGAAACATACATGAGTCTGTTCTTGCTTTTATTTGCTCTTTTAAATAATTGAGGATAATACGGGGAAGAGGAAGAGGAGGAAGAGGAGGAAGAGGACACTTACAGGACTCGGTGCCGGTCATGTGGGCCAGGACCTGGAAGGACTTGGACTGCACGTTGGTGCTGCGGCGGCTCCATTCGCTCAGCTCCGGGTCCTTCTCTGTGCTCTGGACGGCCTGATAGACCAGCGAGGCGCTGTCCACGAGGCGGTCCATGACTGGGACAGAACTGGGACCACAGACAGGGGGCGCCACGTCGCCCACGACCAAAGCGAGTGAAAAATAAAGAGACAGTGAAGCACGAGCTGTGGGCCCAGCAGTGAACGGAAACAAGTTTTCCCTGCCCAAAGTTTTGACGTCCTTTTAACCCTGGAATTAAATATCTGATATTTCAAAGGTCACACGAACAAAACGTTACTGAAGGTGATGGAGCAAAGAGGAAGCCGGACTCGCATGTCTGAGGACGGTTTGTTAGAAAAAGGAACAAACGGAGATAAAACACAGAAAGAGGCTCAGAACATTCAGCTTTGAGTCTCTTTGTGTATCTCACGTGTTTAATTTGTGCATCTTTGTGACTTTATTCCATCTGTTTTTCTGTCTCTTTTTTTTGTCCAGCCCAGGCAGACCTGAACCTTTCTGCTCATTTCTACTTCCTTATTTATGTTCTTTGTCTTGTCCTGCACCTCGCAGCAGCTCACCCTGTTTGAAACCAGCTGTTCTGCCTGCTTGCTTCTGATTGGCTCTCTCTTATAAACGGAAACCTCGGCAGGGTTTTTGCAGCTTTGGTCATTTTTCTGAACATCCACCAGTTTGTGCTGTGAAGTCAGTTTCTTCTCTTTCAGGCTGTTTTCAGTCTTTTAATCTTTGTGTGGATGTTCGGGTCTCTTTGTGGTTACAGATGCTAACATTAAAAACTATTAATGACACCATTGTGTTGTTTTCCATCTTTCTGAGGTTTTTTTTAGTAGTTTGAAATCTTTTGTTGTTCTTTAAGGCCCCTCTACCTGCAGTGCACCTGTATTTGGCTCCGCCCTGCAGGACTGCAGCCTGTCGGCTGATTCTGGTGACACGTGTCATGTTTCTGTCTTGTGTTTGATGTTTGATCTTTCAAAGCTTTAACACAACTCAGGGGAACCAAAGCTTTTACTGGCTCTCAGTGAAGGACGCACGGTGAGGGAGGAGGAGGATATCATACTGGACTGTAATTGGTTTTCCAGAGATGCCCCCTCCTGTACAGATGAGTAGTTTTATTCAGGCTTATATTTCAATAAGAGCGGCTTTATCGGGGTCTAAAATTAGAGAGGCTGAAATAAAGAATGGGCATGGAGACCTTTGGAGGGGGACAGTACACAGCGACAGCGCTACATCTCAGAGGAAGAGCAGGCGAGGAAGACACCACCAAAAACACAGCAGTAACATGACTTTATCAGCAGTTTCTGACAAATCAGTGCGACTGGAAATGCATTCGGCAACAAGACGATAGGTAACAGGGTCAAACGTGATCACGAGCGAAGAAATTGGGATGACCTGCTCAGACAGAGGGAACGTCTCTCTGGGGGACATTTGACTCGGACTGGTCCACCTCATACGGACCGACTCCCACAGCACACCCGAGGCTTCAGCCACACAACACACGACGCACAAAAAAACAGGATCCCAGAGCAGCCCGAACCAAAAATTCTGCTTTCTGATATCACGGAAACCTTAGCAGTTCCTCGAAGCCACCACAGAAGAAGTCCCCCTCTCCCCACATGTGCACAAACAGGCAGCACAATATTGCAGCACCAAAATCATCACCACCAGTGTCAGCGATGAGCCGGACGTGAAGCGGGCTGAGACCAAAGAGGACGGACAGAAAGGAGAGGACAGGTGGAGGACACTTAAATAGAGTAAAGAGAAGAAAAGGGAGGAAGAGGCAACGAAGGGAAAAAGACAAAAACAACAAATGA
Source organism: Copadichromis virginalis (assembly GCF_057382275.1). Classification (NCBI taxonomy): domain Eukaryota; kingdom Metazoa; phylum Chordata; class Actinopteri; order Cichliformes; family Cichlidae; genus Copadichromis; species Copadichromis virginalis. The sequence continues at coordinate 2,410,670 of NC_140630.1, read as the reverse complement.
AAAGTAATTTCTCATCAAGAAATATCTGTGGGTTGAGTACTCGAAGCATCAGCCTGTAAACTGAACGCTGCTGCCTGTAACACATCCACGTGTTAGAAAACTACAAATATGGATGATCAGCCCTCAGCAGGACTGATAGTAACTGTGTTAGTCATTACCAGGTGGTGTTGTGGCTTTTGATGTTTTTGATACTGAGTGTAAAAAACTGGTGGCAGGGTTGAGGGGTGCACGTGGGTACAGAAGAGGAAGATGAGGATGTCAGGAGGAAGAATTAGAGATAAGTCAACGTAGAAAGATGGAAGGAGGACGTGGAGAGGGAGGAGGAGGTGGTGTTCATACCCAGCGTCGTGGCCCTTGGTCTGTGTTTGTCCCGCGATGGCGTCCATGATGGAGTCCTGTGAATACATACTGATGGGCGTGTTGTACTGGGCGTGGATGATGGTGGCCTTACCGCCGGGGCCTTTTACTTCAATGGGCTTGCTGGTGGAGAGGGCGGAGTCCATCAGCACGCTGGGATTGAAGCCGGCACTGTCGGGTGGGGAAGAGGAGGGGAAAAGGTGGAGATAAAGGAGGCGATGGAGGGACGGAGGTGAGGCGTGTGGGTGAAGGTGATGGGTTTGTCATGCTCACAGCAGACGGACTAGTGAGGCTAAAGTTTTCAGGCTAAAGCTGAATGTTTCCAACAGAATCTCCATTTAAGGTGGAAACCCCACCCACAGCATCACGACAGACTACAGAAAACTCTGAGTGGCGTCCCACAGCGATCGGTTCTCCGCCCACTCAGACTCAAAAATTATGCTGACTTTGATTCATTTGATTACATGTAAAAAATGTATGTTGTAAAACAGATTCCATTAAATATAAATTAGATTTGTGTGATTGAGGTTCACAGGATTAACTGTTAATACCAAGCAGGTCTTCCTTAATTAATTTGAACAAAAGAACCTTTGATTTAATAGATTTCATCTGCTTCAGTCTGCTTCACATTCATGAGGGTGAAGAATCTTTTGTTTTTAGTGCATTATGCTCTAGATAATAACAACAAATATCAGGAATATATCTGTTTTTTATGTATATGTTTTTTAAGGCTAATAATAATAATAATAATAATAATAAATTCTCCACATGACTGTAAAGTACAACTATAACGTGTTTATTAAATCACCTCTCATGAATCAAGAAAACAAGAAAATCTGTCAATAACAAAAATATCAGATCAATAGTTTTTGGGGAAAACAAAAAAGTGAATATTTTATAGCCAAATTTGTGAAGGTACAACTTTCAATAATAATCAAACCAAAATTCAAACCAAGTTTTTACAATCTGCATGTTCAGACATGCAGATTATTATTATTATTATTATTATTATTAATAATAATCATAATCATAATCATAATAATCATAATCATAATCATAATAATCATAATCATAATAATCATAATCATGATAATAATAATCTGCATGTTCAGACATGCAGATTATTATTATTATTATTATTAATAATCATAATCATAATCATCATAATAATAATCATAATCATAATAATGATAATAATAATAATAATAATAATGATAATCTTCATGTTCAGACATGCAGATTATCATTATTATTATGATGATGATGATTATTAATAATCATCATAATAATAATAATGATAATAATAATAATAGTAATGAGTAAATGACTAATTTTGTATCTTAAGCAGAAAACTATAATTTTTTTCTGTCTTTTGAGTACATTTAAAATCCACAGATAACAAACATAATTATATAGTTAATCTAACTGATAACAGAGCTCGTGCATACAGGTGGATTAAGCAGCTGTCACATGAACTCTGGTGACCGTCTAATAAATTCGTGCCACACTGCAGATGCTGAACCATTAGATGAATCTACCTCAAAGCTTGTTGCTGCAAAACGCTGATAAAAATACTAAATTTAACCCTTTTTTCTGCAAATATTGGACTTCCAAAGGACTCACTGGACACAAGCTGAAACCACTCCTATAAAATTAGGTCATTTTTTTGTGGGTAATAAATACAACATGAGCGATGGTCTTTACAGCTGCAGAGAAAAAGGAAAAGTCTTATTTCCACTTCAACAAAACCCAAACTGGTTTCTGCACATTGGTTAGAAACGACTGACGATGCTTTAAATTTCATGCTTGAAACATTCGCATGCGTCCACCGCAAAACGTCACAGCAGCTCATTTAAGCAGTGCGTCAAACCATGACCTTTAATCCCAGAACACAAACGTATCAGAGCAGGAACACAGCTGACATTTAGTCCACTTCACTGCTGCACAAAAACAACCTGAAGGCTGAAGCTTCTCACGCTCTAGCAGGCTTTTATTCTGAAAACTTTCCTGTAGAGTTGCCTCAGAAAAACACCAAATAATGAAAAAACCACAGAAAGCAAAATGCATCATGCAGCCAGCTGTTCCGCAATTTCAGTTTGCATGGATAATTTTGAAATAGAGTCTGTAAAGCTGTAGGACCGCACTCGCCATCACCCCACGCCATGCCTTAAACAAACACACATCCAAGATGCATTCAGCTGCAGAGGATACTAACGGTGGAGCGGCGGGGGGGAAAACCTTGCTTGACCAACAGCAGGGACAGAAGAGAGGACGAACACGTGGAAGGACAAAGGAGGGAAGACAGAGGAGAATATGATGTTAGAAAACATATTCAGCATCATTCACTGTCCATCAGAGGTCAGAGGTCACATCCTCTGTTGGCTGCTGTGACGTCCGCTCTGCGAGTGAAGAGGAAGATTTAATCACAGCCTGTTCACAGATCCCACAGATCCCAGCTTCAGGGGATGGAGCCTGAGGCAGACTTTGCTGGGGTCACGTGTCTTCTGGACATTTTTTAAAGTTTCTTTGTTTTGGTCTTCTCTTATTCTGTCTTGTCATCACAGATACATAATTATGCATAATGTTATTTATCTGTTTACCTTTTCTTAATTTACGATTCTAATTCTTTGGATTAGGATGTATTTTTCTTCTTATTGCTCCTCTTCTCATTAACAGCAGTGGTGATATTATTATTATTGTTATCAGTAATATTAGTAGAAATAATAACCAGGGGTGTGCATACTTAAGTGTAAACCTATTTATGGAAGTGCAGGAACGTATCAACGTTAACTTTGAGACGAGCTACTGTACATGATTAATATAACATGTGCGGAAAAAACACATAAATGGTGATAATCTTTGTGAGTTTCATCTAAGAAGAGTCAGCGACATATGTGCATATGGTATGATAATTACAGCAGGATCATTATTATTATGTGTGTGTGTGTGTGTGTGTGTCCAGAGGGTCCCCTGACCTTTAAAAGCAGCCAAACAAACTAACAGGTGTTTGGGCTCTTCGGTGACGGAGTAACTGAATCACATTATTAATGGCGCGCGTGTGTGTGTGTGTGTGTGTGTGTGTGTGTGTGTGTCACTGTATACGTGTTCGTGACTGTAAACACACACGTCCACTGCAGCTGCAGCTGATGCAGAAGTGTTTGGATCGGTCGGCTCATTGCACCTTTTTCTGTAAAGTAACGTGTGACGTGACGCTCTTCTGCTCCCAGCTTGGAAACAGCCACTGACATCGCAGCACAACACAAACTCCACATAAGGTCAAAGGCTAACGCTGAGGTGGCCTAACTCATGATTTACATAGAGACAACATTACACAGCAATCTAAGGTTAGCCAGCTAGCTGTAACTTAGCTGCACAGCACGTATCTGAGCTCCATCGCGTCCAGGTCAGCTGTTCATATTTGCAAATGCACATTGTTGCAGTGGCCTGCAGTTTGCATGGGAGACGCCAGCTTGTCTGCAAACACTTGCCAAGTACAATCTGAGAGGTGGAGCTCCTTCAGGGTATGAAAACATCAAGTCCGCATTGAGAACATTACTAAGTTTTAGAGTAAGTGTGGTGTGTGTATGGGTGGAGCTGCAGTTTAACGTGTTTTTTTTAGGACACGTGACAGCATCACTGATTTGGTTTCACTTTTATGACACTGAAGGTTCAGATGCACTCATGTTTCTCCTCTTTGGAGTCAAAGGTCAAAGGTTACTGAGATTACTGCAAGGTTAACATGAACCTATAGTATAAAAAGTCCTCTTGAAGGGGGCGGAGCTAAAACAGCTTGACCTATAGGCTGAGCAGAAGCCCAGTATCAGATAAAGAAGGATTATTTCAAACTGTGAATCATGCAGAGCTGCTGAACGAGAATCCAGGACTATAAATGTAGAAATGAGCAGAATGGGTCCACGTGAATTATTTTGTATGAACCGAGACACCGGAGACAGCAGTTACTGGTACCGCACCAAACAGGAAACGTATTTTTCTTCCTCTTTGAACCATCTTTGAATCTGTTTCTGCTTCTTGACTTCTCATCAAACATGTCGCCGGGCTTCTAACGCCTCCACCTACCCCGCAGGCCGACCCGCCTGCATCGCGGCCATCTCCCTAAGAGTTTCCTCTGAGTACAGGCCGATGGGGGAGTTATACTGCCTCCTCTGAGCGGGGCTGACCGCCGCCGCACGCCCCCCGGGAGAGTCTGCCTCTGCAGGCCCGGAGGAGGTACTGCGGCCGTTTACCTGCACCGATGGAGGCGTCAGGAAGGGGAGGAGACAGGAAGGAGAGGGAGCAGAGCACACGCTTAAAAGACGATATATTTTTTTTAATCAAGGTGCTGTTATTCTAACCATGGGATCCTTTCAGTATAAAAGCCTGAAAGCATAAAGTGACTGAGAAAATCATCAAAAAGAAAAAATAAATAATTATTGTGAAAATAAATAAACTGACCAAATACATTCCTTTCATTTTAAGTTAATCTGTTGGATCAATTATCATCACTGCTGGAAATCTCTTAACTTAAACAGGAAATGAAATTCATCATGACTGCTCCTGTTTCTGTTTTCCTGCATTTTTGTTTTTGCACAAAACATTTTTGAGGCGCTAAGTTTGGCCTTTCTTGCATTTTTTTCCTGCAGCCACCAGGGGGCAGCAGCCATATACATTTCTCCAAAATACCTTTAACTGGTGTGTGTGTGTGCGTGTGTGTGTGTGTGTGTGTGTGTGGGGGGGGGGGGGGGGGGGGGGGTTGTTTCACTGTAGACAAAAATAACCAGTGCTGCACAAATACAGGACAATGATTAAAAACATAAATGTGACTACAGAATAAAATGATCCAATGCATATGAATAAGTTACTTCACTATGAGGAAACCTGTATGCGTGCATTACAGTGTTGTTACTTCTCTGTAATCATTGTACGCTGCCAGATATGCCAACAAAACAAAGGTGAAGTAAATTCATCCTGTTGAAGAATAAAATAATGATTTTGATGCATTATGGGTTCATTTACCTGCTGGTGAGGGACGACGGGAATCGTGGCGTCCATTCTCGGTGCCGCCATCGGAATCGGACGCTTCGACCTGCACGGAGAAAAGAAAGAGAGGCATTGACGCTCGCATCGTGAAATGAAAGGAGGGCAGCTTATCTAAGAGAGAGAAGATGAAAATGAAACGTGAAGGTTTTAATTCTCGTGCGCTCCTCTGAATATTTGTGCCTCGTAGAAACGACCATAAAGTCTGGTTTTCATCAATCATCTGCATTCTGACAGATTAACAGTGTAGTCTGTCAGAGCGGCATCCAGCAGGTTTAATAATCAAAAACAAACTGAAACCACCGTGTGATGAAACGTCTAAGCAGGACTTTTACAAATCACTTTACTTGTGGCTATTATAGAAAAAACATCAGCAGCAGGAAAAGCTTCAATTTCTCCAGAGAAAATAATAAAAGGAGGTCAGATGTTAAAGCAGACTGACGACAGAAAACAGCAAAATTGATAAAATTGGATAAAATTGCAGCAAATGGAAGAAAAGGTGAAAGTAAGGGCACAAAACCAAAAAAAGTCGGCTCCAAATGCTCGCCTCAAGAAATGAAAGACAAGGTCTGAGAGCTGCGATGAGAATGAACACAAAGAGAACGTCTGCTCTGAAGAGTAATGAAGCTTCCTGCTGCAGGCCACAGGGCCAACCACAGCCTCACTGTTTCCAGCCTGACCCAGGGGAAATTTCTTTTACTCCACTCAGCACTGTCGCCTGTTCAGCAGCTCTCAGTTCATATTCAAGATTCAGAGACTTCACCTGACAGTGGATCACTATAGGAACACCAGGAGGTGAAAAAAAGTCATCAGGGGTGGGGAACTCCAGGCCTCGAAGGCTGGTGTGAGACCCCCTCAACCTGTCTTGAAGTTCTCCAGAGGCCTGGTAATGAACTAGTCATGTGATTCAGGTGTGCTGACCCAGGGTGAGATCTAAAACCTGCAGGACACCGGCCCTCGAGGCCTGGAGTTCCCCACCCCTGTCCTACATGTTGGCAGCTTTAGCTGCTAGCTGCCTGCTAGGCTTTGCCTTAGCTAACAGGAGTCCTTGAACTGGACCTCTGCACCATGTCTGTGCTGTTGGAGTTACCCAGCTAGTAACGCATCTGTCTTCTAAACAGAAGATACCATAACCAGGCTCAGGGAGGGGCGGGGCCATCTGAAAGCAGCAGGGGGCGACTCCTGTGGTCGAGAAAAGAAGCAAAATGATGTTTTCGGTCCCATTAGAATAAAAGAGAATCAAACAGGATGTTATGATGACGATAAGGTTGTGGTTATCTTCAGTGTACGGTCTTCTGAGGTTTTTATCTCACCCTCTGTCTCTTCACAGGTTTGTTACGGTCGTTTTGTTCTGGTGGGAAAAGGAAAATGACCCCGATATGAAAACTTGAGTGAAGTCAGTTTATTGTGAGCGGTCCGCCTCATTGGTCAATACAGCTCGAGGGTGAGCGGGGGTTAACAATGACTTCCTGGCCTGTTTCCACGGCTTCATCACAAGCTTGAATTCACACCAGCAAAACATTTAAAACAACAATAGGAAAGAAAAACGGCGTCTCTTCATCCTGAGCTGAGCGTCTTATCTTCATCACCCGAGGCTCCGTGGTTATGAGAGACCGCAGGAAGCGCTTTGTGGATCAACATTCATTTCCCCTCTCAGCTGTCAGACGTCTTCATGGCACAAAGAGACGTAAACGTAATGGCTGAAAGGAGGAATTGATCAGAGCGCAAAGGATGCAGCAGACTGAGGGAAATCCCAAAATCCACAACCTTCATTCCAGGCAGTGGCCGTGCGCTTCAATCCAACATCGCACACAGGACAACAGGATCAAAACATCTAACCCGGAAAACCGAAGAACTAAAAGAAAGAAAAGAAACTTCACAAACTACATTTCAGACAGAGGATGAGCTGAGGCGGTGCACGGAGGCTTAATATCACACAAAGAAGGATTATTTTGAACTGTGAATCATGCAAAGCTGTTGCAGGAGATTGTGAGGATAAAATATGGAGGTGCAGATGAGCAGAACCTGTCCACTTTAAACCCAACAGGACTTTTTAGTTATGATATCTGACCAGTTTTTCTGCAGAGCGAATAACAAATGCAAAAAACACAGAATCATAAAAACCGTCAGACACCTTCAGATCTTCTGACGCCCCAGACGAGTTATTACCAATCAATGTGACCTCAGAGAGTGGCAGGTGTAACTGTCACCTGTGTGGGGCCTAAAAGGTTTACGTTTTCACATCAACATCTGAGCTCCAGACAGCAGGAGGACAAACAGGAAGCTGTTACAGACAGGAAGTGTGAGCAGGGAGGAGTCGGTTCTTACTTGGACATGGTGAGTGCCAGGTTGTAGTTTGCCATCTTGATTTTGTTCTGGGCCTCCAGGTGAGTCATCCCCTCGGTGCTGACGCCATCGATGGCGACGATGACATCACCCTGCATCAGGTTGCCCTGCGCCGCCTTGCTGCCTGGAGAGATCTGTCCAAACACAGAGACGACCACGTGTGAGTCACCTTTCACAGGTCAGCGCGCACTCGTTCATCCTGAAATGGTTTTCCACGAAACAATCCATGAAATGGGAAAAGATTTAATCAGCTTTAAAACGTCTGCACAACCTAATCTGGACACGTTACAGAAACAGCGCGTCAGCACGGTGAGGCCTCAACTTTCACGCTTCAGTTTCTCAGAGGAAAACACGAGAGGAGCTTTTCACAGAGCTGGAAGACGTTTCGATGTTAGACAGAAAAACAGACGTTCCTGCTCTCATGAGTTAGCTGTGAGGTTTTAAAGACAGAAGCAAATCACTCCTCATCACCAGGATTTGGCATTTTGAACCATCCACATGAAGCCCCGCAGTGACGTCATCAGTTCTTTATGTAAGAGCACTTTGGCATCTGCTTGGAACCACACTGTGGGACAGCCACCATTGAGGACACCAAGTCGCATTTTTGTATTTTTGTGTTGAAATTTCATCCCAGAGAAGTTTCAGGTTGCTCTACACACCAACAGAAAGTGCCCTCCTGTTGTTAACGCTGCATCAGCATGGCTTTATTTGGTGGGGGCGGTTTAGGCTTGACTTTAAATTCAGTCTGGGAACAGAAGAAGACGCTAACAGTGACACTGTTCCTGGACACTTTGGGGTTCTGGATCTTTAATACATTTCAATTCAATTTTATTTTTATCTCCAAATCACAGCAGCAGTTACCTCGAGGTGCTTTAGATTGTAAGTTAGCAATAATACAGAGAAACCCCAAACCTCAGTCCCAAGGCGCTGTGGCTTAGCTGGTCAAAGCGCCTGTTTCGTAAACAGGAGATCCTGGGTTCAAATCCCAGCAGTGCCTTTTAGTACACCTTTATTACTTCCCCCTTTAATCAGGCCTAAGATCCATTGGACTTCATGTGACCCTAACAATTGACATCATGCGGGAGGCTGTATGTGGTCCTCCTGGTGACTGCAGGGATGCACGCATTCAGAGGAAGGTTCCTACAAAACAACAGCCTTTTATCATTTTTTGATAGATGTGTACGATAAGCTAGCATTCTGAGCGTGTTTATAAAATGCTGACCTGCAAGTCGAGACCAAGTGTAAAATCATAATTTATTTGAAAGTGAGACTTTGGATTCCTGCTGAAAGGAAACGCTACAAAAACACAGCTGCTGTGTGAGACGCCAAACAGGCACTGCTGGGATTTGAACCCAGGATCTCCTGCTTACTAGACAGGTGCTTTAACCAGCTGAGCCACAGCGCCTCCTGCATGTGATCATTTCCTGTATCTCACACTGTGATATGTGGAAGCTGTTGTTACGAGTTCAATATTGGGGATGGAAACAAGAAAAAAAACCACAATAACAACACTGGTCCGGCCGGGTTGAGTCAAACGATGATTTTAATGATCACACGCGTGGGAGATGGACACTGTATGCAGACAGCCTCTGATCTCAAAATGGTGGAGCATTGCTCAAACTTTTATAGCGTCTGGTGCCTCCACCTTATCATAAAAAGCCTAAACATTTACATGCTTTCTCTCACACGGCGTCTAAGCTACGACCTTGGCTCCCTGCTTATCTGCTCCTGCTGAGATGGGGCAGAAAACTCCAGCATGTTCTCTTCTAATCAGACAAATAAGACAATAACTCTCTGTGAACAGTATTTCTTATAACTCAGCAGTATAATGCATCATAAAGCAATGTCATTCATTCACAACAAGTCAGCAGTTTAATGTCATGCAAATCAGTTTAACTAATGCAATAGTTATCAGCTTCTTCTAATTCAGGAGAATAATGCAAACTAAGACTACATAATAATTCACAATCTTTAATTAGGGGTCTAACATGGCATAAAATAACACTACAATCCAACACTGTCCAATCCAACACTGTCCAATCGGGCCTCTTGTCTGTGCTCCATGCCTGGTTGAAGAGGAGCTCACGATGGTGCCCTGATCATGTGATGTCTCACATCATCAACAGTGGCTCAACGATCTTCAGGAGCGCCTCCAAGGGGGACGGCCCCCTCTGGGGACGGCCCCCTCTGGGGGGTTTTCACCTGTTTTAGAAGTGAAGAGTTTCTAAATGTGAACATCTCACGGACAGAAGAAGTCCAGCTGCTGTCGGTTCAGGCTCTCCAGACCAGCATGGATGACCTCTGGCTGCTGTTGCTGTCCATGGTGCTGAAATGATGCTACTGATATTATTAATTATTTCTATATGATATTATTTGAGTAAGAGAGAGAATATGAGATGGTCCCAAAATGGTCCGTCACCCAGGGCGTCTCACCGAGACGCTACGCCTGTTTGTCAAACATCAGGGTGGAGCGGATCAGGGGCATTTTGCAACCTTGCAGCTATACCCACATGGCAGGATTTATGTTCCAGCTCCCCTTTAAACCTCTTACTGGTGATGAGGTGAGAGCCTCCAGTAGTTACTGAGCACAGGGACTGAGCTCGCTGTGGTATCACCGGAGTTTATTAATCAAATACAGAGCAGGAGGATGGAAAAATCAATGGAGGAATATGAAGTGTGAGAGTTGGCTGGAGGATCCTCCATCAGCTTGTTGGATGTGACCCAGCACCCTGCTTCATCCTGCAGCTCTGATCCAATCTTTGTCCAAAAGGATGGCGTGGTTGGTGCACAAATACATGGTTACCATCATTATCTTCTCTCCATGCAGTGTACCATTACTGAGAGCACATCTACCCTCAGACGAGCTTCACTGCTTTGTCTCTGAGCAGTGCAGGGCTGGGACGGCAGAGTCCTGGGAAGATGACAAGCTCGACATCGTTACGGCTCGCTCTGTCCTCCCGAACCTCAGAAGCCTGCAGAAGCTCAGACTAGTCTAATCTCAGTGTTTTCACACACACACCATCTTAACTGATTCAAGGGAGGAACCTTGTTTAAAAAGACCAGCGGCCCAATCAGGGGATAATCGGGGGTCTGGCTGAGGTGCTGTAGCTTAGCCGGTCAAAGCATCTGCCTTGTAAATAGGAGATCCTGGGTTCAAATCCCAGCAGTGTTTTCATATAAATTAAATTAAAGTTTAACTTATCTGACTTCACTGAACCTGCTGATTTAATCGGTTCAGACAATCAAGGTGGGACAGAGAAATGGAAGATGGGTCAATAAACACAAGCAGCAGGACGACTGTCAGCTGTTTAGTCCTCGGTGATTCAGGAATACGATGCCAAACTTGGCTGGTTTGCTGCTCTGAGTCAAAGGAAAACCACAGATGGAGTTAAATGGCATGAACCACATGGATGCACGGCTGTGATTTGAATCCAGGATCTCCTGTTTACAAGGCAAGCACATTAACCTGTTAAGCTACAGCACCTGCTATGAGAAGCTAAAGCTAACATATTTGCTGCTTCTTTAACCAGGTTAAACAATGTTATTATAACTAGGTGATCATATGGTTCAACATCCATCACAGGTCATCAATGGCTGTTCAGTTTTCTCACCAAAGCTGGAATCATTCATTTATACTTAGATGCTCTTCATTATCAGACTTTAATAAAAGAGGCTGATGGAAGGGCTGCTCTCAACATGAGGTGAGATTTAATCTGGGGGAGAGAACCAGTGTTTCTTACATGTGGGGGTGGAAAGTTCCACAGCCTGGGAGCAGAGCTTTCAGGTGGTCTGTGCTGGTAGGAGGGGTTCTGGTAATAATGGGGCCAGCAGAGTTTTGAACCAGTTGAAGCTGATGGAGGGATTTTTGGGGGAGACCATGCAAGAGAGAATTACAACAGTCAAGGCGGGAGGTAACGAGACCGTGGACAAGAATGGACGCAGACTGGGTGGAAAGACAAGGATGTGTTAATGTTGCGTAGATGGAAACAGGCAGAACAGCTGAGATTACTGATGGGAGAGTGAACTGTGATGACATCAAGGCTCTGAGGTGAGGGGAAAACTGTGGAGTTAGTGAGAAATGGTTTGCCTTCACTAGGTTGGATTTAGTGCCAATAAAAAGGATTTCAGTTTTATCCTCATTGAGCTTAAGAAAATTAGAGATGAACATCCATGAACCTGGAGGAGGTTAATGGATGTAGTGATGGAGGAGGATGCTGGGTTAGGAGATGATGTGCTCTACAGAGACCTGAGGGAAGGAACGGAAGGAAATCTTCAGCAAAAGCAGGAAGGAGGAGGTGCTGTAGGTCCGCAGGTCAGAGCACCTGCATGTAAACAGGTGCTCTGACCTGCTGGGTTCAAGTCCCAGCAGTGCCTGAAGGAGCTTTTTCCACATATTTCACTGCGACATCACCCTGATGATCTGGCTGTAGGAGCTGTCGGCCTCTCTCATCCAAACGTTTGTTTGCTGCTTTCAGCTTTTCTCGTCACGGCCGAGCTGCAACAATGTGAGGCCTGTCCAGGCGGCAGAGTGGCCTAGTTTCACTGGGAGCTGACCTACATACACACACACACACACAGATACACGTTAGGGGTGTCCGAAGTGAGATGACATCAGAGGAGGCGGGTCTCCTTCTCTTTATGGTCGCTCGTCTCCTCTCTGGACAAGAAAGAGTTAGAACTGAGGCTCTGGACTTTCTCTGACAGCAGCGACAGTAACAGTAGATGAGCTGAGAAAGCAGAGATAAGACGTGTGTGTGTGTGTCGGCGTGTGTGTGTGTCCGTGCGTGGGTGTGTGTCCTTCAGAGGCTAAAAACAGCCCGCTGCCTGTCAGCAGCTGCTTGCCGCCTCGCTGCAGAGATAAACTGCAGCTGATTATTTCTCACATCGATTCATAAAGTTAACTTTTATCTGTTTGCGTCAGATTTTTTTTGCATGCCTGTGTAACATTTTGTCCCACAGCTGTGGGCTGAGTGGATCTGTGACGGCCACTCCTTCCCGTCGTCCTCACAGTGGTTTTGCTTCATCCTTCAGTCTGAATGTTTGTTGCTTCTTTCTGTCTCTTTTTGATCATCTTCCATCCTCAAATAACCATTTGTGTCACCTTTGTGTGTCCTTGCATGTGTGTGTTTGTGTGTAGGGATTCAATTCTATGCCTTCTAGTTTTTAAATTCTTACTGTTTTTTACTTGTATTGCTTTTATTTATTTATCTTTTTAGTTTCAAATAGCTGTACGCTTTATAAATGAAGTTATTATTATTGTTATTTATTATTTGTATCCTTTATTTTGCACTTTCTCTGATTCTTTTGGCCTCCTCACAGTTGATTTCATTTTCTTTGTTTTTCTGTTTTACATCCTCTTTGTGTCTTTTTGTGCGTATGGTTGTTTTCCATTTCTGTGTTGGTGCTTTTTGTTGCTTGCTGCACTCTGTTTGCATCCCTTTTCAGACATTTTGCATCCCCTGGGCTTCAATTTGCACGAGTGATTATTGTACATCTCTTTTAGCATTTCATATTTTGCATCCTTAAATTATCATTTCATCTTTTGAGTTCATTTTGTGTGTCCTCTTCTGTGAGTGCACATCCTTTTGTAGCAGCTTTTCATCTGTATGAAGTTTGTTTTTGGTCCTTTTCCCTCCATTTTTATGCATTTTGCAGGCATATTTTGATCTTTTTCAGCGGTTGTATATCTGGTATGTGCACGTTGTCTCTTTTTGCTAACTCTGCGCCTCCTCACAGTTGTTTTGAATCTGTTGTGGGTCCAGCATGACTGAAGAAGGCCACAGTTGTTTTGACCCTCCTGCTTAGTCTAAAGAAACGCACCTCTGTGCAGTCTGACTAAAGCTGCTTGGTCTATTTGTGTCGATCTCACAGCTGAAACTTGTATTCAACTCCCCGCTGACCTACTAAACCGAGTCCAGTCTTAGTTCACACGTCTTATTTGGGGTTTCCTGAAGCCATTTGGGATCCCCTGACCATCAGCAGCATGTGCAGCTGTGGCAGGAAGCAGCGGGGTCAGCGGGGAGCTCGCCGAGTGCTGAGTCAGCTCCGTGTGTTTGTTACAGCGGGCATCGAATTACCGCCGGCTCGGCTTTCGCCCCGACTGTAAAACTCGAGCGAGCTTTGAGCTGTGAGAGGAGCAGCAGGAACGCTCAGAGCCCCGTGAAGCTTTGTAAGAAAATCACTAATTAAACACAGACATGAAGTAAAAGCACAGGAATCTCTGCTGCGTGGGAACAAAGGTCATTTATGTCTGAAAAAACAGCCACAGAGAAAGACTGATGTGTCCTTCAGCAACTGCAGACTTTCTGGTATTTACTTTTTCATCTTTGATTTCTTTAGCTGAGAACAGAAATGCCTCAAAACAAGAAGAAAGTCTTTGCTTTCACACAAACACACCTCTAGCTGCTCAGAGAGACATTTAAAGATGTGTTTCTAACTCATCTTCCCAACATTTGGGGACAATCCCACAAACGGACTCGGAGTCGATGACGTAAACAGGAGATCTCTAGTTCTGCCTTTCAAACAAACTCACATGTGTGAAAAATATATCACAACAAAAAAGTTTTTTTTAATAGATTTTGTAGCTATAGCTACAAAATTCTTTTGTGTTTGCATGAAAGCAAAGAGACAAATGTTCTTGTTTATGAACCTTTCCTCAGTTTGGTCTGAGTAACCAAATCCACAGATCAGACTCTTTAACTTTCTTATTGACGAGTGTGGTTCTGCTACGTATACCAAAACATCATCTGTGTACACTGAGATTTCGTATTCTTCATATTTGATCTGATCTCCTTTGATGTGGTTGTGCTGATGATTCTGTGCTAATAGTAAACAGTACAAAGAGCTGCTGTGCAAAGGTTTGGACAGAAAGACCCTCGAGGTGGTGACACTGTTTTCAAGTCAAAGAAGCAAAGCAGAAATCTTGACGGCATTTTAAAATCAACTCTAAATCAACCTCACAGCCAGGAGGACGCAGCTGTAAGAAGCTGCAGCGCCCTCAGGAGGCGTGCAGCTTAGCTGGTTGAAGCGTCTGTCTCGTAAACAGGAGAGCCTGGGTTCAGATCCCAGTAGAGCATGCTTTACAACAGACCTGGTAAACAGGCTGAATGAGCTTTTATCTCTGGGCTGCACAAATGAAACCCATCATGTTCTAGATTCTGGATGATGTAGACAGCGTTGGCCTGACACTGAAAAAAGCTCCTGCAGTGTGTCCGTGCATATCCTGCTGTTACTAGACTGTCATCTGGACAGGATGACATTAGAAATATTGGCTAAAATCTGCAGAACATTTGGGCTTCTTAAACGCCATCTGTCACCTATTGCATACATAAATCCTTCACTCCAAATAACCTAAATCAGAGATGCTGTTTGTAAAATACTAAAAAACCGTTCAAAGGATAAAAACAGTGGAAATGACCTGGAGATGTTGGCTGTAAAACAAAACTGGAAACTTTTAGAGGGTGTGCAAACTGCGCAGAGACGTTTCCATGGATTAAAGCGGCACGAATCCTGCTCCGTGTGAACACTTCCTCACTGCTGCTGGTCCTTTAGAGGCCACCAGCTGTCACTTTTTCAGCCTCGAATCGTCCCAAACTCCCAGACACGACTTCAGAACAATCGCCGCTGCCGGCCCGAAGGAAGGACTGAAGTCATTTGGCTCTAAATATATTCAAACAAGGCGCTGACAGAGCGCAGAGGAACACTGAGATGGAGAAGATTCATTACAAATCCTTTTAACTTAAAGCAGCAAAGCTTAAAGTGAAGCTCCTGCAGCTTCTCAACCAATCAGGGATGAAACATGCAGACTGTCCGGCACTGTGACATCACTCAGTGGTACACACTGTGGTACACACTGTATGGCAGTTATCTGCTACATGAGCTGGTCTGTGATCCAGTTAAAAAGTAAGAAGTCGTTACTATTTAAATAATCCAAGTGAGAGTCACACTGGACCTGTTTGACCCACACTTCACTCATGTTCAGGGGAAAGGGTGCATCTGTTGGGGACTATTTTGAGCAGCAGATTAATCCACATCTGTGCCGGTGCAGCGACATGCATTTCATTCCTTCTGGAGCTCTGCAGCTCAAAACATTGACGGAGAGATGTCGGGCTTTGAAGGAAAGCTTGGATGGGGAGAATCCTGTGACCCTGCTGATATTCTCTTTGAGCGCTGAGCAGCAGATTGGATCTAACTCAGCCTCGTCTGCCTGTAAATCCCACCTCTTCACCGCCGCTCCCTGAACCTCATGCTCTGAACAATGAACCAGCGAGCAGAGAGGGATGATGGGAATATGAACACTGCTGAATTTCCTTCCTCACTGGTATTAGTTTAAGTCTGTTGAGCATTTGACAGGATGCAAGTGTGTCTGGCCTACAGCAGCAGTGAGAAGGGAAAGCAGACATGTCTAAATCATGGCAGCGTTGGCCGACGGAGCTGCTTTACATGATCCGCCAGCAAAAGTAAAGATGCATTTCATTTTAACCACAGAATCGGTTATCAATTGGCGTCACACGTTCATGTGCAGGAGTCACTGTGAAGGGCTTTTATTGTGAAAGGAAGGAACAGGAAGAAGCTCCATCTGACTTCCTGTCCTGATGGAGCAGCAGCAGGCTGCAGCAGGGTCGTTACAAACCGACTCAGGACGGAAAATGTTGACAGGGACGTGAACTTGGATCCGAGCCGACAATCAGGCAGAAACTGGAGGGTCGGATGGAAAAGGAAGGTCCTCGTTCTCAGTTCTTCACGTAGAGCATCATCGGCACTAGAGGTGAAACGAGGTCCATGTAGCAGAAGTCTGTTAATACTCGTGAATCCACAGTTCATTCAGAACTTTTTGTGTGGTTGTATGGTTGGTGTAACATGACTGTCACATCCCAGAGCGAGGAGCAGAGGTCCTGCCAGCCTCTCCGGGGTTAAACCAGTCGCTGACTCTCACACAGACAGAGGTTCTGCTCGAGTCTTATTTTTGGCTCGTCTCCGGCAACGTGGAAACACCTCCCACCAACTCCGTCAGCGAGGTGCAACCTGAGAGGCAAAACCCGGGGCCAAAAACAGCTCCTCGAACCAGGAACACAAGATTTACTGTTCCTGTACGAGTGCTGCCCTGACACAGACATAAGGTCTCACTTCAATCATCAAGTGAAACAATTTAAGAATAAAAAACTAAAAAGGTTCTGAATCGTGAGGCTTTGTTTCAGCCCTGTGACTGTTCTGGACGACTAAACATGATTTAGTATCTCAAAGAGGACCTCCATCTTTCTCAGCCTGACGGAGGAGCTGCGTAAAGTGCGTGGAGCTGTTAACAAACAGCGCGCTCACAGAGGCTGATGAGTGTAACAGCTGAGCAGGGGGAGCGCTGAAGGTCGGCCGTCCCCGAATGAATGAGTCCTCACAGCGTGTGTGTGTGTCTGTGTGTGTCTGTGTGTGTCTGTGTGTGTCTGTGTGTGTGCGTTTTTATCACTGCTGCTGTTGTAGGGTCCTAAATCTGTTCACAGTCATGTTGTGGGGACCTGCGTCTGTCTCTCCTGTGGGAGGACTCGGTTTAAGGTGAATGCAATGATGGAAACTGTGGAGCCGCCAGCAGAGACTTGGATTACAGATGCAGTGAATAACAATGGAAGAGCAGCAGCACCCAAACACAACACAAAACATCTGTAGGCTAAATGTGTGGAACAGAGGCTCACATGAACATCTGGAACATCCTGCCAAGTTAAACAGTTTGAATAAAAGTACAGCAACATATATGAACCCCAGTAAACACAGCTCACGGTCCAAAACCACCAAAGTCGGCTGGACAATAACTGCAAATCAGAAAGAAACATAAAATGAACCCGAGCCCATCACAAAGAGACGCACAAGAAAACTAACAGAAACACAACAACCCGAAAGGGTCAGAGGCTTGAACTACAAGAAAGACACAAAACTGCCAAACTGAGCTGCAAAAAGACGACTTACAACCTGACAAAAGACACAGAATTACCTGAACGAACCAGGACAGACGCAAAAAACAACTGAACAATTAAAAAAACGTTAAAAAGACCCAAAACACAAACAAACCCCCGAATTTAACAACCACAAAAAGTCTCAAAATCACTAAAAAGAAAAGAAACCCAAAGAATTTAACTACACAACAACTGCACCAAAAGGCAGAAATACCAGAGAGAGAGACATTTAATGACCGTAAAAGGAAAAGAAACTAAAATTAGATGCAAAACTACAGAAATAAGTTGTTCAGTATCTCCAAAACCATGCAGACTAGCTGCACTGCAAACCCAAACAACCCACAGAGACACCAAATAACAGCAAGAGGACAAAAACAATCAGCACTGATGCAACGTGACCTGAAAAATGCAAAACTGCCAACAAGAGGCTACACAAAGCTGCAGCCACAGCTTTTGTCCCAACACATCAGGCATCACATCCAAAATCACCAAACAGAACCCGACACAGAGGTCAAAGGTCATCAACATCCCACTAGCAGATTACAGTGGAGCTGCAGGAACTTCGTCTCTCCATCTGTCCAGAGAGGCGAGGCTCCGAAAGCAACACCAGCTCCAGTTTCAGGCCTCCACCTCTGCTTCGGCCTCCCTACCTGACCGGGGGGTCGACGGGGGGGTCGACGGGCTTCACTGATTCAAAAAGAAATCAGCCACACATCAGAGATTATGTCCCAAAGCAGCCACGTCTCCTCAGCTGGACTCGAAATGGAATTAGTCTACAGCAGGTTGAGTTTAATGACTCATGAGCACGTCGAACAGACCCGAGGCTCACACCAGCTCGGATTTTAAATATTAATCATTAAAGTTTCAGTAACAATGCTGAGGGGAATTTTGAGCTTTATTTTGAAAGAATACAGATGACAGGAAATAAGGCAGGACATGCAACAATGGTTTGCATCTTAAACCGTCCCAGCTTCGTCTTTCTAGATTCATTCCCTTTTGTAACACCACTAAGGACTCAGACTGGGACACAGATATCAGAGACTCACATCTGTCAGCCAAACACAGAAATTGGGCGAAGCTGCAGGTGAAAAAGTGCGTTTCCTGTCCGATTTCCTACCCTGGAGATGGTCAGCGGCATGTTGAAGTCCTTGCCCCCCTGCAGCCTGAAGCCCCAGGGCCCGGGGCCGGGCAGCGACACGGTGTAGGTGCTCATTCTTCTTCCACACAACTACAAAGATCCTTCAAAGTCAGAGCAGAGTTTCTGGAACAAAACCCACCGGCAGCTGCAGGAGACACGGGACGGCTCTGAAAGCAGAGAGGCGATAGAGAGAGAGGGCGTGAAGCAGGTGAAGCAATCACGGAGGAAAGAAAAATGAGTGAAATGCACCAACCGAAGAGGAAGAGAACGAGTCGCAGCAGCTGAGAGGAGAAAGAGGAGGACCTGCCTGCTTGGACGGGCTGAAGTGACAGCCTAAGAATAGCCTCAGACAGTGGTGTGGCATTGTGGGGGGGCGGTGGGGTGAGGCGGGGTGAGGCAGGGCAGGGGGGTCTGCAGGGAAAGGAGGGGGGGTGGACTTATATGGCGTGAAAGGGGACACCCGGTATGCCAGGCTCGCCGTGATTCACAGCGGCTAATATAGACCAGCAGATTCTTCTAGACCCTCCTCACTGCCCCCCTCAATCATGCAGCGCCCAGGGTCTCCCACGCATCCAATCAGGGGCAGCGTCAGGAAACGTCTCATTATCTCGGTGGCGATAAAGCCCAAACAGAAAGGCCACGAGTGGAGTGGCACTGATAGCTTAAAGGTCAGCAGGTTCAAATCCCTCCACGGGTCGCTGCCGAAGGCGTCAGCGAGGCCCGAGCCCGACTTCACCCGTCAGGGGAACGCTCTGAGCCTCGTGGACTCAGAAGAAAAGTGTCCACCTGTCAGGACTGTCCTCAGGTTTACCCAGCCTAAAGGACTCCAACACCTACAGAAAACTACAAACATGACCGCCACAGAGAGCCAGTGCAGCCAAACACAGAGCCGATAACCTCAAAGAACGGCAAAGTAATCACACAGAGATTAAACCTCTCAACACCAGATGAAATTTATCTTTACGAAGATTCAAAAGTAAACGATTAATGTCCGACAAAGAGAAGCACGATGACCACAACAGGACTCAGCTGCCACAAATAGACCTCGAGAGGACGACAGCTTAGAGAGACGCAAGACACAAAATGATAACGAAGAGACAAAAAAGCCTCAAATTAGGTGGAAAATGACAAAACGGGACAAAAACCGCTACAAAGACACACAAACAGACCCTCAAAAGACAACAATCCACAAATATTAGCACAAAAACTAGAGAGAGGCAAGAAAGAGCCAAAAACTGCAGAAACAATCACAGAGACAAGCAAACACACACGAGGGAACCTGACAGGACAAAATGAGAAGCCCAACAAAGTGAGTCTGAATCAGCACATTCAGTGTTTTTAAAGGCGACACACGAAGCCCACGAGAGCATACGGGTCAGATGTTATCGGGGTAACACCACCTTCTGCCTGATGGTGGGCAGGGTGGTGTCAGTGCGCACACTGGGAACCAGAAATGCTGTTTGTAGGTGTAATTTGGGGGGCAGAGTCACACCTATAAATCTCACGTTTTTAATTCAGGTGGTGCTCCATGTGTTGTATGTGGTCTTCATTAAATATGATAAAGTCTGTGAACTTTCCAAACACCTGAGGAGGCTGCAGGACTTTAAACAGCCCAGGTACCCCGAGCACACCTGTGGACGCCCCGAGCACACCTGTGGACGCCCCTCTAACAGGTGCGTGTCAGATGGAGTGAGGCACTGTGGTTAAAGCGCTAGCCAGCTAAACAGGAGATTGTGGGTTTGAATTCCAGCACCGCCTGCTTATTAACAGGAAGATGAAAAAGCAGCTCTTCTCTCCAAGCAACAGTGAGTCAAAAACCACCAGAGGTGCAGAGCCCTCACTGCTCACACAGGCTGGGGGCGATCGGCCCTCTGCACCGACTGACAGGCTGATCCCAGAGCAGCGCTGAGCCTGTTATATCACCGGCTAAGTTTAGACTCTGAGAGGCAGAGTGGACTGGGACGGAGCTGTTTAAGGTTTTAGAAACTTTTATTTAAACCATCCATCTATAACAGTCCTTACCAATGTTCCCTCTAAGCTGCGCACGTGCAGCTAATCCACGTGGTTGACAGGCTATGACAGCGTCCTTATGTGCCCACACCGGTGTTTTAGCAAAGTGGCTGATGTGGAGGGAAGCCACGTTAATGACAACATGTACAACCATTGGAGATGTGAGCAGGACAGACGGAACAACTGACGGAAACAGTGTGGACTTTATACCAGTTTTTAAATTGTGTTGATCGGTCACGTAAAACCAGAGTTATGATAAAATATCTGCAGTGTTTGGTTTTCTTCCTGAATACTGTCGTTGTTTATATTTACTGCGGGAAGAAACGGTAAAAACGGCGTTTTATAAGGAAAACGCTCGAAATCCTGTGAGAAAAAACAGCCCCCCTCCAGCCTTTCCTATTGGTGGAAAAATGTACCATGTGGACCAATCAAAACATGATATGGCAACATGACATTTAGTTGTTTAGGGAGGGGGAAGTTTTAGGAGTGACGGCGTGTTTGAGATGTGAGAGATTTGAGACGTTTAGCACAAATCTTGTGTAGTTAGTGTGTAGTTAGTGTGTAGTTAGTGTGTAGTGTAGTCAATAGTTTTGTTGTGTGTCAGAACAATGAGGCGACTGCTGAGTGTTACAGGTGTTACAGCAGTGACACATCTGCTGCTGTCAGGCCTGCAGGTATCAGGCTGTTGTTCTCCTTCATCTCATAGTGGACAGAAATTATTTTTTGCAGCGGCACAAATAATTTGTGTGGCATCAGATTTGATGCAGAACAGCTGATTGTTCTGTAAATAGTTTGAAATGTTTGTTTAAAAAAACGCTTTGGCTGCATTTTTAGGTAAACAGCTGCAAAACACTTTGTTACTTTTTTGAAGAAGTAACTATATAATTAATTTCCCAGCATTGGTCATTATTTACTGTATTTTGCAGACAGAGAGTTACAGACTCTCTCCCAGACTCAGACTCATCATACAAGTCAGAGCTTTATAAAAAAAATAATAAGAAAGTTGTGTTTTCAAAATTGGAGTTGAAGTTTTTTTTCCTTCCAATAGTGTTAACATGCTGCACAGGTCATGAACAAGATTTGTTTACATTTTCATTGTAACTGGGCTAAAGCAGTTAATTAAGAGTCGTCTAACATAAATGCTGTAATTTGATAATTTTAATAAACATGTAACTTGGATGGATTAGATGCCGACGTGACCACAGTGCACACGTCTGCTGTCGCTCACAGTGGACCTAGGGACGCTGAGGGAGTTTGTGTGTTCGCTCAGACACATGGAAAATTAGAGGGAACTTTGGTCCTGACTCATAACAATCATCACTAAAATCTCACTGACAAACTGCAATGAGTGTTATCCACGTAAACGCGTCAGAAAAGATCGCTTATTTATCCATAAAAGGAACGCATGCTCAATGGTTTTTCAGGGTCTAAGTTAGGAGTGTAAATGTTTAACCAACACTGAGAAACACCAAAAGCTGCAGTTCCTGTGGCGTCCAGCAGAGGCAGCAGTGAGTCAGTCTCCATAGACTCCCATGTTAAAACTTTCCAGCACAAACAAACATTTTTTACAGCCTGATACACAAACTGTTTGGTCTCTGTGGATCATTTTGTGGCTGCTTCAAAGTTAGAGTTCAGAAACTAATTACTGTGACCATCTTTTATATACAGTCTGTGGTTAAGCCAGAAATAAGGAGCTGTGGGTTTAATGTGCAGGCCTGGCTTCTGTTACTCAGAACTAAAATGAAGCTTTGTGGATCAGCACTGCAGGGACGTGTAAAGCGAACCCTGCTGACCCTCAGCGAGGAGTTTAAAACACAAACTGAGTCAACCTGAAGGCATGAGAGCGGAGGGGAAACCATCCACAGCCACAGCAGTGATACTGATCCCCCCCAGCATAGAGCCACAGCTGACCTCTGAGCATGCGTGAATAGTTTGTCATTTTAAACAGCTTCTTAATGGAGCTGCCTCTTTGCATGAAAGGTCAGCTGGTGAGTTACAGCCTGCTGTGTCTGTAAACATCAGCTACATCCTGTTTGTGAAGACAAACTCACAAACAAACGTAACAAGATAATGAAGCTCTAAAATCTGAGTCCAATAAAAGCCTCAGACGTCACAAAGTCGTTATTACTCTTCCTAAACTCGACGCTTCCGGTTTCTGCTCTCAGGTGGTCTGCAGAGTGACACCGCCCACCTGCTCTCTGCTCCGCCCAGCTCGGCGCACAGAACCTAACGCACACCCTCAGAATAAGTAAAACCCACCAGGTGAGGCTTCAGGCTCCTCTTCTGTCATACCTGAGAGCTGACCCCACCCACCGACCCGGTGAGCCGGGAGAAGCTGTCGGTGTGACCGGCCGCAGCAGCTGCGAGCCGGCGGGCGGTGCGACTTGTTGCCGGTTGTGGTGGTGATGCAGGAGGTGGAGAAGGAGGATTAAACAGTAGAAAGCAGAGGGTGGAGACGGGAGGAAAGGGTCTGAGAGGCGGGTACCTGCCGTCGCTGTGCAGCTCCGACACACCGAGCGGAGTGGCCTGCCGCGATCACGGGATCCTGCTCCGCTCCTCGGGCACAGAGCAGCAGGGAGGCCGGGGGCAGGAGGAGGGCAGCAGGGGTGTTAACAGCGGATTTTCATTAGCAGGATTTTATTTAAAGAGGCAGGAGGCACCTGAAACCGCGCAGAGCTCCAGGTAAACACAGAAAACAGGAGCATCCGGAGCCAAACGCGTCACTCTGCGTTCATGTTCATCTATTTAATTATATCCGTAAAGAAACGAGCAAATACACTGAACGGGATTATGAAAGGATTAAAGAAATGAAAGAAATGACCTGTTTTGTATTATTAAACCTTCATTATAATCAGTCTAGTTTTTATAGGCCTGTGAAGTGTATTCATCACATTTCTGTGGTAAATACATGTTTAATGTGTGCAGCGTTAAACACAGGCTGTATAACAGAGATGACTCTGTGACGGGCATGTTTTATATCACTCATGAGCAGTGTTGGTCACGTTACCTGAAAAAAACAATCAGTAACTAATTACTGATTACTTATTTTCAAAAGTAATTAGTTACTTAGTTACTTTTTAAAGTAACAGCCTGAAGAGGTGATAAAGTGATAGATCTTTCAGCCCAATTCTACTTTTTCTGCATAATCATCATACAAAATGTAATCAAATGGAAAAGTCTCTTTTTAAAACTTGTTTTATTAGTTTTAATCTTTTAACTTTATGCATCAAGCAAAAATTTAATTATCTGCAACATTCTCTGAGTTGAATAAATTAGTTTAACATTTAAACCTATTTTCTGCACATTCCAGCACATAAAATAAAATATTTTTTGTGTTTACACTCACTCTTTCAAATAGATGCAAGTAAAACACAGCAGAAAATAAATAAAGTCAAAGACTCAGCGGTCCTGTTGCTCTATTTTCACCTGTAAAGCAGGAGTGGGGCAGGCGGAGGTTTACCCTGGTGCAGGTGTGCCGCGGTCAGTGGAAGAATCCACGAGTTTCTCTGTGAGTTTCCCATTACGTCGTAGCTACTCGGTGCTTGTTGGAAGTTTAGGGTTTTTTTCGCTGTAAAAAGAAGTTTTCTTCCCACGCACAGCAGACACTAATGTTTTTGTCACTTTTTATGGAATCAAACTCAAAGTAAGGTCAGTGCTTCCACGCTTTAAACGCTGCACGCTCATACTCTCTCTGCACTCACATATGATCCATTGTTGATCTGCACACAGCTGTTGTCACGAACGTCGCACTCGCTTACGTCACTGTCATGAGACACTCAAAGTCCTCTCACGGTTTTAGTAACGCAGTAACGTCGCGTGCTTACGGGAAAGTAACAGTAATCTAATTACCTTTTTGCAATAGTAATCCCTTACTTTACTCGTTACTTGAAAACAGTAATCGGATTACAGTAACGTGTAACGCGTTACTGCCCATCTCTGCTCATGAGTGATACGTTTGTGGCATTATGGAAACACGTCATTTATAATAGCTTACATTTATTATCAAATACCAGAAATCACTTTTTTTACACGATAATAACAAGTTGAAAAATTCATTTAAATTAAATTAAGTTAAATTTTAAAAGCTGTATTAAAGTATGAAGGTATTTTAGGACCTGAGAATATAAGGGACTGCATGTGATGGTGATAACGATCATTTACTCTTAGATTAAAGTTGTAAATTTAAAGAAAAACTGTTTAATTAAACTGATTAAATTAAATGGCTGATATGAAAACTGACAGCTCTGGCCTGGCTGTGTGACGTGTCTCTATGGTGATGGGGGTACAAAGGAGGCGGAGCATCACGGTGAATGACAGATTTTATTTAGTAAAATAAAGCAACACTGAAATAAATGATCCACAGTAACTGCTCTGCCCGCTCTCCAACATCGCTTCATCCGAACAGGAAGTTTAACACAACAAATCAAACATCTGTGTGTGTGTGTGGGGGGGGGCAGCAAAGACCCCCAGCAGCTAGAAAACAGTGTTGCTGACTAAATCTGTACCAGCTGAAGCATCAGTTAGAGAAGTGAAAGCTCTTCCACACACTTTGACAGAAAATAGCCTCCTATTCTGTTTCTGTAGTCATGTGACTGCTCACCACATGACCCTCTGCCATTTTGGGCACTGACACTGCGGGGTCATGTCACAGGCCTACAGAGGCGTGTGTGACCCCTGGAAACTAGACGCTCAGAAAAATGTGCGACCCCGACGAGCTGGTGAAAAACCCCGACTGCTTTGATCACTGACAGATGCCGATGTCCTCAAGCAGTCGCCTCTCTAAGTGAAACTATCCCGTCTTTAAGTCTGACGTCATTCGCCGTTTCCAGATCCAAACTCCGCTTCAGGTCAAAGTCAAACGAACGCTGCGGCATCACTGAGAGTCACAAACTGTTGAAATTCTTTCATCTTTTATAAAATGATCAGTGTTGCTGCTTTACCAGGTGTAACAATGACGTTTAACATCCATGAAAACAGGATTTATTACATTTAACGGAGTTAGAAGTTATTCACAATACGAGGTTAGTCATTAATATACTGCTGCTGGGCTGCAGTTACATCGTAAACTGAGCTTTAAAATGAAGAGTGGTAATAAAACCCGAGAGAGGCCGACAGTGAGCACTGACTGTTTTTGTTCAGATTGAATGGAACAAAATACAAAACATGTTAAAAATACAACAGCCTTAATAAACACAGAGTAGTTTGGAAGCAGGGTCCATCCTTCATCACTTAGAGACGGGATAGAGTACCACTTCCTCATTTCCTGTTTGTGTAGTTGTAGACAAGTCAGCGTCCTCCACACAAGCTACAGGTGACAGTGGCAACCTGCTAATGTTCAAAGCAATCACGGGAGGTGTTTGGTGTGGCATCGTCTTTATGACTGATTTCACCTCCACCAACCAGCAACCAGACTCCAACCAGTCACAGGGAATCCACAGTTTCCCGTGTGACTGCTGTTTTTGCATCATGTCCACTATGATGGTGGTATTTACTTTTTCCAATATTCAGAGTTATAACCGTGCTCCATGTTTTTGTACATCTCTTTCAGTTTATTGGCTTTTTTGTGACATTTGGATGCAGAAATGTTTTTTAGGATTTTCATATATCAGGACATGAGAAATCATCTGGTCCTGATCAGGTCTTAAAATAATTAGATTCAGCCTCCGGTGAACAAAAGCATGTGGCACGTTACATCATGTTAGTATCTATTAAAGATAAACTAAACTAACTGCAGTGTGAAAGTCTAACTCCGCCCCCTGATTCAGCGGCGTGTAGCGCCTCCTTCTGAGTTGCGGTGATGTTTCTGTGTGACTCCATGCGTCTGTCACGTCACTGTGGAGCAGTTTTGTCCCACTCGTCTTTACAGCGTCGCTTCATCTCATTCATGCTCAGCTCTCTGAACTCTCTAACCCTTCCAAGCGAGCCGCACCCGTTCAGTGTGTAGCTAACTGAGCTGTCATGAACTTTAACCTTTCACCTGCTATCGAGGCCTGTATCTTGTGATTTTTGCAGTTTCTCTGCAGCCCATATCTGCAAACTGCCAAACCGTCTGCTTTTATAGACGTGCTCACACTTGCTGATGTAACAAACGGCTTTAACCTGCAACTTTTATGAAACTGATTCAGATTAATGTTGGAGTTTAGTCACCTCTGAAGCTGTAGATGCTAACAGTTAGCATGTACAGAAGATTAGTAGTACAGCACAAGCTAACAGCTCATGTGTGTTAGCAGCATTTAACTGCTATACTTGCTAAAACACACTGCTTCAGCTTTATCAGTCCGATCTTGTTTTGTTAAACCCGTTTTAACCAGTGAGTTTGATGGTTTGCTTCAAGCTTCCGTCCCAACAGGAAAAGCACCATGAGCTTTATCTTTTTAAAGAAACATTCAGGTAAAGTTTAGGGAACAGCTGAGGAGCTCAAACAGACATGTCAGATGACCAAGAGCTGCGCTATTATCGACATGATTTTCTCTTTTAAACACTATAAAAATATCACAGTCACATTCCACGACACTGCGCTTCAGCAAAGTACGCCTTTAGTTAAATAAAGGAAAGGAAGCCGCAGAAACAGTACGAAATGATCTGAACAACACTTTAAAACACAAAACACTGAAAATATCTTCAGAACAAAAGCGTTTTTGCAGGCCTCTCAGGACTCGCGGAGATTACACCGAAAGAATCTGACTGGAAATAAACTCTATGTACAGGCCACAATGAGCTCAACACAGAGACTGCAAAGGACGTCCCAGCATGTTTTCCCCAAGTCGGGCATCGGGCTTCCCGGAAAATCTGATTTTCAGCTTTTTAAAGGAAGAGTTTAACTAAAACTAGAATTTACAGCTAAAACACAGCAGTTGACTTTTTGGTTTGTTATTCCTGGTTTAGATATGGTTGTTGAACGTGAACTAACCCTGAAGGGTGTACTACGAAGGAAAGCTACATATCCAGGCTTTCTTTGTCTTAGCTGGATCAGCAAAGCCCCAGAGATAACAGAGATGACAGGTTATCAACTGAAGAAAGACGATTCGTGCATCATGTGACTCTTTTTTTTCTTCACAAAATGATCCCCGTGAGCGCCACCCGCTCCATTTAGAGATGTTATAAAGTGAGGATGATAAAATAGTAAGTAAAATATTATTAAAAAGAAATTAAATGTTTACAAAGAACATAAAATATAACAGCTAAATAATCTGAAGATTATTGGAGAAACTGATTAATCTGGTGATTTGTGTCACAGAGATTTGAATTGCAGTGAAAGATTTTGTGTCTGAGCGCGCTCAATGCTGCTGTTTACTTCTAAGCACAACATTACAGCAACATTACTTTTTGCTTCATTCAGCGCTCTTTGTAAGTAGATATAGAATCTATATCACACTGAAAACATGCCAGAAATAAAAGAATCGTTGACAACTTGGCGCTTCCAGACAATTTTAAACTGAAAATTCAAACATAACCTGCTCCTGGCCAGGTGATGTGTTCAGCATCAGTTGCCATGGTGATTTAGCTTGTAAAATAAGGGCCACATTGGTGACATGGAAAATTATGACTTTAAGCTCTACACAGTTCACTAACCCAATAATCTTCTTCGTAGTTACACCCCTCAGTTTAGAACATATCAGTGTTGGTTACACAACAAATAAATGAGCATCGTTTCAGCTCTCCTACTGCTGTGGTTCAAGAAGTCACAACTATGCAGGCCAAAAACGTTGTGGGCAAGAAAAGCAGCTTTATGTTTTTTATTCTTAAAGAAGGTTTGGATGGCTGTTCTTTTTACTGCCCCTTATTAGGTTTCTGGAAGCTGACCAATCAGGAAACAGTGGGTTTATGGGGGTGGGGGTGTTCTTAAAGAGACAGGAGCTAAAATGGCTCATTTCAGATAGAAGATGAACAGAGGGGCAGCTTTAAAGGCCGATACAAAGGTTTTGTTTTTCTAAACTGTTCATAATGACAAAAAAGATTTAAAAAATACTTTAAAGTTGGAAATGAGCAGAAAAACTGCTTGGTGCAGAGCCACATCCACAGCGATCGGTAATCACTGTGGGTATAAGATCGATGTCCTGAGATGTTCTTATTGGCACTGAGTCAGTGATTTCTTGAATTTATAGTTAGTTTTGGTTAGATGGGATGCACATAACCATCTTCATGATTTAACCTTTATGATTTGCTCCGGTGGCATCACATTGAGGTCTGAGCTGGAAATCCACATGCAAAGCAGAAACATAAGAAGACCAAGGGCAGGAAAGCACACGGTTTACTGAGGAATCACAGAATGAAGAATCTCCTCCCTCAGCTCAAAGTCCTCTCAGACACCAGAAAACCTCTAAAGGGACCCTCACCTGTCACAGGAGACCTTGGCTAAAGAGGCATTTTCATCAGTCTGACTGAACATTTCCACCCTCAGAGTCCGTGTGGCTGCAGTGTAATCAAAGATCAGACCTGCTCTCAGCTTTCAGGAGCTCTTTAAAGAGCAACTCAATGCAAAATATGAATTCTGTAACATTTCAACTCACAGCAGCTGCTTTCCCTTCACTCAAAACAACCAAACAGAGTGAGAGGATACACCTTGTTTCAGGTAAGCTGCTCTTTAAGTAAACTGTTTTGTTCGTTGGTAAAACAGCTCCAGGTTGGGTTTGGAATTTGTCTCCATCCATATCGGTACAAATCGGGTAAAATCTATAAACGACCTGCAGATTTACAATCTGATGAGTTCTGATGGCTTTTTCTGAACTGCACAGTCCCAAATATCTGCCTGGACCTTAGGTGGTCACATGGCTGCAGGTGTTTAAACAGGAGAGGGGGGTGGAGCTCTACGCCGAACCCACCCCTGCACCTCCACCGCCGCTGCTGTTGGTCGCCTTCGATCGAGATGTGCGGGAACCACTTCGTCCCGTGGAAAGGAAAGGGCTGGACTCGGAGTTGATGACGATACTCGGGATTCGACAGAGTGCGCCTCTTGCACCATCTGTAAAATCACCGTTCTGTGAAAGAGACAAAGACGGTTATTTAAAACAAATGTGACTGATGCCTAAATCTGAGAGGGCAGGCATGCCATCGTAAACCAATCACGGATCAATGATAGCGCTAAATGACCACCGCTGGGTTTTTAGCGCCATCGTCGGCACAAAGCAAATTTGTAGGTAATCATTTAACAGCTGTTTAACAGGGATCCAGAGGTCACTGGATCCCTGATTCATGAGAGTCAATCCTCCGAACCAACAACTGAAGCCAAAGCGGGAGTGCTAAAAACAAAACCTGCAGTTCCTCTAGTGTCCAGTGGAGGCAGCAGTGAGTCCGTCCCCATAGACTCCCATGTTACAACAGAAACAAACATGTTTCCAGCCTGATACACAAACTGTTTGTCTCTGTGGATGATTTTTTGTTTCATAGAAACAAAATGAAACCACCAAACGATGAATCCTGTGCAGGACGTGCGTGGTGCTCTCGTACAGATTTGCACAGATGGTTTGTTAATTCATCAATATTCAGATCATTTAATAACATATAAAATATTTGTATTACAACACTGGTGTCACATTTTCAGATCTGTATAAATCTTTGGATCAGAATAAAATCGTTTCATCTAAATACAGATAATCGCTTACAAAACAACATAAATAAAAAAAGCATAAATTAAATGAAAGGGTCCTGCTTTCACCTTCACATCATTTACTGCACCTCCACCAACAGATGTGACTGTAAAAGCTGTTTGTGAAACTCACATTTGAACTGCTGCTGCGTTCACCTGCTCCTGCCGTGGGAAGCTTAGTGTCACAGGACGTCTAGAAGAGAAACACATGGACTCATACTGTGACTCATGCTGCTCAACACCAACAGTTCAACATCATGAACCATGAACGACAATGAAGACACAAGGAAAATGGTACAAATCACCTATTTAATCCTAAAATCTTAAAATATATGTGCAAAGTTTTCTATCTCTGAGAAAAGTTAAAAAATTGTAGATCAGCCGTTGTTACGTATATGTTATTATTGTTAGGATGCCTGGGTCGTTGACCCAGGGTTTTTGAGTTTATTATTATTATTATTTATAATTTCTAGTCTTTGGTTCCTTTGTTAGAGTTCTGTCTTTTGGTTTATGTCTCTGTCTTCTCTAGTTGCTCTGTCTCCCCTGTCAGCTGTATCCCCTTGTCTAGTTCGCGTCTCTGTGTATCCTTAGTTCCTATATCCCCGTGTCCAGTCAGTGTCTGTGTCTGTCCTGGTCCCACGTCTCTGTTCCCTCTGTAGTGCCTGCATGTGAGTCTGTGTCTTTGTTCAGTCTGTGTTTTGTGTTTCCTGTTTTACTTTGAAGGTCTCTGTCTTATCTCAGTGTGTTCAGGTGACGCTTCCTTGTCTCGTCAGTTCTGATTTGCCCCAGCTGTGTTTCCCTCCCGTTACCCATTCCCTGATTGCTCCCTCTGTGTATTTAAGCCCTGTGTTTCTCTGTGTCTGTGTTGCGATCTACCGTTTATTTAGCTGTGTGTTCTGTCAGTCCTCTGGTTTGAGTTTATTTTGGTTTTTTCCAGTTATGTTATGTTTGAGTTCAGCATTAAAGCTATTTCAGTTTACGTTTGTCTCTGGAGTCTGCATCTTGGGTCCTATTCCTGTCTGCACACAGCCGTCACTTAACAATTATGGCTGTTACTATGAGAGAAGATCTATTAATCCTGAGTCTTGGCAAATTAACACAGAGGCCAAAACATTAAACATAAATTAAATAAAGTCTGTAGTCTCTGTAGATTAAAAAAGCTCAATACATTTAAAAAAGTATTTAACTTCCGGTGCCGCTCTGAGCTGGCAGCCAGTATCAGCAGCTCTGTTCTATTCTATTCTAAAAAGCAAAAATAAAAAAATACAATGGTAATAAAAAGTTAAAACATAATAAACACAAGATAATAAACAATTAAATAAAATAAAGTTTAAAATAAAGACTAAAAATCGATTGCTAAAGATAGTAAAACACGTGTAGTATTATGTGGTTAATATTTTACAGATGAATCATACTAACACTGGTATGTCCTCAGTAATGATATTTATTCTGTCGTGTTATCGCAGCTGTGATTGTGAAACACGTTCTCACATCGTCATCATTATATTAGGCCTCCGGGTTGGATTGTATTGTCTGTCTGTGTGAATTCACTTCCTGTTCCATAGGGGGCGCTCTTGAGTTGTCCTGGTTTTATTTGTGGATTTCAGACTTGTTGTTTTGAGCCTGCGGCTCTTTGTGTTTGCAGCATTTACAGCGCTCAGTTTTGAATAAACGAATGGATTTTCTTTTTGTTTCGTCCTGATGGCGTCAGCGGTTCGATCCTCTCTGTGACACTTTCACAGTTTATCCACTATTTTACATCTTCCGTTCTCTGAGTTTACCTTTTCAAAGATGCCCGAGTCGTGGCTCTTCAGCTTGGACTTGAAGCTGGATGAGGGTTTGAAGTCGGGCAGCTCGGCGGTGTCTCTGCTGATGTCACAGGAGACCTGACGGCTGGCCGGTCTGGATCCCAGACTGGAGGACAGGTCAGCCTCGGTGTCTGTCAGACCCTGCAGAGGTTAAACGGACGCTCCTGAACATTGACCGTTTTTTAAACTTCCTGATTAAACCGTTTCAAGCTTACCGATTCGCTGTCAGAGGCAGAGGAGAGGCGGGACTTGAAAGTGCTCTGCCGCCTGAACTGGCTGCTGATGTCAGAGGTCTGGCTGGTCACAGTAGAGCGGCGCGTCGACACGAAGCTGCTGCTGGTCGAGCGGATGTCACGAGGACGGACGCAGAGCAGCACGCCAAGACATGGGATGTACTTGGCCAACGCTATCCTGCAAAGAGAGGTCAAAGGTCAGTGTGGAGTCTATACCGATCAGTACTTCAGTGGCTCATGCAGCTAATGCAGTGTCCAGTCATTTGTGATATTTAGTCTCCTTTTCAGCTCACTTCCTGTTTTATTTTGAACTGCTCACAGCCCGTGCACTGATTTTTAAAGCACCCGAAGGTCACAGTTATCAGCCTCGTCTGATTCTCTGAGTATGCTGATGATGAGATGTTCACAGTGAAACTGAGTCACAGCTTGTAGGTTTACTTCTGAGAAACTCTCTCCTTCCTGTTTTAGAAACTGATCATGTGATGGACCTGCTGCCAAATAACCTGATCAGCTGCTACATGTTTTATCAGGTGTCACTAAATCGAAGGTCACATTTTTCTGAAAATTGAACATTTTCTTAGTTTAAACATCTGATATGTTTTCTATGTTTTATTATGAATAAATGTAGATTACACTCTGTACATTTATTTAGAACTGGGGCTGCAGTCAGTCTTTTACCTGTGAAATGGGGTTTACCTGTATTTTGGGTGTGTGATGGCGTAGATGATGGGGTTGTGGATGGCCGAGGCCTTGGCGATGATGGCGGGGACAGAGTTCATGTAGGGTGTCAACATGTCTGCGTACCTGTGAACCAGAACACACCGGTTAATGTGGGGCTCGCCGGGTTAAACGAGCATCGGTTCAGACAGTCGAGCCCTGCTGCTCCTTTCACACTCGGTTTGTATCCTGGGACTAAGCAGCTCTGCGTGACTCACGGGTCGAATTTGAACCTCAGCCATCTCTTAATGGCTCCACCCCCCCACCCCCTACCCCCCAGTCTGAAACAACTCGCTTCAGCTCCTTTTCTCTTTGAGGCCTCTTAAACTTTGATTGTCCAGCTCCTGGTATTTAAGATCATTCTCCAAATTGTTTTTACCATTTCAGTTACAGTAAAGTCACTTTTTGTATCCTAATTTTTAAAAATATGAAGCAAAACAAGAGGACCTGACAAAATAGGAGCTTTTTAAATATTATTATTACTTTTTAAAAATGTTTTGTCATTTAGGACTTCAGCTTTTTGTTTTCTGAATTCGTTTACAGCGTCAGCCACTCTTTCTTTCTCACCAGCCTCGGCGATGAGCTTGGATGAGAAAACACTTTTTAACAAAGATCTTTCAAACTTTAAAGCCGCAGTGGACAAAAATGTAAATGAGCTGAAATAAACGAGCCACATTTCTCTAAGAGACGGAGAGCGGCACCTAGTGGCCATCAGCGACACAAAGCTCAGAGTTTTGTTGTAGTTCGACTCAGATGACACACACGTTTTCATAGGTGTGGAGGTTTGAGTGTTTTACCCGGCGAAGGCGGTGAGGGCCACGGTGGAGTACGGCGACCAGGAGATGACGTAGAGCAGGATGACGATGAGCGCGATCTTCGCCATCTTCCACTCGTTCTGCAGCCGATGGAAACGCTTCATGGAATCACGAGTGCTGCCGTGACTGTGAACACTGCCGTTAATCTTCCCCACTGCCCTGAAACGCACACGAGCTTCAGTCAGTCACTGAAGTCAGGCACAGCTGAACGAAAGACATCTGAGATTCAAACTGACTGGTTGGTGGTGCGGATGGCGCGGAAGATGAAGATGTAGCAGTAGATGATGATGAAGAGAGGCAGGAAGAAAACGAAGATGAAGAGCAGCATGGTGTAGGCTCTCACAGACGGCGTGAAGGTCATGTAGTCCCACGTACAGGAGGTCATCAGGCCCTCAGGGACGTAGGCGCCTGAAACGTTAACACAGAGAGAGGTGGTTCTTTGGACCGCCGTTTTTATCTGGATCTTTGTCGGAAGTCTACCTGACATTAAAGTGTTATTCAGTCTGATAAACGCTGTTACTGTCACGTGCTGTCGTATACAGTATTCTAAATGTGCTGTGTCGCGTGTCCTCACTCCAGCCGAAGAACGGCGGCAGGCTCCAGCCCAGCGAGTAGGCCCAGGCCGCCACGAGGATGAGGAGGGCCCGCTTCCGAGACAGCACTCCAATGGATGTGAGAGGCCTCGTGATGACGAAGTAACGGTCGATTGCGATCACCGTCATCGTGATCATGGAGCAGATCCCAAACAGAGCGCCACAGAAAGCATACAGCTCGCAGCCTGCAGGCAACAGAGAGGGATTAGAGTCGCTTTAAACTTCTCTTCTTTCCTGTGACAAATAAACCTCCTTCGCTCAGCGTCTCTCTGAGCGACTCAAACACAGCGCTCTTCTCTCTGAGCTGAAAGTTACTGGTTCACATCGTGGTGGAGAAGAATGGAAAAGAAGCTGGAGATAGAAAATAAAACAATCAGTCATTTTAAGCCCTGAAGCTCAAATTCAGTCACACGTCGGACACGGTGAAGGAAAACACCTGTGAAGAGGCAAGAACATCTTTAGGAAGGCAGAGATTGGTCAAGAGGTTTCTACGCAACAATAAGGCCATAAGACAAACATGTGTGTTACCAGCCTCTGTCGTTTCACTTACATCCAGCAGAAGGCAGTGTACGCGTTTATAGACAGACCCTGAGTGAAGTGGGCCCCCCCACCTTCGCTACGTTTGTGATGCTAACATTTTCACTGGTGCCGCTAAAGGTTTTTAGGGGTCATCCAAGGTCAACCAGCCCCTTTCCTTACAGTGAAAACATCACAACATTACAAACACTTTTATCATGATCACACTCTTAAAAGCAAAAAAATGTAACAGTTACAATCAACTTTGTATTCTGTCCGAGAAAGAAATACAAAAAAAGAAAAAAGGGGGCGTGGCCTGACTGACAGGTGGCTGTAGCTGCTAGCTGTCTGTTAGCTTCACCTGAACTGGTCCGTGTTTGTGCTGTTGGAGCATTTGTAATGAGATCATCTGTAATATCAGCCATGCAGTTGGTACCTTTCTCTCCAAAGATCCACCTCTTGTGCATGCTGGTGGTGAAGAAGATGGGTGACTGGGTGATGCACATCAGGAGGTCAGTGATGGCCAAATTAATGATGAACATGTTGGGCGGCGTGCGCAGGCTGCGACTCCTGCAAAGACATTTTAAACAGAATTAATTTGTTAATTACAGAAAAATTGCTGAAAAATACTCGAACCTCCCACAAACTGCTAACTTTAACTAAGTGATATTGTTACATTAGTGAAATTCTGTCTTTTACAGAAAATAAAACTGAATTTTGAGCAGATGATCCAAATCTGAACAGTTTGATGTTTTTCAGTAATGACTGAGTCTGTCTGAAGGAGAGCACTCAGGGCTCCTTCAGCTTGAACATGAACGTTTAATCAATGACGCATTCGCCTTAAACCACAGCTGATTGTAGCAGAAGAAGGATCGATGCCCATCCAAGGAACAGGCAGATCGATGCGCACATCGAATTTTTCTTAGGTGGAAAAGCTTCTTAAAGGAACTCCTGAAATCATTGTGCTCATTGTTTCTCTGCAGACATGGAAGAAGAAAAGAGCTGCTCGATAAATGAGCGGCAGCTCGTTCCAGACAGAGGTCCTGATTTCCTACTTATCCCAGCATGAGGAACCTCTGATTAAAGCCTTACGGGCCGTCCTTTCTCTCCGGT
Organism: Copadichromis virginalis; assembly: GCF_057382275.1. NCBI lineage: Eukaryota > Metazoa > Chordata > Actinopteri > Cichliformes > Cichlidae > Copadichromis > Copadichromis virginalis. The sequence goes on along the minus strand of NC_140630.1, from coordinate 2,374,463 downwards.
GCTTCTGCAGCTGCTCATGCGCTTCATCCTCAAACACTATACCAGCGTTCTTTTTAAAGACCGTTCATTTCCAGCTCCATCCTTTTCCTCTTGGACTCTCTGCTCCTTATCCATCTTATACTTTCCCTCAGACCATCCATTAAGCCTACTTTCTTCTTACTGGGCGACTTCTGTAAGCCTGTGAGCCTGTCTGTAGCCAATGAGCAGATAAAGAAATCCTGGATGAGATGAGTTTGAGTTGAGCCTCTGTTAACAAGTAAAGCTAAATCTGTTTAGTCGTTTCAGGTTCCAAATATTTATTCTGGACTCTCCTGAGGCAGCTTTCCATTACTCAGAGTTCAGAATAATCCTTCTTTATCTGATCCTGGACGGCAGGTCCAAGAGTAGAAGTGAGAGTTTTTAGAAGTGTCGGTCGTGTCTAATATGATTTCATTTGAACAGGAGACGTTTGAGGGCAGAGATGAGAAATTTCAGACTGTGAAACATATAAAAACTGTTTCAGCTTTCATGCTGTGTTGTGCAACTATTATTCTACGGCTAATTAACCCAAATCTGAAGATTACCTGAGATTTAACATGTGACACCCTGTGTTATCATTTGATCAGTGTAGAAGCTCCTTATATATATATTACAATGCACACATGAAGTTACTACAGTTATCACAAAGCAATAAGACTTCACACTGTGCAGCACCGCGGTTACAAATAAATACATGAGTGAGAGTTTTAGTCAAGTTTAGATTAAAATAAAATGAACAGTAACTGTTTTTGGGGCCTAAGGCTGCATTTTCACCTGAAAGCAGCACGGTGATGAGCGTACCTGCTGAAGGCGTAGATGACCAGGAAGTTCCCAATCATGCCCGTGATGCCGATGGTGAGAATCACGGAGCCAATGGTGTAGTGGGCGTGGTCGGGCACATCCACGGTGGGGAATGGGCGTGGCGCCTCGGGCACCATCGCCACCTGCAGGACCGAACGCAGAATGACAAGAGAACGTGACACCTCTGCAAAAGCAATTGCGAAACTTTCAGCTGCTTCCTTCAGGGGGTCACTATCTGAAAAGAAAGAAAAAGACCCTACAATAATACAGAGAAAACCTCAACAACTAGACCACCCCCCTATGAGCAAGCACTTTGGCGACAGTAGGAAGGAAAAACTCCATTTTAACAGGAAGAAACCTCCGGCAGAACCAGGCTCGGGGTCTGCTGGAGCAGCTGGGATTGAGGGGAGGAAGACTGTGACGCGTTGTTAACGTGTGAACAGCAGCTTCTGGAAGCTTTTAAGGTGGAATGCTTCCCTGCATGTCAGTTAGTGTAAGAGCTTTGTTTAATGAAATGAAAATGCAGTAAAAAGTACATACGACAGAACCATGACACAGAGATGCAGGGCTGAGATATGATGGTCGTATTTAGAGACAGGCCGTCGTTGTTTAATGTCCCAGTTTTTCTTGTTGGGAGGTCTAAAGCACCTGTGTGAAACAAAAGAGCCTCACAAACACACCCCAAAAACGACGAAGCATTTCCTGTTTCCTGTTCAACTAAAAGTCCTCTTCAGATTGATCTTAAAACACAAATACAGATTTAAACCTGCAGCTGGAGGACTGATCGTTTCTAAAGACTAGAAGAGAACGCGAGGCCAGAAACTCCTTCCTGTCGATGATGTTGTTATTCCACTCGGAGGAAAGCCTTCACGCTCACAGACTTCACTAATCACTAACCGGCGACCTAAATCCTTCCTGACAGGCGGCGTCTTCACAGGTCTGTCCATCGCTGTTTCTAATGAACCTCCTCCGAGCCTCCTCCCTGTCAGGCCTCAGATCAGTGCCAGCAGAAACATCAGGAACAGCTAATCAGAGTTGGAGGTTGGCCCGAGGAGCGACTCGAATTATTGGACTTTTAATAAAGCGGTTTAAAACCCTGATGGACTCTGGCAGGGAGACGGACGCTCCTCGATCATTTCTGCAGGAGAAAACTTAAAGCAGAGCCGAGAATGAACTGAAATCATCTTGGTGTACAAACTGAGACTTTTCCGCGGAGGGACAGTCTAATGAAACGAATCAAACCTAATCAATCGAATGAAACACCAGAGATCCTGAATCGATGATCTTTGTGTGTCACAGCCTCAGTTTGTGTTTGTGGATGGCAGCGAATCAGAAACCCACACAGAGGCGTTATGAGGACAGTGTGGGGAGGGCTGCAGATGTTGAGTTTTGTGTTTGGACTCTGTTGAGTTATCTTCAGGTTGTTTCAGGACCTGTACGAGCACGTGGTGAAGAACAACCCAAACGTCAGATGTGAGCGTGTCCTGTAACGAATAGAAACACTGAAGATGTCGTGATGTAATATGCGTGCACGTGCAGATGAGCTGTGTGAGGCTCCGTGTCTCTGTTATCGTGTTTCCTGAGAGGTCGGGTTTTTTGGATGTTTGTTTCTTTATCAGAACAGTTTGTTTCCAAAATAAAAGTTCAGCATTAAAGCTGTGTTTGAGACCACTTCCTGCCGCCAGACTGCCATTTAACATGCCGATGAGTACAAAGGTGGAACCTGTGACATCAGCATCTGTGGGTGGGGCTACCACAAGACCGTCATCCGTGATTGACAGATGCAGCAAACAGATTCTGTCTCCGACTGAAACGAGCCACACGTCTGTCAGAAACGTGGAAGAAGAGTCGTTTAGCGGTCGCGTCCACACACGTCTGATTCTGGAGGACGGGTGGATCCGTGCTGACGTGGCAAAAACCGGCAACATGGTAAACTGCAGCTGATGCGTCACAGCCGGCATCGCTGCGTTCTCCACAGAAATGGGATGAAACGCGACACAAGTCTGTGCTGCAGTGATGAAACATCCACTGTGGGGATAAATGCTGAGTGTGCTGCACACAAAACACTGCAGAGTAAACTCAGCATGATGCATTCAGGTCCTGTGTTTAGCAGAATCACAGGCTTGGATGGGGGACACACACAGCAGTGGTGTGAGCTGTCCACAAACTTCTGGCCCCGAGTATCCAGTGGAATAACTTGGATTATGGATTGTGCAGAACAGAACAACGTATAAATGATTCTTGGCTTGTTTTCAGCCGTGAAGCAGTTTGGACACGGACACACACAGGTCAGCGTTGGCGTGTGTGACGCCGATGGTTCCTGTCTCCTGCCGTGACCCATGAATGCAGTCGCATCCACCATCAGCTGTTCTCAGAGCCCCGCCTTCGATGATGATGGCGTCTGACAGGTTGGGACAGGAAGGGAAACGTTCAGCTCAGGACGGACGGCCTGCCTCACACAGAGACTCGGAAAAATGACAAAACATGACACAAAGCAACGCCTCCATCACTCACCAGCCACTTCATTAGGTACACCTGTTCTGCTGCTCCTTAGCACGCCAGCAGCTCGTTGGACATAATTGAAGAAGAGCTGCTGAAGTTCAAACGGAGCCTCAGGATGATGAAGAAAAGTGAATAAAGGGAGAAATGAGCCGCGGTTGGTCAGAGCAGAAAGGCCAGGCTGCTTCGAGCTGATGGTGAGGCAACGGGAACTCAAATAAGCACTCATTAAAACCAGCATCTGCAGAAAAGCGTCTGTGAACCTTGACGCAGATGGACAGAAGAGCACAGTCCTGTAGCAGGAACAGCAACCTGGACAGCAGAAGATGGAGAAACGTTTCCTGGTCTGTGAGTCAGTTTAAAGCGTGGCTCCATCCTGCCTGTATCAGTGCTCAGCCTGCTGCTGTGGTGAGGGCCACGGCCTGTCTGAGTGTTGCTGCTGACCACGCCCATCCCTTTCTGACCTCACTCAACCATCCTCTGATGTCATAGTTCACTCAGACGGCTCCACCGTCACAGATCTCAGTTTAACAGAGCAGCTTTGAGATGTGGAGGAACAGGAGGGTCTGACCAATGATGTCATGATGATGTCATGTCAACATCATTCAAAACCTCTGAGGGGTGTTTCCTGCAGCTTGCTAAACCTGATCCATGAGGAGCTAAAGCAGCTCTGAAGCACACCGTGTAGCAGCAAGGATCAACCGGTGAGGTGGAACGCAAGAGCAAACGAGCCGGGAAAAGCAGGAAACCTCGACAACGAGGAGAATAAAGGTCAACGAAGAAGACTGACGAGGTCAGGCGTGGAAACCGTCACAGCCTGACTGTTATTTATTTTTACGTCTTCAGAGATTGAATAGAATAGAATAGAATGACCCTTTATTGTCATTGTACATACTGATGATCTGGACAGTTCCGAGCACATGGACGTGAGGGACTAACATTAAAGTTTGTGTCCCGGCTGGTTTTCACCATCAGTACTAGTTAGTTAAACTAGTGCTGGGACATGGTGTAAAATCAGCCGTTGTATGTTGGTACTCTCTAGAGACTCTGTTGTTTCGGTGCTTTGAGTCTCCTTCTGGGAGGTCTGAACACCCGGAGCGCTGCGATTCCTTCGGCGCTCGTGTGGAAGCTCCTCCTCCGGCGACTTCCACTGGGACGTGACATCGTCGTCTTTACCGATCAAAAAATCCGAAGCTGAATCCGTTCCCGCAGAGACAAAAGTAGTGCAGTAAACTGTGGAGGATTACTGAAATGAGAGATAAGGTTAAAATGCAAAGTCACACGGGGACGTTTGAATCTACATGCTGCTGCAGTCTCAGAGTCGTTATTATGAAAATGTTTTCCGTCTCGTCGGCCGTTTCCGTTTCGCCGCGAGGCCACAGATCCTCCCTGCTGATGAACTCCGTGGAGAGGAGCGCGCCCGTCACAGAGGATTCAGAGTTTCACCACGACACCCGAGCGAGGATCGCTGCAACAGCAGAAATCCTCCCCTGCACTCACTGAGACGCTGATGCGTGCATCTACTGCTCATCTGCCCACATGTGCAGTCACAGAAGTCTGTTATCAGTGATCATCATTGAAGATGCTGCTTCACCTGTAATCACGTCTAAATTCAGCAGCTCAGCGTGGTTTTCATTAGTACTACTGATCACTGCTGAGAGCAAACATGCTAGCATCTTCATGTTTGGGTCATTTTTCAATAACACTTATATTTACAAAAGCTTATTTCCTGTTACCTCCTCATTCCACTGTATTTGCAGCTAAAGTCAATTATTTAAGTAAAATACACTTGAATTTGAATTACAGAGAAATCATAAATATCACCAAAATATTCAGTCTGATTGTTTCAGTAATAATGAATCACATGCTGTGCTGGAATAAACTCCTGAATATAAAAAACTATCATGACACATGAAGCAGTATTTCAGTAATAAGCATTTGTAATAATAACTTTTGTTATTATTCCCACAGGAAACACTAAAGTCAAATAAATGATACGATAATCACTACATTAGGAAACAAAATATTATCAAATATAAGTCATATTTAGATCATGTTTGTAGATGTAGATCTAATTGTAGAGACTCCAGTATAATACAGATATAAATATATATAGCTGACATGAAGGCGCCCCTAAAACACGTGTGCAGAGTTTTCAGCACACGTGGTTAGCCTCCTCTAAGTGCAGGACGATACGAATGAGCGGATCAGTGCGGGCGTACAGCGGCTTAATAATGAAACACAATCAGTGTTTTTAGTCTCGCTGTAATTACAGTCGTGCTCGGATCGCTCTGCGTGGAATTAATGCTTCGCAGCTTCATGCGTGCTCATTATCGTCCCTCGTCTGCTCTGCAGGGACATTTTTCCCGTCCTCAGAGATCTCACGCTGTCTGTTAGAAGTCATCTGAAAGTCGAGGCTCGCGGGCTGAAGTTTGGACAGGAGGAGACTTATCGGTGGGTCAGCTGATCACAGAGCGTCTTTGTTTCTGCTGCTGTAGACTCAAAGAAAGAAAGGAGCTGTTCTTCCTGGATGACAGAGGCTGTAAAAGCTGAGATCAGCTGACCTGAAAGGTTAAAGTTCCTGTCCTTTCTGTTCCCTCTACGTCTTGGGTCAAACATCTCCAGCTGGTTTGGTTTTCTGCACCTCGTGAGTCTGCTGGACGCTTCACAGCAGGCTGAAGGTCCTGCTGCTTCTCTCTGCAGGAGCGCTGTGCTGCTCGTATGACAGAAAACTGCAGGCACTAGATAGAGCGACATCATCTACTGGTGTCTGTTCTCCAGTTTCACGTGTGGGTTTCTTTTAAAGCCAGACGTTATCCCCACTGCAGCCACAGACTGTATGACACACCACAGATACCCGCTAATTAGTGCTCAATAACGTCCTTCCCTGAAACCTGCAGTTCCTCGGGCATCCAGCAGAGGCAGCAGTGAGTCAGCCCCATAGACTCCCGTGTTAAACCTGTATCGCAAAAATAAACACATTTACCACCTGATACACAAACTATTCTAGTGTTTATAGATAATTTAAAGCTTGCATCATTGGGGGCGTGGCCTCTTTGACCGACAGGTTAATGATGGTGGCACAGGCGGCTGTAGCTGCTAGCTTCACCTGAACTGGACCTCCGGACCGTGTTTGTTCTGTTGGAGCATTTTTAATGACATCATCTGTATTAATTAGAATAATTTATCTGGTCTCTGTGTCTGTGTGACGCTTCCACACAGCAAGCAAGCTAACGTTAGCTGATAACTTCACGCTCTCGTCCAAAGGGTGAAAACACCAAAACCAACGAGTGATGTCGCTGTGGTTCATTTTTTATATACAGTCTATGTAGATTAGCTAATGGAAGCCTGCCTCTAGTGTGGTGGTAACTAGAGGAACTGCAGGTTTCAAAGTGAACAGCAGGTGTTTAAATGAATCTGCAAAACTCGCTTCATTCACAGCGTGAACAAACGATAACGACCAAAACAATCTGTGTGGACATAAAGAAGGAAAAATGCAGTGGAGCAAGTGCACAATATAAGAGAGCGTTGCACGTGCTCACTGGCAGCCTTCCACTGCTGCATAATCCCAACACAAAACACACATAAACAAACACACAAATGATGGCGAAATGTTCCATCTGAGCACGCCGTCCACGTCTTATAACAGGATCAGACGAAGTCAGACTGTGAGGAAGAGCAGTGCAGAAAATCCACATCGCAGGCTTCATGTGGCTCGAATCTTCCAGAGAGGAGACGATGATGAGACCACAGCTTTCCTCATTCCGACACATGATTTACCCTGCGGCTAATACACTAATGCGAAAACACCAGTAATACAGTGGACATTTATTCTTCATGCTGCAGAGTATCTGAAAGTGGAATCTGATGGTTTGCTTTGGTAAGATGATTAGAGGAAGCTTCCACAGTCCTGTCTGTCATCAAGATCAATAATTACGTTACAGCTGATTTTTTAATGCAACAAAAAAAAAATCTTAGTTTGTTCTAAAAACATAAAACACAAATAAATCTATCAAACAGAACCTGAGTCTGCAGAGAAACATCAATAAAATAGCCTAAACGTCTCCCTGGAAGCACATCTGTCTTCACACTGACCGAACTGGAACAGGTTTCAGTGTTTGAACAATGAGACAGAAAAATTCCAAAGAAATATAAAAGTGGAAACTTGAAAATGAGCTGAAAATCAACAACAATCAGAACCGACTTTGTATTTCTGCAGCTGTGTTTCACCACCAGACACGACCCATCTCTCAGATTTTAATCGACAAATATTGGAACAACTGATCAATATGTTTCTGGAAAAAATAATCATTAGCTGCATCGGTGACTTTCACGTAACGAGGTTAAACAGAGCGAGGAAAAAGGCACATGCTTTTAATTTGAAAAAAAGAGATCAGATGGTTCACAGCGCTAGGGCCTCACGCTGGATATTTCTGAGCGCACAAACACACACACACACACACACACACACACACACACACACACACACACGCACGCACGCACCAGAGGTGGGACCAAGTCATTGTTTTGCAAGTCTCAAGTAAGTCTCAAGTCTTTATCCTCAAGTCTCAAGTCAAGTCTCAAGTAATGTCAGGCAAGTCAGAGTCGAGTCTCAAGTCACTGGTGTAAAAGTCCGAGTCAAGTCACAAGTCTGAAATTTTGAATTTCAAGTCCTTTCGAGTCTTTAAAAAAAACGAAAAAAAGCATGTTGCAGTTATGCTAAATGTAAATATTAGACCATGTGATTTTAAAATCTGTGTTTTTCTCAACACATGACAAAATAGTGAACTTAGAAAATATACACAAATTGTGAAATTGCACCTCTTTAAAATGCAGCTCAATTAAACCTAGCTCCAAGAATAATTTTCACCGACAGTTCTGAGATAAGCTGCATGTTATTCTTGGATGCGGTTGTAGGACCGGCTTTGAAATCGCATGACAAAAATATCATACACATTAAAAAAAACTGTATCACCAACGTAGCCTGGACAACATTTGCTAGTTAGATGAAGTCAGCTATCTCATCTTAGCATATTTATATGCATATTTATAATCATACGGTTCTTGGAGTGAGTGCATACACTCATGAAGTTTAGTAACTTCAGGTCACTGCAACAAGCCCAGGTACAGTTTACCGACGGATGGGTACAGGACCTTGAAATGCACCGTGTAGAAAGTAAAGACCATCGTACGTATCATAAGTTTACCAGTCTCACAAATCGTCGTCATAAATACACATTCCTTAACCGTTTATTAATAGGACCTTTGAGCTCAACGGTAATTAATTAGCAGTGGAAATAATTTCTGGTACCCATCACAGAAATGTAGCAGTGACAACAATATTGTATGCTGTAATCGTACTGGGCAATTAGTGATACAAAAAACCTGTTTTATCCTGTGAATAAAAGTATGTGTTTTTGTCAGTGTACCATAATAACAGAAGCGAAACGCAATATTGTGTCAGGACAATTCACTATTTATGCACAATAAACAAAGGAGCATAGCGCGACAATTTCTGTTCAGCGCCAGACTTGCTTGTAACCTATATCACCAATTATGTTATGAAAATGACGTATTAAGTACTAAAAAACACTGACCTTCGTGTAAATGCTTGGAGCATTAACCTGTGAGCTGGAGTGTTCTGGGACGTTATATTTGATCTTTGAATGGCTGCAATCCAGTCGCGTCTTTGTTACTTCGGAAACATGGCTCGAACAATTTCTCTTCAACGACGTAATCCGATAACAACCGATCTCTTTACCCGTCGGCTTCCCGTGGCTGTCATGCGACCGGCTATTGCAGTTAATAATACAACAGCTTCTTGACATTTTTGTGTTTCTTTTTATCGCTGTATAACTGATTTTAATTGAAAGCCTGCGTGCGCTAGTACCGCTTGCCACGAGTTCCCAGAATCCTTTGCGGTTCTACCCGTGAATGACGTCACATTTTCAATCTCTATATAATATGCATGTTAAATTTTATATTTGGGGTAAAATATCAAGTCTTTTCAAGTAAACCGGTTCAAGTCCAATTCAAGTCCCAAGTCATTGGTGTAAAAGTCCAAGTCAAGTCACAAGTCTTAGAACATTTTTTCAAGTCAAGTCTAAAGTCATAAAATTAATGACTCGAGTCTGACTCGAGTCCAAGTCATGTGACTCGAGTCCACACCTCTGGCACGCACGCACGCACACACACACGCACACACACACGCGCGCGCGCGCGCACGCGCACACACAAATGATGAATAAAAAAACATGAAGTGTGACAGTAATCATTACATTCATCATTAGAACCACAAAGATGCTTGAAAGAGACCCAAAACCACAAGAACACCCAGAACTAAAACAAGCATCTTCATCGTGTCTAAAATCACGACAACAAAAACAACAACAACAAAAACAGCACAGAGAAATGAAATGACTTTAAATAACACAGCTGTGCCCTTTAGTATCTGAGTCTATGGCAGCCTGCACATCAGTCCAGAACGGGTTTACGTCCGTGAGAGTCCTCACTAAGATGCTAAACAAACCTGAGTGTGTGTGTGTGTGTGTGTGTGTGTGTGTGTGTGTGTGTGTGTGTGTGTGTGTGTGTGTGTGTTCAGGGTCTCTTACACAACAGTCGTTGTCATGCTGACACAGAAATAATGTTATGAAGCTCTGAGGGGCTCAAACAGGAGGCGAACGTGTCTGTGCTGATTTTAAATAAATTATTATCATAATCATAGACGTACTTCAGATACCTGACCTACTCTCCTCTCCTAGAGCAGCTTTGCATGACTCACAGTTCAGAATAATCCTTCTTTGTCTGATCCTGGGCCTCGGTGCAGAACCTCATTTCACCCTGTCTGAAACAAGCTGTTGTAGCTCCTCCCCCTTTGAGATAACTTCTGATTGGCTGACCCTCATTAACAAAATATTCAAACAGCCGTTCGTGCTGGAAAACCCTCCAATGTGTCTGAATCCAAACAGTCCCGTGAACAAGGGCGGAGCTAAACTTCCTCCACAGCGATATGACTGAAGTTTGAAGACTCACTGACGTTATCTCTGCTGCTGAGGGTGGAGCAACCAGTCACGAGGGTTAGGGGGCAGTTACTGTTTCACACAGGTAGGTTTGGATGGTGAATTAGGCGTTTATCCAGGTTATGTGTTTATCTGAAACATTTGCTAAACAATAAGAATTCAGGAAGAGAACAAATACTGAAAATCAGACAAACTTCAACCATCAGAATATTTATTAAAAGAAAGCCAGAGGTGTGTTTTGGTATGAGAAGCATCGAACATTTCAATTAGTAGAGATGTTGCTTTTTTTTTTCTCACAGCAAATAGACTCTGAAGATAACGGTTCATCGGACGTCTCCTGTTTCCTTGGAGATGGTAGAAGAATTAAACTGTGCACTAGAGATGTCTCAAGACCGGTCTCGGTCTCGACGGACTTTGGTCTTGTCTCGGTCTCGGTCTCCCACTGTGTGAGAGCCGAGCAGCTCTCACACAGTGGCTCAGCTATGCTCCAATCCCTCCATATTGTGGCCAATGACATGCGAGGATATAGGATAATATCATTATGTGAAAAACAGAGAGCATGAGAGCGTACGTCTGTCCTCTCAGTAAGTGAGTGAGACAGTAGACAGCGGTGAGGAGGGCTGTGCGAGTGCATCGCAAATACACATAAATATGCTCGACACCCGTAAACCTGCAGTTTAAAGACTTTCTTGTCTCGGTCTTGTCTCGACTTTGTCTTGGTCTTGATTCGGCCTGTCTTGGTGCTGTCTTGGTCTTGGTTTAGGCGGTCTTGACTATAAGTCTACTGTGCACACAAAGGATGAAAATATATGACGACAGTGCAGACAGACGTCACACAGAGGCACAGATCCGATGGCAGGCTTCAGCTCCACATGACTTCAGCTTCTGATGGAGCTTTGCAAAACGAACCCTCTGGGCCACAAAAACTCTTCATTTGCTTTGTCTACCTGCCAAACAACATCTAACGTCTGCAGCCACGTTAGTGCTGCTACACCAGCCACAAAGCACACAAGCATCCAGCTTCAGATCCTCTCCGTCCAGCCGCGGAGCTCTCAGAAATCTAAGAAATGAGCTGAGACCTTTTCCTTCAGCTTCAGAGCAGAGCCCAGAAGGAGGATGGTAGTGTTTAATGCCTGGAGAATCGCTTCAAAGGTCCAAGATCAACTCTCTGATCTCGGCTCTGCTGCTGCTTATGCTAATCCGGTTCATTTGGTCCTTCAAAGCTACAAAATCAGACAGAAGAGCCGAAGTCAGGAGGATAAAGAGGCTCGGTGGTCGGTGACGCAGTGTATACTGGTATCTTTATAGGTTCCTTTCAGTTATGGAGCAGCGGCTCCACTCTGAGACCCTCCGCTTTTGCAGAAGCATGGTAACTGCAGCCAGAAAGTGAAACCAACTAGGCTGTTTGATCGAAACTTAAAGTGTGGTGTGACGTCGAGAAGTACATAAATAACCTGGCTTCCTTTTATTTGCTTGAGACCTTGTGTGTTCATGTGTTCAGGTCTCCATATTCCGGGACATGTAAAATTAAAGATCATTTTTTAAGTAAAAGACCACTTTGAGCCGTGTCTTTTTTGGCCGTAAAGAATATAAAAGAACGGGATTTAATACTCCACAGGTAAGGAACCACTTCCTCACCTGGATTTTGATTATGACACCAAGATCCTCTGGCATGTGAGACGTAAGACTTTCAGCCAGAAGAGAAGAGCTTTAAAACTGAGCTTTGAGCATATCTCATGACCTCTGTGGTTTCAAAGGAAACCGTCTCAACTAGCCGCATCCTTAAATGTACTCGTGATTTTATACAAATGTCTGATTTTCACTTTAATCGTTTGCTTCTCAGAGCTCAGAAATGTGATGCTCTGTGGGAGACGACGTTCAAACCATGGACATTAAAGAGTCTGATTTCATTGATAATTAATGAGTCAGTGACACCAGCAAATATTTACATGAAGTTTAAAACAAAGTGAAAGTCGGGGCTGCGTGGAAGGAGAATGATCCTCGAAAACATTTCCAGATTCCTCTCCTAAAATCGATGACTCACTCGGTGGAACTTGGGCTGGTTTGTGGGTAATCGAGGAAAATAGGACACTGACGTGTTTTGAGGGTCAGTACCTCGCGCCTCAGGAGGTTAATCCCCGGGAGGATCAGCAGATAACCCTGTGATGGTGAACGGCAGATTAGATGCACACTATGTTGCATTTTCAGCTCTTTGTGGATTGATTTCCACGGAAAGGATTTTCCTCGAAGAACTAAAAAAATTGACGTTAACCTTGTTTACTCATCAATCACCATCAGCTTAGAAATGCACCAATCACCGAGCTCAGCAGACTCGGACCAAGCCGGCACAGATTCAGCTCTGCTTATTTCTGATCAGCTGCACCGGCAGCAGCAGCAGTAGCACTGACCTTTGACCTTTGCTTGGTTGCTCTAAGCCGTGCTCTGACTCACACGTGGCCCGAAGCGCCCCCTTAAATATCACCAAAGGTTATCAGCCAGCAATGTGTCTGCACGCTGGTCCCAAATGAAAACACAAGACAGAGGAGCAGCTTGAGGCGCTGGCGTGTGCCTCCCGCCGTAACGCCTGCAGGGCTCCGCCCCCAATCAGAGCCTTCAGGTGAAGTCTGGGGTCCAGCATCTGTCTGCAGCTGTGACTGAAAACAAGGCTGACTCTCGTCCAGATGTTTTTACCTCATAATAAAACGACATCGTGGCAACAAAACGCTGAACTTACAGCACTGTGTGGCCATTTTCTATCTACAGTCTGTGTTTATAACAACATTGTTTCTGGGAGATGCTGCTGTGTGATAAAACCGTTAAAGATCACATGTAAATGTCATCAAAATGCCAAATTGCAAACAAGAGCAGTGTGAACGTGTCACATTAACCTACATTTGTGTGCCTGCTGGTCACGGGAAGTGCTCCCAGCCTCCTGCGCGCGTCAGCTGACCTCCTGCAGCGCCGTCGTTTATAAATGCAGGGCTCTCACAGAACCGTTTACTGGACTGAGGTTTCCTGCAGTGATACAGACTTCCTCGAACATCACGCCCAGACTCAACCAATGACAGCCAGAGCAGGAAGGACAAAATGTTCTGACTTTAAAAACAAGTGTCGTCTAAATGCCGCCATCCCAAGTCACTGAACACAGACTGTTAGCAGGCGAGGCACAGATTCGATCTACACGAGCGTGCCCCAGCACGCCCCCCAGCGCTCCCCCGACGGCTCATACTGGCCCAAAGCAACCATGTAAACTTTATGGAGGGCCAAAAAGGGTAAACTAACTAAAGGCTTCACAGCTGCAGGAGTGTTAACTCTCCTCTGAAGGCTTCGGGTTGGAATCTGCCCCTGACGGTCGGCGTCCTGCCACCAGAGGTTGGAGACTGTAAACCACAGCAGCACAACTCCAAGCACCTCTTGCAAAGGACACAATACCAAAGTACCCCTGCACGGTACAGTGAGGTGCTGTACTGAGTGTGTAGTGTAGTGTGGACCGTGACACAGTCCACTATGATCACACTTTCACTTTTAGTGGTTCATGGGTACAGTGAAGGAGAGGTGACAGAGGAGCATGCTGGGATAGGAGGAGGTGGAGGCAGGTGATCTGCTGTGGAGAGCTCTCAGGTTCAGGTGATTCATGTCCAGCCAGGAAGAAAACCTGGAGCAGAGGGGGGAAGGAAAAGGACGAGAGAAGGCCAGAGTCAGCTGCTGGAAACCCACCACTATGATTAGGTCCCATGACACTGACTATGCACTGAAGCAGAGAAAAACCGCCTCCACCTCCCGTCACCCAGCTGGTCTGAAGCAACTGAACCGCTGCGAGGGAAGACAGCATGTGAACCACAACCTGCAGTAAACACCAACCTGCCAGCAGAACATCAGAAAGAAGAACGCCGACTCCGCCACTGACAACAGCAGCTCTGAGAGCGCCACACCTCACATCAGCCTGAAATCAGTGTGTGGACACACAGCAGCCTCACACGCTGTTCTCAGCACGCCACCAATCACCTGAGCCACCCGCAGCGTGTTCCGCAGCCTCAGTGTGTGTGTGTGTGTGTCAGCATGTGTTTAACTTCAGTTTAACTAGAAAGCATGCTGGGCTCACAGCTGTACAGATGTGCTGTTGGGTTCATACAGACACACAGAGCCTGCAGTAAACCTGGATGCACTCAGACCGCCGCTCTCTGATTTCTGCTGCTGTCACTCTGAATTAACGTCACTTTTCCCGATCAATAATTTAATTAATACTTTAATGAACTCATGATATGAGGCTGATCAGTTAGTTGTCAGATTAATGATCAGCTGCACTTTAAAGCCCCGAGGACACCGACGAAGCGAACCTCAAACTATGAATGTGAGATTTGAGTTTTCAGCACTAGATTTAAACCGCAGGTACCGGTACCGACTCTGTCTGACTCACTGCTCGGTTTGTCACACTTCACAGAATTTTCTTTGTGTTTAAACAAAGCTCTCCGCTCTCCCGCGCCGCAAGCGCCGTGCGTAAAACCACCGAAGAACCGCCGAGTGGATCAAAACGCGCTCTGGCAGGTGGAAGCTGCTCAGGTGTGTTTGGATCCTGCGATCAGAGGAATCAAAGAAATCAGAGGATTTAGAGGGAGACTTACGGTCGTAGCGGCCGCAGCCGGCAGTTGGAGCTCCTTGAGCTGGAGCGCGTCAACGGCCGAGTCGTTGGAGCTCCACGCGGAGGATCCTGACAGCTCCAGGGTGTCCGGGTGGCGCGCGGCCGTACAGTTCGCCTCACGGTCGCTGCAGGAGATGATGCTCTGCCGCGCCGAGCGCATGCTCTGAACTGCTCTCTGCTCCGCTCGCGGACTGCAAGCACAAGGGGAGAGAGGGGAGGGGAGGGGGGGGGGGGGGGTTAGTTCATGGAGGTCTGACTGCAGGTGTGACAGGTGGGAGAGAGAGGAGCCACAAACAGCAACACGTGATCAGCATTATACGGTTTCGTTTTATTCTCTCTGTGAGAAAAAAGCCGCAGTTCCTCTAACATCCGCCAGAGGCAGCAGTGAGTCTGGGCTCAGAGATCACGCCTACTTCCTAACACCTGGATTCCATCACTCACCTGTTTACACTAGCTGTGCCGCCAAAACGTCGGCTGCATCCTTCGGAGGACGCATTTGTAGGCCAATTACGTCACAGCCAGGCGACGAAGGCTGTCCCAATTTGTCGACTCCTTCAAATGCATCCTTCATTTCCCCGGATTTGAAGGATGGGTCGGTGTGTCCTTCGTGGCCCACCATGTCCCAGAATTCATAGCGCGGCCGAGCCGGTTTCAGCTTCCAACAATGGTGGCCGCTGCTTAGTTTTAATATTACTCTTATTATTCTTTCTAGGTCACAAAATAAACTTTTAACATATTTCCAGGCGAGAATGTAGCTGTGTAAACTTCAAATATCTGCTTGGTTTATCAAGACATCACATATTTGCAAAAGGGCTTTGACGTTTTCGGTGACGTCTGTTACCCACCAGCTCGATAGCTGACCCGGGGGTTCAATGGTCACTAGAGCCCGTGAGAGCAGCGGACTCCCGGCTTCATCGTTTTCAGACCCCCGCTGTCTGTCGCTACTCGGCTTAAACATGATATATAAGTCACTCGGATAACTTAAAAATGTTGTTGTTTGGCTTTTTTCAGTGTTTTATTTGTTCTGGAGTAAATCGGTTTGGCTGAGATCAAAATTATTAGATTATTAGATTAAATAAAACTTTATTAATCCATCGGGTGGGTTCCTCCGGGATTTTCACACAGCTGAATAAACGTCAAACAGAAAACTGATTAAACAGAAGTGTGAGACGGTCAAGAGTTTACTCCAGTGTCCTGTTATATTTTAGATAGCAAGAAGCAGACGGCCGAGTTTATTAAACTCCACCGAGACAGCGCTGACGCAGATCTGAAGGCCAGACCGTCACATTTCACAACCTCACACTTCCAGCCTTCTCGGTCTTCGAAGAAACCCGGCCCACGTAGACCGCAAAGGCCGGGTCCTCCAAAGGGACACAGCTACTGTGTTCATATTTTAAATATTAGGGGCGTGGCCTCTCTCTGCTAGCTCGAGCTGTTTAAGGAGAGTTTGCACTCAATGTCATTTACTCATTATATTATATACTATATTATATACTCATTATATACTCATTATATTGTATATTGTATAGCTTTCTTGTTATATGTAAAATTGTATTGTATTTATTTATTTAAATTTTTACTTTTTAATTATTTTACTTGCATTTTTAATCACTCTTATATTTAAATGTTCATTTGCTATTTTATCTAGGGATTGAGAGTAACGTAGTTTCTATTCTCTGTATGTCCTGTACATGTGGCAGAATTGACAATAAAGCTGACTTTGACTTTGAGAGCATGGCTGCTCTGTTTTTAGGGTTCAGTGTGCAGACCTAAGGAGCCGGGATCAAACCACGGACCTGCTGCTGTCGCTGCTCAGCCACAAGTTTCCAAGTCTGATCTTCAGTTTTCATCAGAATGAGGTTTGTGATGATGTCGGTGGACTTTTGATCCGTTCGTCAGTTATATCAGAATAAAATGAAGCGTTAACAACTGACAGAAAACAGACAGTCTGGTTCTGCGCCCGCGGACAGGACGCCATGCAGGACGATGCTGCTGCACACCAACAAAGACATCTGGACCTTCGTTACTTATATTCGGTCACTGTGGGAAACACAGAGGTCCAAAGATAATGTGCAGTCTGTAGGTCTGTAAAACCCCAGCCTTCGCTCCTGTGTTACTGGTGTCACTGGTGTCACTGGTGTCACTGGTGTCAGTATATCCAGTGTATGTGAAACACGGCGTCACACTCTGGGCTGTCAGCTTTAATGTCCACGTTGTTCAACACTGACACCAACACATCACAGTGAGCATGTCTGACGATGGGAAGCTTGGCAGTCGTATAGCAACAGTAACCAAGGTGATAAGGACGCGTGGAGAAAAACATTTGAAATGAAATGTAATGCATATTCAAAGAAACGGTCTGAGAGGTGAAAGGCTTTCTTCCTCTGGAGCAGCACATTAGTGTTAATCAGAGGCTGGACTCTAACCTCAGACCGTGAAGAGAAGAATGAAAAGAAACTGTGTGGGAGGCGAAAGTCAACCTGAGAGCGTCTGACCTCACACAGACCACCAAAGCAGCTCCAACACAGCTTACTGGAAACATTTAAAGGTTTTATCTTCCTCCAAACTCATCACACCTTTAAAGGCTCTGCAGACTTTCACATTACTCGTTTTTCGTGCACAGACACTTCGAAGCTAAATGTCAGCAAAACCTGAACAATTCATTATATTTGAATTATTTTTACAAAGCACCTAAAACTCAGTTTCCAGCTGTTTTCAACTGTTCATTCAAATGTTGCATTTGAGTGAGTTAAACCTATAAAAACATCCTTCCTGTAATTATTCAGTGTTTTATGGACGTTTGTCAAATGCATCTCTCATCAAGTCATCCTGAGCCACAAACATCCTGTCACAACGTAGAAGCTACGGTCAGTTTCTGGTTAAGTGGCTTTTACAATCCTTTATTCTAAAAGTGTCACTGACATTAACAACGTCTGCTTTGAGACTGAGCTGGCCAATAATGTATCAGAACAGTATATATGGCAACAAATGTAAGATAATGGTTCTATAGATGGTTTTATAATGTAGGTGCGATAACACAAGATACTCACAGGAAGGTAATGTCTTTGATTTCTCTATAACCTGTTTGTAAATCACTACAGTCTTTCAATACAAACAAAGATAAAACAGCTAAAACAATTAGAAACATCAGAAATGACCTTTTGCAACATGGAAACAAATCTGTCCTCGTTCCCGTGTTCAGTGTTAACCTCACAGCAGGATCAGGTGGACGAGAACGTCAGCTGGACGAACTTAACAGTGATCATTGAATCACTTCAGTTTTCTCTGCTTTTGTTTCTGACAGTGTCAAACAAAGATGCACAAAGCCAGCACACAAGTGCCAAACAAGCAGAAAAATGTCCATGTGCGCTGTGAACATGCAGAACACCTGAGACTGACCTCTCTGTACCTGGAAGCACGAAGAAGCTGGACGAGCTGAGCTCTAAGCTTCGAACGCACAGAGCCGAGAGGAGATCTTCTGCTTCAGCGTCCACGCACTTCCACGTTTCTCCAGGCAGCTGCCAACACAGAAAGCTCCACAGACGTTCAGATCGTGTCAGGGAGACGCTCAGAACCAGCTGACGATCTGCAGACGAGGCTGATCGCAGGTACTCGTACTTATAACGAGGGAGGAATGCCTCCCCCGTGGGGGGAAATGTGGGTCTTCAGGTCAGCGCTCTGATGAAAAGTCATTACGCTGATTATCTGCTGGCCTGCTGCAGCTTAGCGAGGACTGGAGACACAATGAGAGGACAGCAGAGGTCAGGCTGGTTTCATCAGAGTGGAGAGATTTCCTGTCACCGTCAGATTTTACTCTTATTTTCTTCTGTCTTTCTGTTTACTCATTTGTGTTTTATCCACTTCCTGTCAAACTTCCTTTTCCATTTGTCTGGTCATGGTTTTACTTCCTGCTTCTGAGCGTCTCCTTTTCTGTGGATGTCCTCGTCAGGTTCACCTGTGTCTGAGCCCAGGCTGCAGCTTGTTCTTCCTTCTTGTTGTATTTTTGTCTGAATATTACTCTGTCTCCGTTCTCTGGAAGCGGACGGCGCTTAAATCCATCCAAAGGAACGGTTCAGGTGTCTTTTTTCAATCTAAAGATGAAAGTGGAGTGTCTGTGGATAACAGCTGGTTTGGTCCATTTTCACATAGTAATGGAAGCATAAAGACTCAGGCTCGGTCGTGCAGGAACGATCAGTTGCTGCTTCCTGCTCAGTATTGGAGGTGAAGCTTCCCCCTGTCCTGTTTCCGGTGTCCTCCGCCTGCAGGGTTAAATAAGACGGCGTGTCTTATTTAACCCTGCAGGACACGAACCTTCTCCAGCTCTCCTCACATTATTGTTTTTTCCTGTATGTAGATGAAACTGAACGTAATTACAGCTCTCAGTTGTGTTATAAAGTGTTAGCAAGTTTTCACAAGACATCCAACGCGTGGCAGAATAAACGGTTGTTCTCAGTCAGCTGTTTCTAAAATTTGAAGCACGTGCAAACAGAGTCAGGAGGAGTGTTAGTGAGAAATCAGCTGATCACTTCCTGTGTCACTTCCTGCTCCGTGCGCTCTGTGAAACAACTAAAACACTGTCATGGTCCCCGTCCTCTCCGGCTGGCTCGTGATGGCTAAAGGTTTTCTTTATGTTTCTCTCTCCTCCTTTCTCCTCTCTCCCTGGGCGGAGCTGGTTATCGTCTCTGGAACGCTGACCCTCCCGTGTTCGTGCTCTCAGCTGTCTTCGCCTGTTAGACTAACCTGTGTTCTGTGCATAGAGTTTCCCGGACCTGTTGACGGACCCTTCCCTGTGATTCCTGTGTGTGGCTGCGTGAATGGAGATCAGGACGAGAGTGGCTAAAGAGGAGAGTGTGTGGATTACCTCTTCCCCCCGGACCCCTTCTCTCTGTACACATATACTGCACTGTGGTTCACCCTTTTGTAAATAAACTGTAACCTTTGACCCTGATGGCTGGCTTTAAATCCCAGTGTTTCCTGTTTTTTCTATTTGTGTCTAACATTTAAAGTTTTGTTCTGAGTGGTGGTCTCAGCTGTTGCTGATATTGTTTCCCTTTTTGTTTCCTGCCTCACTGCTGAACATGAACCTGGTCCCTGGTTTCCTACGACAGTTTTCTCTGCAGTCTGTTTATATTTCAGGTATCTTCGGGCTTTTGCATTATTGAGTTTTCTTGTGTGATCCCTGCCTGTGCCTGTCCCACCTCTGTCTGTTACCTGTCTCGTCTCCACGTTTATTCACTTGTTCGTCCGCCTCGGTTTGGTTCGTTCACCTCACACAGGTATTGAACTTTTCCTTTGGTCGTTGTCGTGTTGTTGCCGTATCCTCCTCACGCCGTGTTCTCTGTGTCTTTTGCGTCCTGCTTCAAACTTCTGGCTGTGCCTTTGTTTTGCATCGCCTTCTGAGTTTGTGTTGTCCAACAATAATCCGTCTCCAGAGTCCTGCACTTCCAACTTCCTGCTTCCACGCAGCCACAGATTTTGTAAATGGTTGCATCAAAACCTGTTAAAAGGGAGTTTTGTCCAATATTAAATTTAGTTTAATGATCTGAACATGTAAGTGTGACAAATATGCAAAACACTAGAAAACCAGGAAGAGGGCAGAGGTTCACAGCTGGAACCGCTGGCAGCAGCCGCGAGGTTTGGCTGTGAATGAGCGCTGACTGCTTCCTCAGTGAGGTCAGCGAAGACGTGAGCGACTGTTGGAGGTTCTTGAAAGGACGGCACGTGCTGCAGGATGAACTGCGGAAAGGAGCAGATGTTTCTCAGCCGGAGCTTCGATACGTCTCCTGAAGACAAGTTTCACACCTCAAACTAACAAACATGAGTGCAGGATGTTGGTGTTTAAGACCAAGCGGCACATTAGAGCACATTTCTGGCCCAAAGAACACAAAAGTGCAAGACAGATGACAGCACATGAGTTCAGGGTCATGACCTCGTCCTTACTTTCACTTTGACTGGCACTGAGTTACAATCAAGAACCGAAAGAGAAGGCGTCAAATCACAGCACGATTATTAAAAAACACAAAGACACAAAGTGGGGCTAAATGATGACAAATCTCACAAACCACAGGGACACTAAATGGCTAAAAGAAAAGCACAGTGTGTGGTGGGAGTGAAGATGACTGCAAAGCAATGAGAAATGACTCAAGCAGAAAGCTTTTTAAAAAGGTGCAAAATATCCACCAAGTGATGCTTAATGCCTACAGAGGGGCTCAAAATGACTAAAAAGGTTTCTTTATGAGTACAAAGGGATGGACAACAACATCAAAGAGGTGCAGAAGGATTAGAAAAGGGCTGCAAAGAGACTTAAAATGACAAAAAGGATGCAGCATGACTCTATAGGAGTGTGAAATTCCTGCACAAGGATGCAAAACCACCCTGAAGTGCAGATAGATGAGCACAAAGATATAATGAACTATTACAAAGGAACAGAACGACTTCAAAGGGATGCAATGTGCAACATACGGCTGTGAAACGTCTATAAAAGGACAGAAAATGACCTCAGACAGCATCAGCTCACAGTGTGAAATGTACAGTTCCACTACTGTCCAGCAGAGGCAGCGGTGAGTCAGTCCCATGTGTACAGACACCGTTTGGTCTCCGTAGATAATTTCCTCCTTCATAAGAACTGTGAGTATGAGCTGATGTAAAGGTTTACATCAGCTCATACTCAGCACATTTACAGTCATAAAGACATTTACCTTCTGATTTTCAGCGCTGTAGTTAATTAATTTCTGACTGAAACTGAAACAAGTGTAAAAACTGCACTTTAACCCTGTGGAGTTTCTCCTGAAGCAGGCCCTGCTGAGATTCAAACACAGCCTCTGCTGTTTAACCAGCCGCAGCACTGCAGCTGAAGCAGCTCCACCCGTCCAGGGTGATGGAGCAGCTGGTGGTGTTTGCACCTTTGAAGAGCAGCTTTGCATTGAATAAGAAGACTTCTAATGATGGGCTGCTGGCTCAGCTCACCAGGTCAGGTAGCCTGTGCTGTATGCTGTGAGGCTGCTGTAGAGGTCAGATGATGTCGATGGGTGTTTGATCTGCTGGCCTTTCTTCCCAGTTCCCACCGTTTCCCCCTCTTGCCTCCCCCTGTCTCGTCTTCCTTTGCAGCTCCGAGCGCACTCTGTTGGCGTTGCACTTTTTAGTTTCTTCCCCAGAAACAGCAGCAGCACATGCAGCGCTGTCAGGCCAGCAACGTGGACTCTTCAGTGTTTACGTGTCGTGAGTTAGACTTGGTCATTAATCATGTTATTGTGCAACAGGCTTTCAGTGTGTGTGTGCGTGTGTGTGTGTGTGTGTGTGTGTGTGTGTGTGTGTGTGTGCGTGTGTGTGTGTGTGTGTGTGCGTGTGTGTGTGTGTGTGTGTGTGTGTGTGCGTGTGTGTGTGTGTGTTTGTGTCACTAAAAGCTGCTTTGTAGAAAAAATCAGAGCGAGATGTTTTAGTTTTTATGTTTTCGTGGTTTGACACACTGAGCAGCATCGACCCATGGAAGAATGATTTCAATCAACTGTGTGTGTCTGTGTGTGTGTGTGTGTGTGTGTGTGTGTGTGTGTGTGTGTGTGTGTGTGTGTGTGTGTGTGTGTGTGTGCATCCATTTAATCAACAGTTAAACTGATGGAAGCTGAGATGAATGTAGGACACTGAGTGCGCACTCTCAGTAGGGTGGATGTTAGAGTCCAGGAGCAAACATGTGGACTAACACTGAGCAGGAAAAGGAAGACGAGACAGAGGGAGGGAGAGGGGGAAACAGTGAGGGGATCAAACACCTGTCGACATCATCAGGAAAAGCCTCATCAATACGTAATAATAAGAGTCAAGCTCACACCTGAGCAGTGATTCTAGGAAGTGAGCCTCCGAGTGTGCGTCCCCTTATGACGCCTCACACAAAACACACAAACTGCCTTTCATTCTTAATGAACAGAGCTCATGAAGCTGTGCAGCAGCTGTGCAGCAGCTGTGCAGCAGCTGTGCAGCAGCTGTGCAGCAGCATGCTCACATCCAGGTGGGACAGTTTAAACACCTGGACGGCCTCACAGGAGGTTCATGAATGTGTGAAGGAGGACATGCAGAGGCTGGAGTTGGAAGAACACGACCACGTCAGAGGGGACGCTGCTGGGACGCTGCTGGGACGCTTTATCCAGCTAAGCCACGGCGCCTCCTACAGGCCTTCAGTCAAGTTAAACATAAACCGTGGATCTGCAGCTCAGGTGAAAGGCGAGGATTTCAGGTGGGGCCGCTCCATGGTCCTCCTTCTCCTCATGTGTGGTCACATTTATGTTTGATTTGAACTGTGAGTTGATGAATGAACCTTGGAAACACGTCACCGTAAGCTGAATGATGAAGCGTGCGCCTCCTGTCGTGCGACTCCTGTGAACATAAACACACTTTGCACTGATGGGTGGATGAGCAGCGTGAGTGTGTGTGTCACATATTTCATCGGTGTGTAAAGAAACATCTGGTGGAAGTGATGTGGAGATCAGGACTTCTGCTCCAGCAGCTGCTGACGCAGGAAACAGCAGAAGGAGCTGACGGAGAAGCTAACGGAGGAGACACAGGTGAAGCGTTCAGGGTTCAAAGTCAGGAACACTAAAGCTGGACCCCTCAGAGCTGCTGGAAGTTCAGATGTGTGGTCACCTCTGACCATCAGGGTCTCGTGTTCATTGTCCTGCCCTCTGAAACGTCATGTGCTCCTGCTCCCTGCATGTTTTTTATTTTAAACTCCTCATAATCCCACATGTGGGAAATTTCGTAAATAAAGGTCAACGCCCAACGTGGGGCTCAAACCCACGCCCTTGAGATTAAGAATCTCATGCTCCACCGATTGAGCTCGCCGAGCTTACGTCCTTGGCCTCTGATACCTCTGTATCGTTCACATCCATCCCTGATGTGGATGTTTCTTATGCAAAAAGCTGAAGTAACGAGTCTGACTTAAACTGAAAGGATGATAAAGTCGAGACGCGGAACTTAAAATGTGAGGAGTAAAAAACAAAGTACGGCTACTGAAAAGTCCGCTTAAGTACTCATGTAACAAAGTATTTGTACTTCATCACCTCTGAAACTGTGTGCATCTGTGTGTGAGTCTGTGTGCGTATGTGTGCATGTAGGATTTTAATCTCAGCACTCAGATTTTCGGGTTAAATGGAATTGTGTTGATGCTCGGAGGCGCTGTGATTGTCTCTCTGACCCGTCGGTGCTACTTTGACCCAAATCGAACAGTTTTATAATTTTCATTTTCTAAAAGAGTTCGAGCTGCACGCAGATCCTTCCCCATTACAACCTGCACTATGAGCGGGCACCCCGTGCTCAGTTTGAGTAGCTGGCTCTGTTCCTCAGTCACACGGTGGCACTGTGACAGGAAGCGAGCGGCCAGCTGCAGGAAATTAGCTGCAGAAGAAGAAGAGCTGCTCCTCAGCGGCTACCTGCCGGGTCCACCTGTGTCCGTTTGAGCTGCTGTCTCACGTGAAGATGTCGGAGGACCTGCGCGCACAGCTGGAGAAACATCTGCAGACTTTACACATCCAGACGAGATGCGTGGAGCACCCGCCGGTAAACCGGACAGCCCGACTACACCGAATCCCATTAGCTCTTCTGGCATTTTCAACATCCCCGTCTGACTCTAGATCATATAAATACGTGAAAATATGCTCGGAGACATTTCCACAATCGGAGAGACTCGCACTTTTATTCGGCGCCACGCGTGACCATGATAGGCTCCTGATGCGCGCTCACGGTTGTGGAAGTGCGCGTTTCCTCCTCAGTTTCTCGCTCTTTCAGTTTCACTGACACGTGGGGGAGTAACAAAGTTGTCAGCTGAAGTAAAGAAGAGCCGCTTTGCTTGCCGTGTGTGTGCTGAATTCACGAGCACACGAATTCACGTTAAAATTACGTGATGAAGTTTAGGCGCAGTCAGCTGTGTTTGCGCAGAATCTGTTTATCCTGAAATGCGCAGTGTTTTTGAACGGGATCCGTTGGGACGGGCGCTTTAGAGCTCCGCTCAGAATCGAGCGCGCCGTGAAAAAGCAGATATGACTTTGAATGCCTGACTTATGTGCATATATTTATGTACTTCCTGTCTGCTGCAGCTTTCATAAACTGCTCTGACACGTTTGTGCTGCAGGACCTGCTGTGACCTGCAGAGGGCGCCAGACCACAGAGTTTGGTTTAGTCCTGCAGGCATGGATGGCATTACAGTCAGACAGCTTTATTAATGTAGGAAACCAGGAAGAGTTGCAAGAGGCTTTGATGTTAGTAATACAGCTTCCACAAAGCTTCCACAAAGAGCCCGCTCTCACCCACTCTCCTCCTCCTGCAGGTGTTCACGGTGGAGGAGATGATGCCTCACCTGCAGGGCGTGAATGGCGCCGTCACCAAGAACCTGTTCTTGAAAGACAAGAAGAAGAAGGGGCTTTGGCTGGTGTCGGCCCGCCATGACCGCCAGGTCAGCTCCTCCACATGACCTCTGACTTAAAAACTAAAGACTAACACCTCACTTCCTCTCGTTCCATCTGCAGGTGAACCTTAATGACCTCGCCAAGAAGCTTGGTGTCGGGAGTGGAAATCTGCGCTTCGCAGATGAGGCAGCCATGTTGGAAAAGCTGAAGGTAGGAAGGATCAAAACTGGGAGGGCCAATTATTGAGCTGGATTCACAGGTCACAGCTTTAGACTCCTCCTCTCCTCTCCTTCAGGTGGGTCAGGGATGTGCGACGGCTCTTGCTCTGCTCTTCGATCAGGATCGCAGCGTGAAGTTCGTCTTGGACCGGGACCTGGTGGAAGGAGGCCACGAGATGGTCTACTTCCACCCGATGACCAACGCTGCCACCATGGGGCTCAGACCGGACGACCTGCTGCGCTTCCTCAAGGAAACGGGACACGAGCCAATCCTGGAGAGCTTCTAGTAAAACGGACACCTGGTTTAAAAGCGACGCGAGAGCGGTCCTGGTCGGGCTGAGAGCAGGATACGGCCGTCTGCCGTCGAGGATCTTGAGAAGCTTCATGCTAGGCTCTAAGTGTAAAAAGGAACATTTTAAAAACGTGTTTGTGTGCAGCGATGAGAATCTGCAACCTGAACAAACTGTCATGTTTAGCAAAGTCCCCAAAATTAAGATTTATTCACTGAAATTTGACCCTGGATGTTATTTATTATCCTGCAAATGTAAAGCGAGAGAATAAAAAGCTTTGTCATCTCTGTTTGGCTTTAAATTAAGAGTTTATCAGAAAGATGAAACAGCCTGTAAGAAGGTAAAACACGAGGGTCACAGTTACTTATTTTAATAATTACACAAATAAGAATCAAGTTACATGGTTCTGACAGTATTTAAAGGGTTTGGTGAGAAACCAGAAGGTAAGCTAAGAATCCGCATTAATTTTCAAGCAATATTTTCTGAATGCCAACATTCATAGTGCCCAAAAATTTAACTCGTCTCCTTCTGCAGTACCAGGTAATACCAGGTATTACCGGTTTGCCTGACAGCAGGAGGCGCTGTGGCTCAGCTGGTCAAAGCACCTGTCTTGTAAACAGGAGATCCTGGGTTCAAATCCCAGCAGTGCCTTCCTGTTACCATTTGAAACCATCTTCTTCACAGTGTTCAGACTCACCCTGTTGAATCAGTCTCAAAAGCTTCTCCTTCACCTTATGATGTTTCCACTGAGGTCATTGACGAAGTGAGGAACAGGAAGTTACTTGTTGGACTATTTGACCATATCTTACATTGATAGTGCACAAAAGTAAAAAAAAAGTGAACTCGTCTCCTTCTGCAGTACCAGGTAATACCAGGTATTACCGGTTTGCCTGTCAGCAGGAGGCGCTGTGGCTCAGCTGGTCAAAGCGCCTGTCTAGTAAACAGGAGATCCTGGGTTCAAATCCCAGCAGTGCCTTCCTGTTACCATTTGAAACCATCTTCTTCACAGTGTTAATTGCATTCTTAATCTTGGAGTTGGGAAATCTTTCAAAGTCTTTGTATGTCCTCAGTTATCCACCTCACGGTACTCTTGAGAGCTTTAAAAACTTCTTTGCACCCGATCCGAGAAGCTTCTTCAGTTCTAGAACAAATGCTGGAGGGTCCCAGGCATTAAACCGCTAGTGGAGCTTCTGAGGGTTGTTCACCCAATATTGATGTCTTGGGCATGTCTAAATCTTCATTGTGTCCTCTTCTTGGAAACGAAGGAGAGAAAGCATAACGCCCAATGCTTCCCGCCATCAGCACTCATTAATGAAATGTAATGGCATTGGTAGGGAGGTAAGGCACTGCTGGGATTTGAACCCAGGATCTCCTGTTTACGAGACAGGCGCTTTGGCCAGCTAAGCCACAGCGCCTTGAGCTGTGTGCCTCTGGCTACTGTCCAACAGCTGGTGGGGAAAAATGTGACAAACCGATTCAAAACTGTGTCTGCAGAGGTTACTTGGTTTTTCCCTTCCCTGAAGGAGGCACTGTAGCTTAGCCGGTCAAAGCACCTGTCTTGTAAACAGGAGATCCTGGGTTCAAATCCCAGCAGTGCCTGTTGAGCTATTTCAAAATAAGAAATTCTGTGTAGGCAACTTTTCCTCAATGTCAAAATAAAAGGAAGTAATCTGTTGAATCTGAAGTTTGGAGGCACTAAATATTTAGCAAAGGACACCCCAGCAGCTGTGCACCACATGCAGATGAAAAACATCAAAACTGAAAGTCTACTAAAACATGAAACTGCGCAACTGTGACAACAAACATAAATGGACCAGTATAGAAACTGGGTGAGGCAGGGTTATATTGAGCTTTCGTCCCAAAAGTACTGTCAAGATTCTGCAAATCATTCGAGTTACTGATAAGAGAAGGTAAGACTGTTAGGTGTTGTGTTAAAATAAATGCCGAAGAGTTCTCTATTAAAAACAGCATAAGGAGGTGTTCTACTTTCCTCTTATGTTATGGAAAAGTGTATAGGCAGCAGGAATTTGAGTCAGGTCTCGGTTTTTCTTGATGATGTCACTCCTTTCTCAGCTACACTTGAGAACCATGAGGAATGATCGCTGAAGGTCCTCCATAGGATGAAAGAATTTACTTTAAAGCTGTCGCCAGAGAAATGTCAGTTCTTCAGGACATCTGTCCAATATCTCAGCCATGTTGTATCATCAGAAGGGCTCAAAACAGATCCAGCTGCCCTCACTACCTGGCCAAGACCAGCTAACATCAAGTAGCTTAAGTCTTTCCTTGGGTTCACTGGATATTACAGGAGGTTTATAAAAGACTATTCCAAGCTTGCAATACCCCTTAATCACTTAAGTGCTGGTTGCCTCCCACTGAAGAGAAAATCCAGTCTGTCTGGCAGAAACCACAAGGTTTCTACCAGTGCGGATCTCAAAAAGCCTTTTTCACGAAAAATGGACCCCAACCGCTGAAGATACTTTTAAGACATTGATTCTCAAGCTCACAACAGCTCCTGTTCTTGGGTTTGCAGATCCAAAGAACATTATATTGTGCACACCGATGCAAGCGTCCATGTTCTCGGTGCAGCCCTATATCAAGAACAGGAGAGCAAGTTAAGAGTCATTGCCTGTGCCAGTAGGGGTCTCTCCAAGTCCGAGCAAAGGTACCCTGCACACAAGCTTGACTTCCTGTCTGTGAAGTGGGCTGTCACCCAGAAGGTTTTCCGCTGTATCTATGGAGTAAAATG
This sequence comes from Copadichromis virginalis, assembly GCF_057382275.1. Taxonomy (NCBI): domain Eukaryota; kingdom Metazoa; phylum Chordata; class Actinopteri; order Cichliformes; family Cichlidae; genus Copadichromis; species Copadichromis virginalis. The sequence continues at coordinate 2,345,845 of NC_140630.1, read as the reverse complement.
TACAGTGATGACAGACAATAATCCACTCACATACGTTTTAACATCTGCAAAGTTGGACGCAGTAGGGCATTGCTGGTTGGCCGTACTTTCCAGTTTTGATTTTGACATTGAGTATAGTGCTGGGAAGGACAACCAAGATGCAGATGGGCTGTTGAGACGTCCGTATCTGCATGCCTGTGATATATCTGATCAGAGTTCTAATGATGAGGAAAATGCCATTGAAGGCTTTACTGCACAGCTCTTGCGCCGCAACAAAGAGCCAGATTTTCCAACCGAGGCAGTAAAGGCAGTATGCAAGAGACATGATTATTTCTCAACTCTTGAGGAGGAGGCAGCAGTACCATCGTCTGCACGAGTACAATGTTTGGCTATTGGAGCCTCTGCAATACCAGCAGATTTCTGTCAAACTGATGTAGCTGGGCCATGCCCCCTGCTGCAGATGTCTCTTTCCGATTGGCTACGTGAACAGAAATTAGATCTGGAGAGCTGAGAGAGTCTTGCAGAAAGCTACCAGTTAGCCATTGAGCACATTCAAAAGAGTGCTTTACGAAACAAACAAAGCTTTGACAGTAAAGTGCGGGAATCCACCCTTGCCAAGGGAAATAGAGTTGTTTTGAGGACTTGTTCAGACTCACCCTGTTGAATCAGTCTCAAAAGCTTCTCCTTCACCTTATGATGTTTCCACCGAGGTCATTGAAGAAGTGAGGGACAGGAAGTTACTTGTTGGACTATTTGACCATATCCTACATTGATAGTGCACAAAAGTTAAAAAAGTGAACTCGTCTCCTTCTGCAGTACCAGGTAATACCAGGTATTACCGGATTGCCTGACAGCAGGAGGCGCTGTGGCTTAGCTGGTCAAAGTGCCTGTCTGGTAAACAGGAGATCCTGGGTTCAAATCCCAGCAGTACCTTCCTGTTACTATTTGAAACCATCTTCTTCACAGTGTTCAGACTCACCCTGTTGAATCAGTCTCAAAAGCTTCTCCTTCACCTTATGATGTTTCCACTGAGGTCATTGACGAAGTGAGGAACAGGAAGTTACTTGTTGGACTATTTGACCATATCTTACATTTATAGTGCACAAAAGTAAAAAAAAAGTTGAACTCGTCTCCTTCTGCAGTACCAGGTAATACCAGGTATTACCGGTTTGCCTGTCAGCAGGAGGCGCTGTGGCTCAGCTGGTCAAAGCGCCTGTCTAGTAAACAGGAGATCCTGGGTTCAAATCCCAGCAGTGCCTTCCTGTTACCATTTGAAACCATCTTCTTCACAGTGTTAATTTCATTCTTAATCTTGGAGTTGTGAAATCTTTCAAAGTCTTTGTATGTCCTCAGTTATCCACCTCACGGTACTCTTGAGAGCTTTAAAAACTTCTTTGCACCCGATCCGAGAAGCTTCTTCAGTTCTAGAACAAATGCTGGAGGGTCCCAGGCATTAAACCGCTAGTGGAGCTTCTGAGGGTTGTTCACCCAATATTGATGTCTTGGGCATGTCTAAATCTTCATTGTGTCCTCTTCTTGGAAACGAAGGAGAGAAAGCATAACGCCCAATGCTTCCCGCCATCAGCACTCATTAATGAAATGTAATGGCATTGGTAGGGAGGTAAGGCACTGCTGGGATTTGAACCCAGGATCTCCTGTTTACGAGACAGGCGCTTTGGCCAGCTAAGCCACAGCGCCTTGAGCTGTGTGCCTCTGGCTACTGTCCAACAGCTGGTGGGGAAAAATGTGACAAACCGATTCAAAACTGTGTCTGCAGAGGTTACTTGGTTTTTCCCTTCCCTGAAGGAGGCACTGTAGCTTAGCCGGTCAAAGCACCTGTCTTGTAAACAGGAGATCCTGGGTTCAAATCCCAGCAGTGCCTGTTGAGCTATTTCAAAATAAGAAATTCTGTGTAGGCAACTTTTCCTCAATGTCAAAATAAAAGGAAGTAATCTGTTGAATCTGAAGTTTGGAGGCACTAAAGATTTAGCAAAGGACACCCCAGCAGCTGTGCACCACATGCAGATGAAAAACATCAAAACTGAAAGTCTACTAAAACATGAAACTGCGCAACTGTGACAACAGACATAAATGGACCAGTATAGAAACTGGGTGAGGCAGGGTTATATTGAGCTTTCGTCCCAAAAGTACTGTCAAGATTCTGCAAATCATTCGAGTTACTGATAAGAGAAGGTAAGACTGTTAGGTGTTGTGTTAAAATAAATGCCGAAGAGTTCTCTATTAAAAACAGCATAAGGAGGTGTTCTACTTTCCTCTTATGTTATGGAAAAGTGTATAGGCAGCAGGAATTTGAGTCAGGTCTCGGTATTTCTTGATGATGTCACTCCTTTCTCAGCTACACTTGAGAACCATGAGGAATGATCGCTGAAGGTCCTCCATAGGATGAAAGAATTTACTTTAAAGCTGTCGCCAGAGAAATGTCAGTTCTTCAGGACATCTGTCCAATATCTCAGCCATGTTGTATCATCAGAAGGGCTCAAAACAGATCCAGCTGCCCTCACTACCTGGCCAAGACCAGATAACATCAAGTAGCTTAAGTCTTTCCTTGGGTTCACTGGATATTACAGGAGGTTTATAAAAGACTATTCCAAGCTTGCAATACCCCTTAATCACTTAAGTGCTGGTTGCCTCCCACTGAAGAGAAAATCCAGTCTGTCTGGCAGAAACCACAAGGTTTCTACCAGTGCGGATCTCAAAAAGCCTTTTTCACGAAAAATGGACCCCAACCGCTGAAGATACTTTTAAGACATTGATTCTCAAGCTCACAACAGCTCCTGTTCTTGGGTTTGCAGATCCAAAGAACATTATATTGTGCACACCGATGCAAGCGTCCATGTTCTCGGTGCAGCCCTATATCAAGAACAGGAGAGCAAGTTAAGAGTCATTGCCTGTGCCAGTAGGGGTCTCTCCAAGTCCGAGCAAAGGTACCCTGCACACAAGCTTGACTTCCTGTCTGTGAAGTGGGCTGTCACCCAGAAGGTTTTCCGCTGTATCTATGGAGTAAAATGTACAGTGATGACAGACAATAATCCACTCACATACGTTTTAACATCTGCAAAGTTGGACGCAGTAGGGCATTGCTGGTTGGCCGTACTTTCCAGTTTTGATTTTGACATTGAGTATAGTGCTGGGAAGGACAACCAAGATGCAGATGGGCTGTTGAGACGTCCGTATCTGCATGCCTGTGATATATCTGATCAGAGTTCTAATGATGAGGAAAATGCCATTGAAGGCTTTACTGCACAGCTCTTGCGCCGCAACAAAGAGCCAGATTTTCCAACCGAGGCAGTAAAGGCAGTATGCAAGAGACATGATTATTTCTCAACTCTTGAGGAGGAGGCAGCAGTACCATCGTCTGCACGAGTACAATGTTTGGCTATTGGAGCCTCTGCAATACCAGCAGATTTCTGTCAAACTGATGTAGCTGGGCCATGCCCCCTGCTGCAGATGTCTCTTTCCGATTGGCTACGTGAACAGAAATTAGATCTGGAGAGCTGAGAGAGTCTTGCAGAAAGCTACCAGTTAGCCATTGAGCACATTCAAAAGAGTGCTTTACGAAACAAACAAAGCTTTGACAGTAAACTGCGGGAATCCACCCTTGCCAAGGGAAATAGAGTTGTTTTGAGGACTTGTTCAGACTCACCCTGTTGAATCAGTCTCAAAAGCTTCTCCTTCACCTTATGATGTTTCCACCGAGGTCATTGAAGAAGTGAGGGACAGGAAGTTACTTGTTGGACTATTTGACCATATCCTACATTGATAGTGCACAAAAGTTAAAAAAGTGAACTCGTCTCCTTCTGCAGTACCAGGTAATACCAGGTATTACCGGATTGCCTGACAGCAGGAGGCGCTGTGGCTTAGCTGGTCAAAGTGCCTGTCTAGTAAACAGGAGATCCTGGGTTCAAATCCCAGCAGTGCCTTCCTGTTACTATTTGAAACCATCTTCTTCACAGTGTTCAGACTCACCCTGTTGAATCAGTCTCAAAAGCTTCTCCTTCACCTTATGATGTTTCCACTGAGGTCATTGACGAAGTGAGGAACAGGAAGTTACTTGTTGGACTATTTGACCATATCTTACATTTATAGTGCACAAAAGTAAAAAAAAAGTTGAACTCGTCTCCTTCTGCAGTACCAGGTAATACCAGGTATTACCGGCTTGCCTGTCAGCAGGAGGCGCTGTGGCTCAGCTGGTCAAAGCGCCTGTCTAGTAAACAGGAGATCCTGGGTTCAAATCCCAGCAGTGCCTTCCTGTTACCATTTGAAACCATCTTCTTCACAGTGTTAATTGCATTCTTAATCTTGGAGTTGGGAAATCTTTCAAAGTCTTTGTATGTCCTCAGTTATCCACCTCACGGTACTCTTGAGAGCTTTAAAAACTTCTTTGCACCCGATCCGAGAAGCTTCTTCAGTTCTAGAACAAATGCTGGAGGGTCCCAGGCATTAAACCGCTAGTGGAGCTTCTGAGGGTTGTTCACCCAATATTGATGTCTTGGGCATGTCTAAATCTTCATTGTGTCCTCTTCTTGGAAACGAAGGAGAGAAAGCATAACGCCCAATGCTTCCCGCCATCAGCACTCATTAATGAAATGTAATGGCATTGGTAGGGAGGTAAGGCACTGCTGGGATTTGAACCCAGGATCTCCTGTTTACGAGACAGGCGCTTTGGCCAGCTAAGCCACAGCGCCTTGAGCTGTGTGCCTCTGGCTACTGTCCAACAGCTGGTGGGGAAAAATGTGACAAACCGATTCAAAACTGTGTCTGCAGAGGTTACTTGGTTTTTCCCTTCCCTGAAGGAGGCACTGTAGCTTAGCCGGTCAAAGCACCTGTCTTGTAAACAGGAGATCCTGGGTTCAAATCCCAGCAGTGCCTGTTGAGCTATTTCAAAATAAGAAATTCTGTGTAGGCAACTTTTCCTCAATGTCAAAATAAAAGGAAGTAATCTGTTGAATCTGAAGTTTGGAGGCACTAAAGATTTAGCAAAGGACACCCCAGCAGCTGTGCACCACATGCAGATGAAAAACATCAAAACTGAAAGTCTACTAAAACATGAAACTGCGCAACTGTGACAACAGACATAAATGGACCAGTATAGAAACTGGGTGAGGCAGGGTTATATTGAGCTTTCGTCCCAAAAGTACTGTCAAGATTCTGCAAATCATTCGAGTTACTGATAAGAGAAGGTAAGACTGTTAGGTGTTGTGTTAAAATAAATGCCGAAGAGTTCTCTATTAAAAACAGCATAAGGAGGTGTTCTACTTTCCTCTTATGTTATGGAAAAGTGTATAGGCAGCAGGAATTTGAGTCAGGTCTCGGTTTTTCTTGATGATGTCACTCCTTTCTCAGCTACACTTGAGAACCATGAGGAATGATCGCTGAAGGTCCTCCATAGGATGAAAGAATTTACTTTAAAGCTGTCGCCAGAGAAATGTCAGTTCTTCAGGACATCTGTCCAATATCTCAGCCATGTTGTATCATCAGAAGGGCTCAAAACAGATCCAGCTGCCCTCACTACCTGGCCAAGACCAGCTAACATCAAGTAGCTTAAGTCTTTCCTTGGGTTCACTGGATATTACAGGAGGTTTATAAAAGACTATTCCAAGCTTGCAATACCCCTTAATCACTTAAGTGCTGGTTGCCTCCCACTGAAGAGAAAATCCAGTCTGTCTGGCAGAAACCACAAGGTTTCTACCAGTGCGGATCTCAAAAAGCCTTTTTCACGAAAAATGGACCCCAACCGCTGAAGATACTTTTAAGACATTGATTCTCAAGCTCACAACAGCTCCTGTTCTTGGGTTTGCAGATCCAAAGAACATTATATTGTGCACACCGATGCAAGCGTCCATGTTCTCGGTGCAGCCCTATATCAAGAACAGGAGAGCAAGTTAAGAGTCATTGCCTGTGCCAGTAGGGGTCTCTCCAAGTCCGAGCAAAGGTACCCTGCACACAAGCTTGACTTCCTGTCTGTGAAGTGGGCTGTCACCCAGAACGTTTTCCGCTGTATCTATGGAGTAAAATGTACAGTGATGACAGACAATAATCCACTCACATACGTTTTAACATCTGCAAAGTTGGACGCAGTAGGGCATTGCTGGTTGGCCGTACTTTCCAGTTTTGATTTTGACATTGAGTATAGTGCTGGGAAGGACAACCAAGATGCAGATGGGCTGTTGAGACGTCCGTATCTGCATGCCTGTGATATATCTGATCAGAGTTCTAATGATGAGGAAAATGCCATTGAAGGCTTTACTGCACAGCTCTTGCGCCGCAACAAAGAGCCAGATTTTCCAACCGAGGCAGTAAAGGCAGTATGCAAGAGACATGAGTATTCCTCAACTCTTGAGGAGGAGGCAGCAGTACCATCGTCTGCACGAGTACAATGTTTGGCTATTGGAGCCTCTGCAATACCAGCAGATTTCTGTCAAACTGATGTAGCTGGGCCATGCCCCCTGCTGCAGATGTCTCTTTCCGATTGGCTACGTGAACAGAAATTAGATCTGGAGAGCTGAGAGAGTCTTGCAGAAAGCTACCAGTTAGCCATTGAGCACATTCAAAAGAGTGCTTTACGAAACAAACAAAGCTTTGACAGTAAAGTGCGGGAATCCACCCTTGCCAAGGGAAATAGAGTTGTTTTGAGGACTTGTTCAGACTCACCCTGTTGAATCAGTCTCAAAAGCTTCTCCTTCACCTTATGATGTTTCCACCGAGGTCATTGAAGAAGTGAGGAACAGGAAGTTACTTGTTGGACTATTTGACCATATCCTACATTGATAGTGCACAAAAGTTAAAAAAGTGAACTCGTCTCCTTCTGCAGTACCAGGTAATACCAGGTATTACCGGATTGCCTGACAGCAGGAGGCGCTGTGGCTTAGCTGGTCAAAGTGCCTGTCTAGTAAACAGGAGATCCTGGGTTCAAATCCCAGCAGTGCCTTCCTGTTACTATTTGAAACCATCTTCTTCACAGTGTTCAGACTCACCCTGTTGAATCAGTCTCAAAAGCTTCTCCTTCACCTTATGATGTTTCCACTGAGGTCATTGACGAAGTGAGGAACAGGAAGTTACTTGTTGGACTATTTGACCATATCTTACATTTATAGTGCACAAAAGTAAAAAAAAGTTGAACTCGTCTCCTTCTGCAGTACCAGGTAATACCAGGTATTACCGGTTTGCCTGTCAGCAGTAGGCGCTGTGGCTCAGCTGGTCAAAGCGCCTGTCTAGTAAACAGGAGATCCTGGGTTCAAATCCCAGCAGTGCCTTCCTGTTACCATTTGAAACCATCTTCTTCACAGTGTTAATTGCATTCTTAATCTTGGAGTTGGGAAATCTTTCAAAGTCTTTGTATGTCCTCAGTTATCCACCTCACGGTACTCTTGAGAGCTTTAAAAACTTCTTTGCACCCGATCCGAGAAGCTTCTTCAGTTCTAGAACAAATGCTGGAGGGTCCCAGGCATTAAACCGCTAGTGGAGCTTCTGAGGGTTGTTCACCCAATATTGATGTCTTGGGCATGTCTAAATCTTCATTGTGTCCTCTTCTTGGAAACGAAGGAGAGAAAGCATAACGCCCAATGCTTCCCGCCATCAGCACTCATTAATGAAATGTAATGGCATTGGTAGGGAGGTAAGGCACTGCTGGGATTTGAACCCAGGATCTCCTGTTTACGAGACAGGCGCTTTGGCCAGCTAAGCCACAGCGCCTTGAGCTGTGTGCCTCTGGCTACTGTCCAACAGCTGGTGGGGAAAAATGTGACAAACCGATTCAAAACTGTGTCTGCAGAGGTTACTTGGTTTTTCCCTTCCCTGAAGGAGGCACTGTAGCTTATCCGGTCAAAGCACCTGTCTTGTAAACAGGAGATCCTGGGTTCAAATCCCAGCAGTGCCTGTTGAGCTATTTCAAAATAAGAAATTCTGTGTAGGCAACTTTTCCTCAATGTCAAAATAAAAGGAAGTAACCTGTTGAATCTGAAGTTTGGAGGCACTAAAGATTTAGCAAAGGACACCCCAGCAGCTGTGCACCACATGCAGATGAAAAACATCAAAACTGAAAGTCTACTAAAACATGAAACTGTGACAACAGACATAAATGGACCAGTATAGAAACTGGGTGAGGCAGGGCTATATTGAGCTTTCGTCCCAAAAGTACTGTCAAGATTCTGCAAATCATTCGAGTTACTGATAAGAGAAGGTAAGACTGTTAGGTGTTGTGTTAAAATAAATGCCGAAGAGTTCTCTATTAAAAACAGCATAAGGAGGTGTTCTACTTTCCTCTTATGTTATGGAAAAGTGTATAGGCAGCAGGAATTTGAGTCAGGTCTCGGTTTTTCTTGATGATGTCACTCCTTTCTCAGCTACACTTGAGAACCATGAGGAATGATCGCTGAAGGTCCTCCATAGGATGAAAGAATTTACTTTAAAGCTGTCGCCAGAGAAATGTCAGTTCTTCAGGACATCTGTCCAATATCTCAGCCATGTTGTATCATCAAAAGGGCTCAAAACAGATCCAGCTGCCCTCACTACCTGGCCAAGACCAGATAACATCAAGTAGCTTAAGTCTTTCCTTGGGTTCACTGGATATTACAGGAGGTTTATAAAAGACTATTCCAAGCTTGCAATACCCCTTAATCACTTAAGTGCTGGTTGCCTCCCACTGAAGAGAAAATCCAGTCTGTCTGGCAGAAACCACAAGGTTTCTACCAGTGCGGATCTCAAAAAGCCTTTTTCACGAAAAATGGACCCCAACCGCTGAAGATACTTTTAAGACATTGATTCTCAAGCTCACAACAGCTCCTGTTCTTGGGTTTGCAGATCCAAAGAACATTATATTGTGCACACCGATGCAAGCGCCCATGTTCTCGGTGCAGCCCTATATCAAGAACAGGAGAGCAAGTTAAGAGTCATTGCCTGTGCCAGTAGGGGTCTCTCCAAGTCCGAGCAAAGGTACCCTGCACACAAGCTTGACTTCCTGTCTGTGAAGTGGGCTGTCACCCAGAACGTTTTCCGCTGTATCTATGGAGTAAAATGTACAGTGATGACAGACAATAATCCACTCACATACGTTTTAACATCTGCAAAGTTGGACGCAGTAGGGCATTGCTGGTTGGCCGTACTTTCCAGTTTTGATTTTGACATTGAGTATAGTGCTGGGAAGGACAACCAAGATGCAGATGGGCTGTTGAGACGTCCGTATCTGCATGCCTGTGATATATCTGATCAGAGTTCTAATGATGAGGAAAATGCCATTGAAGGCTTTACTGCACAGCTCTTGCGCCGCAACAAAGAGCCAGATTTTCCAACCGAGGCAGTAAAGGCAGTATGGAAGAGACATGATTATTTCTCAACTCTTGAGGAGGAGGCAGCAGTACCATCGTCTGCACGAGTACAATGTTTGGCTATTGGAGCCTCTGCAATACCAGCAGATTTCTGTCAAACTGATGTAGCTGGGCCATGCCCCCTGCTGCAGATGTCTCTTTCCGATTGGCTACGTGAACAGAAATTAGATCTGGAGAGCTGAGAGAGTCTTGCAGAAAGCTACCAGTTAGCCATTGAGCACATTCAAAAGAGTGCTTTACGAAACAAACAAAGCTTTGACAGTAAACTGCGGGAATCCACCCTTGCCAAGGGAAATAGAGTTGTTTTGAGGACTTGTTCAGACTCACCCTGTTGAATCAGTCTCAAAAGCTTCTCCTTCACCTTATGATGTTTCCACCGAGGTCATTGACGAAGTGAGGAACAGGAAGTTACTTGTTGGACTATTTGACCATATCCTACATTGATAGTGCACAAAAGTAAAAAAAAGTTGAACTCGTCTCCTTCTGCAGTACCAGGTAATACCAGGTATTACCGGTTTGCCTGTCAGCAGGAGGCGCTGTGGCTCAGCTGGTCAAAGCGCCTGTCTAGTAAACAGGAGATCCTGGGTTCAAATCCCAGCAGTGCCTTCCTGTTACCATTTGAAACCATCTTCTTCACAGTGTTAATTGCATTCTTAATCTTGGAGTTGGGAAATCTTTCAAAGTCTTTGTATGTCCTCAGTTATCCACCTCACGGTACTCTTGAGAGCTTTAAAAACTTCTTTGCACCCGATCCGAGAAGCTTCTTCAGTTCTAGAACAAATGCTGGAGGGTCCCAGGCATTAAACCGCTAGTGGAGCTTCTGAGGGTTGTTCACCCAATATTGATGTCTTGGGCATGTCTAAATCTTCATTGTGTCCTCTTCTTGGAAACGAAGGAGAGAAAGCATAACGCCCAATGCTTCCCGCCATCAGCACTCATTAATGAAATGTAATGGCATTGGTAGGGAGGTAAGGCACTGCTGGGATTTGAACCCAGGATCTCCTGTTTACGAGACAGGCGCTTTGGCCAGCTAAGCCACAGCGCCTTGAGCTGTGTGCCTCTGGCTACTGTCCAACAGCTGGTGGGGAAAAATGTGACAAACCGATTCAAAACTGTGTCTGCAGAGGTTACTTGGTTTTTCCCTTCCCTGAAGGAGGCACTGTAGCTTAGCCGGTCAAAGCACCTGTCTTGTAAACAGGAGATCCTGGGTTCAAATCCCAGCAGTGCCTGTTGAGCTATTTCAAAATAAGAAATTCTGTGTAGGCAACTTTTCCTCAATGTCAAAATAAAAGGAAGTAACCTGTTGAATCTGAAGTTTGGAGGCACTAAAGATTTAGCAAAGGACACCCCAGCAGCTGTGCACCACATGCAGATGAAAAACATCAAAACTGAAAGTCTACTAAAACATGAAACTGCGCAACTGTGACAACAGACATAAATGGACCAGTATAGAAACTGGGTGAGGCAGGGTTATATTGAGCTTTCGTCCCAAAAGTACTGTCAAGATTCTGCAAATCATTCGAGTTACTGATAAGAGAAGGTAAGACTGTTAGGTGTTGTGTTAAAATAAATGCCGAAGAGTTCTCTATTAAAAACAGCATAAGGAGGTGTTCTACTTTCCTCTTATGTTATGGAAAAGTGTATAGGCAGCAGGAATTTGAGTCAGGTCTCGGTTTTTCTTGATGATGTCACTCCTTTCTCAGCTACACTTGAGAACCATGAGGAATGATCGCTGAAGGTCCTCCATAGGATGAAAGAATTTACTTTAAAGCTGTCGCCAGAGAAATGTCAGTTCTTCAGGACATCTGTCCAATATCTCAGCCATGTTGTATCATCAGAAGGGCTCAAAACAGATCCAGCTGCCCTCACTACCTGGCCAAGACCAGCTAACATCAAGTAGCTTAAGTCTTTCCTTGGGTTCACTGGATATTACAGGAGGTTTATAAAAGACTATTCCAAGCTTGCAATACCCCTTAATCACTTAAGTGCTGGTTGCCTCCCACTGAAGAGAAAATCCAGTCTGTCTGGCAGAAACCACAAGGTTTCTACCAGTGCGGATCTCAAAAAGCCTTTTTCACGAAAAATGGACCCCAACCGCTGAAGATACTTTTAAGACATTGATTCTCAAGCTCACAACAGCTCCTGTTCTTGGGTTTGCAGATCCAAAGAACATTATATTGTGCACACCGATGCAAGCGCCCATGTTCTCGGTGCAGCCCTATATCAAGAACAGGAGAGCAAGTTAAGAGTCATTGCCTGTGCCAGTAGGGGTCTCTCCAAGTCCGAGCAAAGGTACCCTGCACACAAGCTTGACTTCCTGTCTGTGAAGTGGGCTGTCACCCAGAACGTTTTCCGCTGTATCTATGGAGTAAAATGTACAGTGATGACAGACAATAATCCACTCACATACGTTTTAACATCTGCAAAGTTGGACGCAGTAGGGCATTGCTGGTTGGCCGTACTTTCCAGTTTTGATTTTGACATTGAGTATAGTGCTGGGAAGGACAACCAAGATGCAGATGGGCTGTTGAGACGTCCGTATCTGCATGCCTGTGATATATCTGATCAGAGTTCTAATGATGAGGAAAATGCCATTGAAGGCTTTACTGCACAGCTCTTGCGCCGCAACAAAGAGCCAGATTTTCCAACCGAGGCAGTAAAGGCAGTATGCAAGAGACATGATTATTTCTCAACTCTTGAGGAGGAGGCAGCAGTACCATCGTCTGCACGAGTACAATGTTTGGCTATTGGAGCCTCTGCAATACCAGCAGATTTCTGTCAAACTGATGTAGCTGGGCCATGCCCCCTGCTGCAGATGTCTCTTTCCGATTGGCTACGTGAACAGAAATTAGATCTGGAGAGCTGAGAGAGTCTTGCAGAAAGCTACCAGTTAGCCATTGAGCACATTCAAAAGAGTGCTTTACGAAACAAACAAAGCTTTGACAGTAAAGTGCGGGAATCCACCCTTGCCAAGGGAAATAGAGTTGTTTTGAGGACTTGTTCAGACTCACCCTGTTGAATCAGTCTCAAAAGCTTCTCCTTCACCTTATGATGTTTCCACCGAGGTCATTGAAGAAGTGAGGGACAGGAAGTTACTTGTTGGACTATTTGACCATATCCTACATTGATAGTGCACAAAAGTTTAAAAAGTGAACTCGTCTCCTTCTGCAGTACCAGGTAATACCAGGTATTACCGGATTGCCTGACAGCAGGAGGCGCTGTGGCTTAGCTGGTCAAAGTGCCTGTCTAGTAAACAGGAGATCCTGGGTTCAAATCCCAGCAGTACCTTCCTGTTACTATTTGAAACCATCTTCTTCACAGTGTTCAGACTCACCCTGTTGAATCAGTCTCAAAAGCTTCTCCTTCACCTTATGATGTTTCCACTGAGGTCATTGACGAAGTGAGGAACAGGAAGTTACTTGTTGGACTATTTGACCATTTGACCATATCTTACATTTATAGTGCACAAAAGTAAAAAAAAAAGTTGAACTCGTCTCCTTCTGCAGTACCAGGTAATACCAGGTATTACCGGTTTGCCTGTCAGCAGGAGGCGCTGTGGCTCAGCTGGTCAACGCGCCTGTCTAGTAAACAGGAGATCCTGGTTTCAAATCCCAGCAGTACCTTCCTGTTACCATTTGAAACCATCTTCTTCACAGTGTTAATTGCATTCTTAATCTTGGAGTTGGGAAATCTTTCAAAGTCTTTGTATGTCCTCAGTTATCCACCTCACGGTACTCTTGAGAGCTTTAAAAACTTCTTTGCACCCGATCCGAGAAGCTTCTTCAGTTCTAGAACAAATGCTGGAGGGTCCCAGGCATTAAACCGCTAGTGGAGCTTCTGAGGGTTGTTCACCCAATATTGATGTCTTGGGCATGTCTAAATCTTCATTGTGTCCTCTTCTTGGAAACGAAGGAGAGAAAGCATAACGCCCAATGCTTCCCGCCATCAGCACTCATTAATGAAATGTAATGGCATTGGTAGGGAGGTTAGGCACTGCTGGGATTTGAACCCAGGATCTCCTGTTTACGAGACAGGCGCTTTGGCCAGCTAAGCCACAGCGCCTTGAGCTGTGTTCCTCTGGCTACTGTCCAACAGCAGGTGGGGAAAAATGTGACAAACCGATTCAAAACTGTGTCTGCAGAGGTTACTTGGTTTTTCCCTTCCCTGAAGGAGGCACTGTAGCTTAGCCGGTCAAAGCACCTGTCTTGTAAACAGGAGATCCTGGGTTCAAATCCCAGCAGTGCCTGTTGAGCTATTTCAAAATAAGAAATTCTGTGTAGGCAACTTTTCCTCAATGTCAAAATAAAAGGAAGTAATCTGTTGAATCTGAAGTTTGGAGGCACTAAAGATTTAGCAAAGGACACCCCAGCAGCTGTGCACCACATGCAGATGAAAAACATCAAAACTGAAAGTCTACTAAAACATGAAACTGCGCAACTGTGACAACAGACATAAATGGACCAGTATAGAAACTGGGTGAGGCAGGGTTATATTGAGCTTTCGTCCCAAAAGTACTGTCAAGATTCTGCAAATCATTCGAGTTACTGATAAGAGAAGGTAAGACTGTTAGGTGTTGTGTTAAAATAAATGCCGAAGAGTTCTCTATTAAAAACAGCATAAGGAGGTGTTCTACTTTCCTCTTATGTTATGGAAAAGTGTATAGGCAGCAGGAATTTGAGTCAGGTCTCGGTATTTCTTGATGATGTCACTCCTTTCTCAGCTACACTTGAGAACCATGAGGAATGATCGCTGAAGGTCCTCCATAGGATGAAAGAATTTACTTTAAAGCTGTCGCCAGAGAAATGTCAGTTCTTCAGGACATCTGTCCAATATCTCAGCCATGTTGTATCATCAGAAGGGCTCAAAACAGATCCAGCTGCCCTCACTACCTGGCCAAGACCAGATAACATCAAGTAGCTTAAGTCTTTCCTTGGGTTCACTGGATATTACAGGAGGTTTATAAAAGACTATTCCAAGCTTGCAATACCCCTTAATCACTTAAGTGCTGGTTGCCTCCCACTGAAGAGAAAATCCAGTCTGTCTGGCAGAAACCACAAGGTTTCTACCAGTGCGGATCTCAAAAAGCCTTTTTCACGAAAAATGGACCCCAACCGCTGAAGATACTTTTAAGACATTGATTCTCAAGCTCACAACAGCTCCTGTTCTTGGGTTTGCAGATCCAAAGAACATTATATTGTGCACACCGATGCAAGCGCCCATGTTCTCGGTGCAGCCCTATATCAAGAACAGGAGAGCAAGTTAAGAGTCATTGCCTGTGCCAGTAGGGGTCTCTCCAAGTCCGAGCAAAGGTACCCTGCACACAAGCTTGACTTCCTGTCTGTGAAGTGGGCTGTCACCCAGAACGTTTTCCGCTGTATCTATGGAGTAAAATGTACAGTGATGACAGACAATAATCCACTCACATACGTTTTAACATCTGCAAAGTTGGACGCAGTAGGGCATTGCTGGTTGGCCGTACTTTCCAGTTTTGATTTTGACATTGAGTATAGTGCTGGGAAGGACAACCAAGATGCAGATGGGCTGTTGAGACGTCCGTATCTGCATGCCTGTGATATATCTGATCAGAGTTCTAATGATGAGGAAAATGCCATTGAAGGCTTTACTGCACAGCTCTTGCGCCGCAACAAAGAGCCAGATTTTCCAACCGAGGCAGTAAAGGCAGTATGCAAGAGACATGAGTATTCCTCAACTCTTGAGGAGGAGGCAGCAGTACCATCGTCTGCACGAGTACAATGTTTGGCTATTGGAGCCTCTGCAATACCAGCAGATTTCTGTCAAACTGATGTAGCTGGGCCATGCCCCCTGCTGCAGATGTCTCTTTCCGATTGGCTACGTGAACAGAAATTAGATCTGGAGAGCTGAGAGAGTCTTGCAGAAAGCTACCAGTTAGCCATTGAGCACATTCAAAAGAGTGCTTTACGAAACAAACAAAGCTTTGACAGTAAAGTGCGGGAATCCACCCTTGCCAAGGGAAATAGAGTTGTTTTGAGGACTTGTTCAGACTCACCCTGTTGAATCAGTCTCAAAAGCTTCTCCTTCACCTTATGATGTTTCCACCGAGGTCATTGAAGAAGTGAGGAACAGGAAGTTACTTGTTGGACTATTTGACCATATCCTACATTGATAGTGCACAAAAGTTAAAAAAGTGAACTCGTCTCCTTCTGCAGTACCAGGTAATACCAGGTATTACCGGATTGCCTGTCAGCAGGAGGCGCTGTGGCTCAGCTGGTCAAAGCGCCTGTCTAGTAAACAGGAGATCCTGGGTTCAAATCCCAGCAGTCCCTTCCTGTTACCATTTGAAACCATCTTCTTCACAGTGTTAATTGCATTCTTAATCTTGGAGTTGGGAAATCTTTCAAAGTCTTTGTATGTCCTCAGTTATCCACCTCACGGTACTCTTGAGAGCTTTAAAAACTTCTTTGCACCCGATCCGAGAAGCTTCTTCAGTTCTAGAACAAATGCTGGAGGGTCCCAGGCATTAAACCGCTAGTGGAGCTTCTGAGGGTTGTTCACCCAATATTGATGTCTTGGGCATGTCTAAATCTTCATTGTGTCCTCTTCTTGGAAACGAAGGAGAGAAAGCATAACGCCCAATGCTTCCCGCCATCAGCACTCATTAATGAAATGTAATGGCATTGGTAGGGAGGTGAGGCACTGCTGGGATTTGAACCCAGGATCTCCTGTTTACGAGACAGGCGCTTTGGCCAGCTAAGCCACAGCGCCTTGAGCTGTGTGCCTCTGGCTACTGTCCAACAGCTGGTGGGGAAAAATGTGACAAACCGATTCAAAACTGTGTCTGCAGAGGTTACTTGGTTTTTCCCTTCCCTGAAGGAGGCACTGTAGCTTAGCCGGTCAAAGCACCTGTCTTGTAAACAGGAGATCCTGGGTTCAAATCCCAGCAGTGCCTGTTGAGCTATTTCAAAATAAGAAATTCTGTGTAGGCAACTTTTCCTCAATGTCAAAATAAAAGGAAGTAATCTGTTGAATCTGAAGTTTGGAGGCACTAAAGATTTAGCAAAGGACACCCCAGCAGCTGTGCACCACATGCAGATGAAAAACATCAAAACTGAAAGTCTACTAAAACATGAAACTGCGCAACTGTGACAACAGACATAAATGGACCAGTATAGAAACTGGGTGAGGCAGGGTTATATTGAGCTTTCGTCCCAAAAGTACTGTCAAGATTCTGCAAATCATTCGAGTTACTGATAAGAGAAGGTAAGACTGTTAGGTGTTGTGTTAAAATAAATGCCGAAGAGTTCTCTATTAAAAACAGCATAAGGAGGTGTTCTACTTTCCTCTTATGTTATGGAAAAGTGTATAGGCAGCAGGAATTTGAGTCAGGTCTCGGTATTTCTTGATGATGTCACTCCTTTCTCAGCTACACTTGAGAACCATGAGGAATGATCGCTGAAGGTCCTCCATAGGATGAAAGAATTTACTTTAAAGCTGTCGCCAGAGAAATGTCAGTTCTTCAGGACATCTGTCCAATATCTCAGCCATGTTGTATCATCAGAAGGGCTCAAAACAGATCCAGCTGCCCTCACTACCTGGCCAAGACCAGATAACATCAAGTAGCTTAAGTCTTTCCTTGGGTTCACTGGATATTACAGGAGGTTTATAAAAGACTATTCCAAGCTTGCAATACCCCTTAATCACTTAAGTGCTGGTTGCCTCCCACTGAAGAGAAAATCCAGTCTGTCTGGCAGAAACCACAAGGTTTCTACCAGTGCGGATCTCAAAAAGCCTTTTTCACGAAAAATGGACCCCAACCGCTGAAGATACTTTTAAGACATTGATTCTCAAGCTCACAACAGCTCCTGTTCTTGGGTTTGCAGATCCAAAGAACATTATATTGTGCACACCGATGCAAGCGCCCATGTTCTCGGTGCAGCCCTATATCAAGAACAGGAGAGCAAGTTAAGAGTCATTGCCTGTGCCAGTAGGGGTCTCTCCAAGTCCGAGCAAAGGTACCCTGCACACAAGCTTGACTTCCTGTCTGTGAAGTGGGCTGTCACCCAGAACGTTTTCCGCTGTATCTATGGAGTAAAATGTACAGTGATGACAGACAATAATCCACTCACATACGTTTTAACATCTGCAAAGTTGGACGCAGTAGGGCATTGCTGGTTGGCCGTACTTTCCAGTTTTGATTTTGACATTGAGTATAGTGCTGGGAAGGACAACCAAGATGCAGATGGGCTGTTGAGACGTCCGTATCTGCATGCCTGTGATATATCTGATCAGAGTTCTAATGATGAGGAAAATGCCATTGAAGGCTTTACTGCACAGCTCTTGCGCCGCAACAAAGAGCCAGATTTTCCAACCGAGGCAGTAAAGGCAGTATGCAAGAGACATGAGTATTCCTCAACTCTTGAGGAGGAGGCAGCAGTACCATCGTCTGCACGAGTACAATGTTTGGCTATTGGAGCCTCTGCAATACCAGCAGATTTCTGTCAAACTGATGTAGCTGGGCCATGCCCCCTGCTGCAGATGTCTCTTTCCGATTGGCTACGTGAACAGAAATTAGATCTGGAGAGCTGAGAGAGTCTTGCAGAAAGCTACCAGTTAGCCATTGAGCACATTCAAAAGAGTGCTTTACGAAACAAACAAAGCTTTGACAGTAAAGTGCGGGAATCCACCCTTGCCAAGGGAAATAGAGTTGTTTTGAGGACTTGTTCAGACTCACCCTGTTGAATCAGTCTCAAAAGCTTCTCCTTCACCTTATGATGTTTCCACCGAGGTCATTGAAGAAGTGAGGAACAGGAAGTTACTTGTTGGACTATTTGACCATATCCTACATTGATAGTGCACAAAAGTTAAAAAAGTGAACTCGTCTCCTTCTGCAGTACCAGGTAATACCAGGTATTACCGGATTGCCTGTCAGCAGGAGGCGCTGTGGCTCAGCTGGTCAAAGCGCCTGTCTAGTAAACAGGAGATCCTGGGTTCAAATCCCAGCAGTCCCTTCCTGTTACCATTTGAAACCATCTTCTTCACAGTGTTAATTGCATTCTTAATCTTGGAGTTGGGAAATCTTTCAAAGTCTTTGTATGTCCTCAGTTATCCACCTCACGGTACTCTTGAGAGCTTTAAAAACTTCTTTGCACCCGATCCGAGAAGCTTCTTCAGTTCTAGAACAAATGCTGGAGGGTCCCAGGCATTAAACCGCTAGTGGAGCTTCTGAGGGTTGTTCACCCAATATTGATGTCTTGGGCATGTCTAAATCTTCATTGTGTCCTCTTCTTGGAAACGAAGGAGAGAAAGCATAACGCCCAATGCTTCCCGCCATCAGCACTCATTAATGAAATGTAATGGCATTGGTAGGGAGGTGAGGCACTGCTGGGATTTGAACCCAGGATCTCCTGTTTACGAGAAAGGCGCTTTGGCCAGCTAAGCCACAGCGCCTTGAGCTGTGTGCCTCTGGCTACTGTCCAACAGCTGGTGGGGAAAAATGTGACAAACCGATTCAAAACTGTGTCTGCAGAGGTTACTTGGTTTTTCCCTTCCCTGAAGGAGGCACTGTAGCTTAGCCGGTCAAAGCACCTGTCTTGTAAACAGGAGATCCTGGGTTCAAATCCCAGCAGTGCCTGTTGAGCTATTTCAAAATAAGAAATTCTGTGTAGGCAACTTTTCCTCAATGTCAAAATAAAAGGAAGTAATCTGTTGAATCTGAAGTTTGGAGGCACTAAAGATTTAGCAAAGGACACCCCAGCAGCTGTGCACCACATGCAGATGAAAAACATCAAAACTGAAAGTCTACTAAAACATGAAACTGCGCAACTGTGACAACAGACATAAATGGACCAGTATAGAAACTGGGTGAGGCAGGGTTATATTGAGCTTTCGTCCCAAAAGTACTGTCAAGATTCTGCAAATCATTCGAGTTACTGATAAGAGAAGGTAAGACTGTTAGGTGTTGTGTTAAAATAAATGCCGAAGAGTTCTCTATTAAAAACAGCATAAGGAGGTGTTCTACTTTCCTCTTATGTTATGGAAAAGTGTATAGGCAGCAGGAATTTGAGTCAGGTCTCGGTATTTCTTGATGATGTCACTCCTTTCTCAGCTACACTTGAGAACCATGAGGAATGATCGCTGAAGGTCCTCCATAGGATGAAAGAATTTACTTTAAAGCTGTCGCCAGAGAAATGTCAGTTCTTCAGGACATCTGTCCAATATCTCAGCCATGTTGTATCATCAGAAGGGCTCAAAACAGATCCAGCTGCCCTCACTACCTGGCCAAGACCAGATAACATCAAGTAGCTTAAGTCTTTCCTTGGGTTCACTGGATATTACAGGAGGTTTATAAAAGACTATTCCAAGCTTGCAATACCCCTTAATCACTTAAGTGCTGGTTGCCTCCCACTGAAGAGAAAATCCAGTCTGTCTGGCAGAAACCACAAGGTTTCTACCAGTGCGGATCTCAAAAAGCCTTTTTCACGAAAAATGGACCCCAACCGCTGAAGATACTTTTAAGACATTGATTCTCAAGCTCACAACAGCTCCTGTTCTTGGGTTTGCAGATCCAAAGAACATTATATTGTGCACACCGATGCAAGCGCCCATGTTCTCGGTGCAGCCCTATATCAAGAACAGGAGAGCAAGTTAAGAGTCATTGCCTGTGCCAGTAGGGGTCTCTCCAAGTCCGAGCAAAGGTACCCTGCACACAAGCTTGACTTCCTGTCTGTGAAGTGGGCTGTCACCCAGAACGTTTTCCGCTGTATCTATGGAGTAAAATGTACAGTGATGACAGACAATAATCCACTCACATACGTTTTAACATCTGCAAAGTTGGACGCAGTAGGGCATTGCTGGTTGGCCGTACTTTCCAGTTTTGATTTTGACATTGAGTATAGTGCTGGGAAGGACAACCAAGATGCAGATGGGCTGTTGAGACGTCCGTATCTGCATGCCTGTGATATATCTGATCAGAGTTCTAATGATGAGGAAAATGCCATTGAAGGCTTTACTGCACAGCTCTTGCGCCGCAACAAAGAGCCAGATTTTCCAACCGAGGCAGTAAAGGCAGTATGCAAGAGACATGAGTATTCCTCAACTCTTGAGGAGGAGGCAGCAGTACCATCGTCTGCACGAGTACAATGTTTGGCTATTGGAGCCTCTGCAATACCAGCAGATTTCTGTCAAACTGATGTAGCTGGGCCATGCCCCCTGCTGCAGATGTCTCTTTCCGATTGGCTACGTGAACAGAAATTAGATCTGGAGAGCTGAGAGAGTCTTGCAGAAAGCTACCAGTTAGCCATTGAGCACATTCAAAAGAGTGCTTTACGAAACAAACAAAGCTTTGACAGTAAAGTGCGGGAATCCACCCTTGCCAAGGGAAATAGAGTTGTTTTGAGGACTTGTTCAGACTCACCCTGTTGAATCAGTCTCAAAAGCTTCTCCTTCACCTTATGATGTTTCCACCGAGGTCATTGAAGAAGTGAGGAACAGGAAGTTACTTGTTGGACTATTTGACCATATCCTACATTGATAGTGCACAAAAGTTAAAAAAGTGAACTCGTCTCCTTCTGCAGTACCAGGTAATACCAGGTATTACCGGATTGCCTGACAGCAGGAGGCGCTGTGGCTTAGCTGGTCAAAGTGCCTGTCTAGTAAACAGGAGATCCTGGGTTCAAATCCCAGCAGTGCCTTCCTGTTACCATTTGAAACCATCTTCTTCACAGTGTTAATTGCATTCTTAATCTTGGAGTTGGGAAATCTTTCAAAGTCTTTGTATGTCCTCAGTTATCCACCTCACGGTACTCTTGAGAGCTTTAAAAACTTCTTTGCACCCGATCCGAGAAGCTTCTTCAGTTCTAGAACAAATGCTGGAGGGTCCCAGGCATTAAACCGCTAGTGGAGCTTCTGAGGGTTGTTCACCCAATATTGATGTCTTGGGCATGTCTAAATCTTCATTGTGTCCTCTTCTTGGAAACGAAGGAGAGAAAGCATAACGCCCAATGCTTCCCGCCATCAGCACTCATTAATGAAATGTAATGGCATTGGTAGGGAGGTGAGGCACTGCTGGGATTTGAACCCAGGATCTCCTGTTTACGAGAAAGGCGCTTTGGCCAGCTAAGCCACAGCGCCTTGAGCTGTGTGCCTCTGGCTACTGTCCAACAGCTGGTGGGGAAAAATGTGACAAACCGATTCAAAACTGTGTCTGCAGAGGTTACTTGGTTTTTCCCTTCCCTGAAGGAGGCACTGTAGCTTAGCCGGTCAAAGCACCTGTCTTGTAAACAGGAGAGCCTGGGTTCAAATCCCAGCAGTGCCTGTTGAGCTATTTCAAAATAAGAAATTCTGTGTAGGCAACTTTTCCTCAATGTCAAAATAAAAGGAAGTAATCTGTTGAATCTGAAGTTTGGAGGCACTAAAGATTTAGCAAAGGACACCCCAGCAGCTGTGCACCACATGCAGATGAAAAACATCAAAACTGAAAGTCTACTAAAACATGAAACTGCGCAACTGTGACAACAGACATAAATGGACCAGTATAGAAACTGGGTGAGGCAGGGTTATATTGAGCTTTCGTCCCAAAAGTACTGTCAAGATTCTGCAAATCATTCGAGTTACTGATAAGAGAAGGTAAGACTGTTAGGTGTTGTGTTAAAATAAATGCCGAAGAGTTCTCTATTAAAAACAGCATAAGGAGGTGTTCTACTTTCCTCTTATGTTATGGAAAAGTGTATAGGCAGCAGGAATTTGAGTCAGGTCTCGGTATTTCTTGATGATGTCACTCCTTTCTCAGCTACACTTGAGAACCATGAGGAATGATCGCTGAAGGTCCTCCATAGGATGAAAGAATTTACTTTAAAGCTGTCGCCAGAGAAATGTCAGTTCTTCAGGACATCTGTCCAATATCTCAGCCATGTTGTATCATCAGAAGGGCTCAAAACAGATCCAGCTGCCCTCACTACCTGGCCAAGACCAGATAACATCAAGTAGCTTAAGTCTTTCCTTGGGTTCACTGGATATTACAGGAGGTTTATAAAAGACTATTCCAAGCTTGCAATACCCCTTAATCACTTAAGTGCTGGTTGCCTCCCACTGAAGAGAAAATCCAGTCTGTCTGGCAGAAACCACAAGGTTTCTACCAGTGCAGATCTCAAAAAGCCTTTTTCACGAAAAATGGACCCCAACCGCTGAAGATACTTTTAAGACATTGATTCTCAAGCTCACAACAGCTCCTGTTCTTGGGTTTGCAGATCCAAAGAACATTATATTGTGCACACCGATGCAAGCGCCCATGTTCTCGGTGCAGCCCTATATCAAGAACAGGAGAGCAAGTTAAGAGTCATTGCCTGTGCCAGTAGGGGTCTCTCCAAGTCCGAGCAAAGGTACCCTGCACACAAGCTTGACTTCCTGTCTGTGAAGTGGGCTGTCACCCAGAACGTTTTCCGCTGTATCTATGGAGTAAAATGTACAGTGATGACAGACAATAATCCACTCACATACGTTTTAACATCTGCAAAGTTGGACGCAGTAGGGCATTGCTGGTTGGCCGTACTTTCCAGTTTTGATTTTGACATTGAGTATAGTGCTGGGAAGGACAACCAAGATGCAGATGGGCTGTTGAGACGTCCGTATCTGCATGCCTGTGATATATCTGATCAGAGTTCTAATGATGAGGAAAATGCCATTGAAGGCTTTACTGCACAGCTCTTGCGCCGCAACAAAGAGCCAGATTTTCCAACCGAGGCAGTAAAGGCAGTATGCAAGAGACATGAGTATTCCTCAACTCTTGAGGAGGAGGCAGCAGTACCATCGTCTGCACGAGTACAATGTTTGGCTATTGGAGCCTCTGCAATACCAGCAGATTTCTGTCAAACTGATGTAGCTGGGCCATGCCCCCTGCTGCAGATGTCTCTTTCCGATTGGCTACGTGAACAGAAATTAGATCTGGAGAGCTGAGAGAGTCTTGCAGAAAGCTACCAGTTAGCCATTGAGCACATTCAAAAGAGTGCTTTACGAAACAAACAAAGCTTTGACAGTAAAGTGCGGGAATCCACCCTTGCCAAGGGAAATAGAGTTGTTTTGAGGACTTGTTCAGACTCACCCTGTTGAATCAGTCTCAAAAGCTTCTCCTTCACCTTATGATGTTTCCACCGAGGTCATTGAAGAAGTGAGGAACAGGAAGTTACTTGTTGGACTATTTGACCATATCCTACATTGATAGTGCACAAAAGTTAAAAAAGTGAACTCGTCTCCTTCTGCAGTACCAGGTAATACCAGGTATTACCGGATTGCCTGACAGCAAGAGGCGCTGTGGCTCAGCTGGTCAAAGCGCCTGTCTAGTAAACAGGAGATCCTGGGTTCAAATCCCAGCAGTGCCTTCCTGTTACCATTTGAAACCATCTTCTTCACAGTGTTAATTGCATTCTTAATCTTGGAGTTGGGAAATCTTTCAAAGTCTTTGTATGTCCTCAGTTATCCACCTCACGGTACTCTTGAGAGCTTTAAAAACTTCTTTGCACCCGATCCGAGAAGCTTCTTCAGTTCTAGAACAAATGCTGGAGGGTCCCAGGCATTAAACCGCTAGTGGAGCTTCTGAGGGTTGTTCACCCAATATTGATGTCTTGGGCATGTCTAAATCTTCATTGTGTCCTCTTCTTGGAAACGAAGGCGAGAAAGCATAACGCCCAATGCTTCCCGCCATCAGCACTCATTAATGAAATGTAATGGCATTGGTAGGGAGGTGAGGCACTGCTGGGATTTGAACCCAGGATCTCCTGTTTACGAGAAAGGCGCTTTGGCCAGCTAAGCCACAGCGCCTTGAGCTGTGTACCTCTGGCTACTGTCCAACAGCTGGTGGGGAAAAATGTGACAAACCGATTCAAAACTGTGTCTGCAGAGGTTACTTGGTTTTTCCCTTCCCTGAAGGAGGCACTGTAGCTTAGCCGGTCAAAGCACCTGTCTTGTAAACAGGAGATCCTGGGTTCAAATCCCAGCAGTGCCTGTTGAGCTATTTCAAAATAAGAAATTCTGTGTAGGCAACTTTCCCTCAATGTCAAAATAAAAGGAAGTAATCTGTTGAATCTGAAGTTTGGAGGCACTAAAGATTTAGCAAAGGACACCCCAGCAGCTGTGCACCACATGCAGATGAAAAACATCAAAACTGAAAGTCTACTAAAACATGAAACTGCGCAACTGTGACAACAGACATAAATGGACCAGTATAGAAACTGGGTGAGGCAGGGTTATATTGAGCTTTCGTCCCAAAAGTACTGTCAAGATTCTGCAAATCATTCGAGTTACTGATAAGAGAAGGTAAGACTGTTAGGTGTTGTGTTAAAATAAATGCCGAAGAGTTCTCTATTAAAAACAGCATAAGGAGGTGTTCTACTTTCCTCTTATGTTATGGAAAAGTGTATAGGCAGCAGGAATTTGAGTCAGGTCTCGGTATTTCTTGATGATGTCACTCCTTTCTCAGCTACACTTGAGAACCATGAGGAATGATCGCTGAAGGTCCTCCATAGGATGAAAGAATTTACTTTAAAGCTGTCGCCAGAGAAAAGTCAGTTCTTCAGGACATCTGTCCAATATCTCAGCCATGTTGTATCATCAGAAGGGCTCAAAACAGATCCAGCTGCCCTCACTACCTGGCCAAGACCAGATAACATCAAGTAGCTTAAGTCTTTCCTTGGGTTCACTGGATATTACAGGAGGTTTATAAAAGACTATTCCAAGCTTGCAATACCCCTTAATCACTTAAGTGCTGGTTGCCTCCCACTGAAGAGAAAATCCAGTCTGTCTGGCAGAAACCACAAGGTTTCTACCAGTGCGGATCTCAAAAAGCCTTTTTCACGAAAAATGGACCCCAACCGCTGAAGATACTTTTAAGACATTGATTCTCAAGCTCACAACAGCTCCTGTTCTTGGGTTTGCAGATCCAAAGAACATTATATTGTGCACACCGATGCAAGCGCCCATGTTCTCGGTGCAGCCCTATATCAAGAACAGGAGAGCAAGTTAAGAGTCATTGCCTGTGCCCGTAGGGGTCTCTCCAAGTCCGAGCAAAGGTACCCTGCACACAAGCTTGACTTCCTGTCTGTGAAGTGGGCTGTCACCCAGAACGTTTTCCGCTGTATCTATGGAGTAAAATGTACAGTGATGACAGACAATAATCCACTCACATACGTTTTAACATCTGCAAAGTTGGACGCAGTAGGGCATTGCTGGTTGGCCGTACTTTCCAGTTTTGATTTTGACATTGAGCATAGTGCTGGGAAGGACAACCAAGATGCAGATGGGCTGTTGAGACGTCCGTATCTGCATGCCTGTGATATATCTGATCAGAGTTCTAATGATGAGGAAAATGCCATTGAAGGCTTTACTGCACAGCTCTTGCGCCGCAACAAAGAGCCAGATTTTCCAACCGAGGCAGTAAAGGCAGTATGCAAGAGACATGAGTATTCCTCAACTCTTGAGGAGGAGGCAGCAGTACCATCGTCTGCACGAGTACAATGTTTGGCTATTGGAGCCTCTGCAATACCAGCAGATTTCTGTCAAACTGATGTAGCTGGGCCATGCCCCCTGCTGCAGATGTCTCTTTCCGATTGGCTACGTGAACAGAAATTAGATCTGGAGAGCTGAGAGAGTCTTGCAGAAAGCTACCAGTTAGCCATTGAGCACATTCAAAAGAGTGCTTTACGAAACAAACAAAGCTTTGACAGTAAAGTGCGGGAATCCACCCTTGCCAAGGGAAATAGAGTTGTTTTGAGGACTTGTTCAGACTCACCCTGTTGAATCAGTCTCAAAAGCTTCTCCTTCACCTTATGATGTTTCCACCGAGGTCATTGAAGAAGTGAGGAACAGGAAGTTACTTGTTGGACTATTTGACCATATCCTACATTGATAGTGCACAAAAGTTAAAAAAGTGAACTCGTCTCCTTCTGCAGTACCAGGTAATACCAGGTATTACCGGATTGCCTGTCAGCAGGAGGCGCTGTGGCTCAGCTGGTCAAAGCGCCTGTCTAGTAAACAGGAGATCCTGGGTTCAAATCCCAGCAGTGCCTTCCTGTTACCATTTGAAACCATCTTCTTCACAGTGTTAATTGCATTCTTAATCTTGGAGTTGGGAAATCTTTCAAAGTCTTTGTATGTCCTCAGTTATCCACCTCACGGTACTCTTGAGAGCTTTAAAAACTTCTTTGCACCCGATCCGAGAAGCTTCTTCAGTTCTAGAACAAATGCTGGAGGGTCCCAGGCATTAAACCGCTAGTGGAGCTTCTGAGGGTTGTTCACCCAATATTGATGTCTTGGGCATGTCTAAATCTTCATTGTGTCCTCTTCTTGGAAACGAAGGAGAGAAAGCATAACGCCCAATGCTTCCCGCCATCAGCACTCATTAATGAAATGTAATGGCATTGGTAGGGAGGTAAGGCACTGCTGGGATTTTAACCCAGGATCTCCTGTTTACGAGACAGGCGCTTTGGCCAGCTAAGCCACAGCGCCTTGAGCTGTGTACCTCTGGCTACTGTCCAACAGCTGGTGGGGAAAAATGTGACAAACCGATTCAAAACTGTGTCTGCAGAGGTTACTTGGTTTTTCCCTTCCCTGAAGGAGGCACTGTAGCTTAGCCGGTCAAAGCACCTGTCTTGTAAACAGGAGATCCTGGGTTCAAATCCCAGCAGTGCCTGTTGAGCTATTTCAAAATAAGAAATTCTGTGTAGGCAACTTTTCCTCAATGTCAAAATAAAAGGAAGTAATCTGTTGAATCTGAAGTTTGGAGGCACTAAAGATTTAGCAAAGGACACCCCAGCAGCTGTGCACCACATGCAGATGAAAAACATCAAAACTGAAAGTCTACTAAAACATGAAACTGCGCAACTGTGACAACAGACATAAATGGACCAGTATAGAAACTGGGTGAGGCAGGGTTATATTGAGCTTTCGTCCCAAAAGTACTGTCAAGATTCTGCAAATCATTCGAGTTACTGATAAGAGAAGGTAAGACTGTTAGGTGTTGTGTTAAAATAAATGCCGAAGAGTTCTCTATTAAAAACAGCATAAGGAGGTGTTCTACTTTCCTCTTATGTTATGGAAAAGTGTATAGGCAGCAGGAATTTGAGTCAGGTCTCGGTATTTCTTGATGATGTCACTCCTTTCTCAGCTACACTTGAGAACCATGAGGAATGATCGCTGAAGGTCCTCCATAGGATGAAAGAATTTACTTTAAAGCTGTCGCCAGAGAAATGTCAGTTCTTCAGGACATCTGTCCAATATCTCAGCCATGTTGTATCATCAGAAGGGCTCAAAACAGATCCAGCTGCCCTCACTACCTGGCCAAGACCAGCTAACATCAAGTAGCTTAAGTCTTTCCTTGGGTTCACTGGATATTACAGGAGGTTTATAAAAGACTATTCCAAGCTTGCAATACCCCTTAATCACTTAAGTGCTGGTTGCCTCCCACTGAAGAGAAAATCCAGTCTGTCTGGCAGAAACCACAAGGTTTCTACCAGTGCGGATCTCAAAAAGCCTTTTTCACGAAAAATGGACCCCAACCGCTGAAGATACTTTTAAGACATTGATTCTCAAGCTCACAACAGCTCCTGTTCTTGGGTTTGCAGATCCAAAGAACATTATATTGTGCACACCGATGCAAGCGCCCATGTTCTCGGTGCAGCCCTATATCAAGAACAGGAGAGCAAGTTAAGAGTCATTGCCTGTGCCAGTAGGGGTCTCTCCAAGTCCGAGCAAAGGTACCCTGCACACAAGCTTGACTTCCTGTCTGTGAAGTGGGCTGTCACCCAGAACGTTTTCCGCTGTATCTATGGAGTAAAATGTACAGTGATGACAGACAATAATCCACTCACATACGTTTTAACATCTGCAAAGTTGGACGCAGTAGGGCATTGCTGGTTGGCCGTACTTTCCAGTTTTGATTTTGACATTGAGTATAGTGCTGGGAAGGACAACCAAGATGCAGATGGGCTGTTGAGACGTCCGTATCTGCATGCCTGTGATATATCTGATCAGAGTTCTAATGATGAGGAAAATGCCATTGAAGGCTTTACTGCACAGCTCTTGCGCCGCAACAAAGAGCCAGATTTTCCAACCGAGGCAGTAAAGGCAGTATGCAAGAGACATGAGTATTCCTCAACTCTTGAGGAGGAGGCAGCAGTACCATCGTCTGCACGAGTACAATGTTTGGCTATTGGAGCCTCTGCAATACCAGCAGATTTCTGTCAAACTGATGTAGCTGGGCCATGCCCCCTGCTGCAGATGTCTCTTTCCGATTGGCTACGTGAACAGAAATTAGATCTGGAGAGCTGAGAGAGTCTTGCAGAAAGCTACCAGTTAGCCATTGAGCACATTCAAAAGAGTGCTTTACGAAACAAACAAAGCTTTGACAGTAAAGTGCGGGAATCCACCCTTGCCAAGGGAAATAGAGTTGTTTTGAGGACTTGTTCAGACTCACCCTGTTGAATCAGTCTCAAAAGCTTCTCCTTCACCTTATGATGTTTCCACCGAGGTCATTGAAGAAGTGAGGAACAGGAAGTTACTTGTTGGACTATTTGACCATATCCTACATTGATAGTGCACAAAAGTTAAAAAAGTGAACTCGTCTCCTTCTGCAGTACCAGGTAATACCAGGTATTACCGGATTGCCTGACAGCAGGAGGCGCTGTGGCTTAGCTGGTCAAAGTGCCTGTCTAGTAAACAGGAGATCCTGGGTTCAAATCCCAGCAGTGCCTTCCTGTTACCATTTGAAACCATCTTCTTCACAGTGTTAATTGCATTCTTAATCTTGGAGTTGGGAAATCTTTCAAAGTCTTTGTATGTCCTCAGTTATCCACCTCACGGTACTCTTGAGAGCTTTAAAAACTTCTTTGCACCCGATCCGAGAAGCTTCTTCAGTTCTAGAACAAATGCTGGAGGGTCCCAGGCATTAAACCGCTAGTGGAGCTTCTGAGGGTTGTTCACCCAATATTGATGTCTTGGGCATGTCTAAATCTTCATTGTGTCCTCTTCTTGGAAACGAAGGAGAGAAAGCATAACGCCCAATGCTTCCCGCCATCAGCACTCATTAATGAAATGTAATGGCATTGGTAGGGAGGTGAGGCACTGCTGGGATTTGAACCCAGGATCTCCTGTTTACGAGACAGGCGCTTTGGCCAGCTAAGCCACAGCGCCTTGAGCTGTGTACCTCTGGCTACTGTCCAACAGCTGGTGGGGAAAAATGTGACAAACCGATTCAAAACTGTGTCTGCAGAGGTTACTTGGTTTTTCCCTTCCCTGAAGGAGGCACTGTAGCTTAGCCGGTCAAAGCACCTGTCTTGTAAACAGGAGATCCTGGGTTCAAATCCCAGCAGTGCCTGTTGAGCTATTTCAAAATAAGAAATTCTGTGTAGGCAACTTTTCCTCAATGTCAAAATAAAAGGAAGTAATCTGTTGAATCTGAAGTTTGGAGGCACTAAAGATTTAGCAAAGGACACCCCAGCAGCTGTGCACCACATGCAGATGAAAAACATCAAAACTGAAAGTCTACTAAAACATGAAACTGCGCAACTGTGACAACAGACATAAATGGACCAGTATAGAAACTGGGTGAGGCAGGGTTATATTGAGCTTTCGTCCCAAAAGTACTGTCAAGATTCTGCAAATCATTCGAGTTACTGATAAGAGAAGGTAAGACTGTTAGGTGTTGTGTTAAAATAAATGCCGAAGAGTTCTCTATTAAAAACAGCATAAGGAGGTGTTCTACTTTCCTCTTATGTTATGGAAAAGTGTATAGGCAGCAGGAATTTGAGTCAGGTCTCGGTATTTCTTGATGATGTCACTCCTTTCTCAGCTACACTTGAGAACCATGAGGAATGATCGCTGAAGGTCCTCCATAGGATGAAAGAATTTACTTTAAAGCTGTCGCCAGAGAAATGTCAGTTCTTCAGGACATCTGTCCAATATCTCAGCCATGTTGTATCATCAGAAGGGCTCAAAACAGATCCAGCTGCCCTCACTACCTGGCCAAGACCAGATAACATCAAGTAGCTTAAGTCTTTCCTTGGGTTCACTGGATATTACAGGAGGTTTATAAAAGACTATTCCAAGCTTGCAATACCCCTTAATCACTTAAGTGCTGGTTGCCTCCCACTGAAGAGAAAATCCAGTCTGTCTGGCAGAAACCACAAGGTTTCTACCAGTGCGGATCTCAAAAAGCCTTTTTCACGAAAAATGGACCCCAACCGCTGAAGATACTTTTAAGACATTGATTCTCAAGCTCACAACAGCTCCTGTTCTTGGGTTTGCAGATCCAAAGAACATTATATTGTGCACACCGATGCAAGCGCCCATGTTCTTGGTGCAGCCCTATATCAAGAACAGGAGAGCAAGTCATTGCCTGTGCCAGTAGGGGTCTCTCCAAGTCCGAGCAAAGGTACCCTGCACACAAGCTTGACTTCCTGTCTGTGAAGTGGGCTGTCACCCAGAACGTTTTCCGCTGTATCTATGGAGTAAAATGTACAGTGATGACAGACAATAATCCACTCACATACGTTTTAACATCTGCAAAGTTGGACGCAGTAGGGCATTGCTGGTTGGCCGTACTTTCCAGTTTTGATTTTGACATTGAGCATAGTGCTGGGAAGGACAACCAAGATGCAGATGGGCTGTTGAGACGTCCGTATCTGCATGCCTGTGATATATCTGATCAGAGTTCTAATGATGAGGAAAATGCCATTGAAGGCTTTACTGCACAGCTCTTGCGCCGCAACAAAGAGCCAGATTTTCCAACCGAGGCAGTAAAGGCAGTATGCAAGAGACATGAGTATTCCTCAACTCTTGAGGAGGAGGCAGCAGTACCATCGTCTGCACGAGTACAATGTTTGGCTATTGGAGCCTCTGCAATACCAGCAGATTTCTGTCAAACTGATGTAGCTGGGCCATGCCCCCTGCTGCAGATGTCTCTTTCCGATTGGCTACGTGAACAGAAATTAGATCTGGAGAGCTGAGAGAGTCTTGCAGAAAGCTACCAGTTAGCCATTGAGCACATTCAAAAGAGTGCTTTACGAAACAAACAAAGCTTTGACAGTAAAGTGCGGGAATCCACCCTTGCCAAGGGAAATAGAGTTGTTTTGAGGACTTGTTCAGACTCACCCTGTTGAATCAGTCTCAAAAGCTTCTCCTTCACCTTATGATGTTTCCACCGAGGTCATTGAAGAAGTGAGGAACAGGAAGTTACTTGTTGGACTATTTGACCATATCCTACATTGATAGTGCACAAAAGTTAAAAAAGTGAACTCGTCTCCTTCTGCAGTACCAGGTAATACCAGGTATTACCGGATTGCCTGTCAGCAGGAGGCGCTGTGGCTCAGCTGGTCAAAGCGCCTGTCTAGTAAACAGGAGATCCTGGGTTCAAATCCCAGCAGTGCCTTCCTGTTACCATTTGAAACCATCTTCTTCACAGTGTTAATTGCATTCTTAATCTTGGAGTTGGGAAATCTTTCAAAGTCTTTGTATGTCCTCAGTTATCCACCTCACGGTACTCTTGAGAGCTTTAAAAACTTCTTTGCACCCGATCCGAGAAGCTTCTTCAGTTCTAGAACAAATGCTGGAGGGTCCCAGGCATTAAACCGCTAGTGGAGCTTCTGAGGGTTGTTCACCCAATATTGATGTCTTGGGCATGTCTAAATCTTCATTGTGTCCTCTTCTTGGAAACGAAGGAGAGAAAGCATAACGCCCAATGCTTCCCGCCATCAGCACTCATTAATGAAATGTAATGGCATTGGTAGGGAGGTAAGGCACTGCTGGGATTTTAACCCAGGATCTCCTGTTTACGAGACAGGCGCTTTGGCCAGCTAAGCCACAGCGCCTTGAGCTGTGTACCTCTGGCTACTGTCCAACAGCTGGTGGGGAAAAATGTGACAAACCGATTCAAAACTGTGTCTGCAGAGGTTACTTGGTTTTTCCCTTCCCTGAAGGAGGCACTGTAGCTTAGCCGGTCAAAGCACCTGTCTTGTAAACAGGAGATCCTGGGTTCAAATCCCAGCAGTGCCTGTTGAGCTATTTCAAAATAAGAAATTCTGTGTAGGCAACTTTTCCTCAATGTCAAAATAAAAGGAAGTAATCTGTTGAATCTGAAGTTTGGAGGCACTAAAGATTTAGCAAAGGACACCCCAGCAGCTGTGCACCACATGCAGATGAAAAACATCAAAACTGAAAGTCTACTAAAACATGAAACTGCGCAACTGTGACAACAGACATAAATGGACCAGTATAGAAACTGGGTGAGGCAGGGTTATATTGAGCTTTCGTCCCAAAAGTACTGTCAAGATTCTGCAAATCATTCGAGTTACTGATAAGAGAAGGTAAGACTGTTAGGTGTTGTGTTAAAATAAATGCCGAAGAGTTCTCTATTAAAAACAGCATAAGGAGGTGTTCTACTTTCCTCTTATGTTATGGAAAAGTGTATAGGCAGCAGGAATTTGAGTCAGGTCTCGGTATTTCTTGATGATGTCACTCCTTTCTCAGCTACACTTGAGAACCATGAGGAATGATCGCTGAAGGTCCTCCATAGGATGAAAGAATTTACTTTAAAGCTGTCGCCAGAGAAATGTCAGTTCTTCAGGACATCTGTCCAATATCTCAGCCATGTTGTATCATCAGAAGGGCTCAAAACAGATCCAGCTGCCCTCACTACCTGGCCAAGACCAGCTAACATCAAGTAGCTTAAGTCTTTCCTTGGGTTCACTGGATATTACAGGAGGTTTATAAAAGACTATTCCAAGCTTGCAATACCCCTTAATCACTTAAGTGCTGGTTGCCTCCCACTGAAGAGAAAATCCAGTCTGTCTGGCAGAAACCACAAGGTTTCTACCAGTGCGGATCTCAAAAAGCCTTTTTCACGAAAAATGGACCCCAACCGCTGAAGATACTTTTAAGACATTGATTCTCAAGCTCACAACAGCTCCTGTTCTTGGGTTTGCAGATCCAAAGAACATTATATTGTGCACACCGATGCAAGCGCCCATGTTCTCGGTGCAGCCCTATATCAAGAACAGGAGAGCAAGTTAAGAGTCATTGCCTGTGCCAGTAGGGGTCTCTCCAAGTCCGAGCAAAGGTACCCTGCACACAAGCTTGACTTCCTGTCTGTGAAGTGGGCTGTCACCCAGAACGTTTTCCGCTGTATCTATGGAGTAAAATGTACAGTGATGACAGACAATAATCCACTCACATACGTTTTAACATCTGCAAAGTTGGACGCAGTAGGGCATTGCTGGTTGGCCGTACTTTCCAGTTTTGATTTTGACATTGAGTATAGTGCTGGGAAGGACAACCAAGATGCAGATGGGCTGTTGAGACGTCCGTATCTGCATGCCTGTGATATATCTGATCAGAGTTCTAATGATGAGGAAAATGCCATTGAAGGCTTTACTGCACAGCTCTTGCGCCGCAACAAAGAGCCAGATTTTCCAACCGAGGCAGTAAAGGCAGTATGCAAGAGACATGAGTATTCCTCAACTCTTGAGGAGGAGGCAGCAGTACCATCGTCTGCACGAGTACAATGTTTGGCTATTGGAGCCTCTGCAATACCAGCAGATTTCTGTCAAACTGATGTAGCTGGGCCATGCCCCCTGCTGCAGATGTCTCTTTCCGATTGGCTACGTGAACAGAAATTAGATCTGGAGAGCTGAGAGAGTCTTGCAGAAAGCTACCAGTTAGCCATTGAGCACATTCAAAAGAGTGCTTTACGAAACAAACAAAGCTTTGACAGTAAAGTGCGGGAATCCACCCTTGCCAAGGGAAATAGAGTTGTTTTGAGGACTTGTTCAGACTCACCCTGTTGAATCAGTCTCAAAAGCTTCTCCTTCACCTTATGATGTTTCCACCGAGGTCATTGAAGAAGTGAGGAACAGGAAGTTACTTGTTGGACTATTTGACCATATCCTACATTGATAGTGCACAAAAGTTAAAAAAGTGAACTCGTCTCCTTCTGCAGTACCAGGTAATACCAGGTATTACCGGATTGCCTGACAGCAGGAGGCGCTGTGGCTTAGCTGGTCAAAGTGCCTGTCTAGTAAACAGGAGATCCTGGGTTCAAATCCCAGCAGTGCCTTCCTGTTACCATTTGAAACCATCTTCTTCACAGTGTTAATTGCATTCTTAATCTTGGAGTTGGGAAATCTTTCAAAGTCTTTGTATGTCCTCAGTTATCCACCTCACGGTACTCTTGAGAGCTTTAAAAACTTCTTTGCACCCGATCCGAGAAGCTTCTTCAGTTCTAGAACAAATGCTGGAGGGTCCCAGGCATTAAACCGCTAGTGGAGCTTCTGAGGGTTGTTCACCCAATATTGATGTCTTGGGCATGTCTAAATCTTCATTGTGTCCTCTTCTTGGAAACGAAGGAGAGAAAGCATAACGCCCAATGCTTCCCGCCATCAGCACTCATTAATGAAATGTAATGGCATTGGTAGGGAGGTGAGGCACTGCTGGGATTTGAACCCAGGATCTCCTGTTTACGAGACAGGCGCTTTGGCCAGCTAAGCCACAGCGCCTTGAGCTGTGTACCTCTGGCTACTGTCCAACAGCTGGTGGGGAAAAATGTGACAAACCGATTCAAAACTGTGTCTGCAGAGGTTACTTGGTTTTTCCCTTCCCTGAAGGAGGCACTGTAGCTTAGCCGGTCAAAGCACCTGTCTTGTAAACAGGAGATCCTGGGTTCAAATCCCAGCAGTGCCTGTTGAGCTATTTCAAAATAAGAAATTCTGTGTAGGCAACTTTTCCTCAATGTCAAAATAAAAGGAAGTAATCTGTTGAATCTGAAGTTTGGAGGCACTAAAGATTTAGCAAAGGACACCCCAGCAGCTGTGCACCACATGCAGATGAAAAACATCAAAACTGAAAGTCTACTAAAACATGAAACTGCGCAACTGTGACAACAGACATAAATGGACCAGTATAGAAACTGGGTGAGGCAGGGTTATATTGAGCTTTCGTCCCAAAAGTACTGTCAAGATTCTGCAAATCATTCGAGTTACTGATAAGAGAAGGTAAGACTGTTAGGTGTTGTGTTAAAATAAATGCCGAAGAGTTCTCTATTAAAAACAGCATAAGGAGGTGTTCTACTTTCCTCTTATGTTATGGAAAAGTGTATAGGCAGCAGGAATTTGAGTCAGGTCTCGGTATTTCTTGATGATGTCACTCCTTTCTCAGCTACACTTGAGAACCATGAGGAATGATCGCTGAAGGTCCTCCATAGGATGAAAGAATTTACTTTAAAGCTGTCGCCAGAGAAATGTCAGTTCTTCAGGACATCTGTCCAATATCTCAGCCATGTTGTATCATCAGAAGGGCTCAAAACAGATCCAGCTGCCCTCACTACCTGGCCAAGACCAGATAACATCAAGTAGCTTAAGTCTTTCCTTGGGTTCACTGGATATTACAGGAGGTTTATAAAAGACTATTCCAAGCTTGCAATACCCCTTAATCACTTAAGTGCTGGTTGCCTCCCACTGAAGAGAAAATCCAGTCTGTCTGGCAGAAACCACAAGGTTTCTACCAGTGCGGATCTCAAAAAGCCTTTTTCACGAAAAATGGACCCCAACCGCTGAAGATACTTTTAAGACATTGATTCTCAAGCTCACAACAGCTCCTGTTCTTGGGTTTGCAGATCCAAAGAACATTATATTGTGCACACCGATGCAAGCGCCCATGTTCTTGGTGCAGCCCTATATCAAGAACAGGAGAGCAAGTCATTGCCTGTGCCAGTAGGGGTCTCTCCAAGTCCGAGCAAAGGTACCCTGCACACAAGCTTGACTTCCTGTCTGTGAAGTGGGCTGTCACCCAGAACGTTTTCCGCTGTATCTATGGAGTAAAATGTACAGTGATGACAGACAATAATCCACTCACATACGTTTTAACATCTGCAAAGTTGGACGCAGTAGGGCATTGCTGGTTGGCCGTACTTTCCAGTTTTGATTTTGACATTGAGTATAGTGCTGGGAAGGACAACCAAGATGCAGATGGGCTGTTGAGACGTCCGTATCTGCATGCCTGTGATATATCTGATCAGAGTTCTAATGATGAGGAAAATGCCATTGAAGGCTTTACTGCACAGCTCTTGCGCCGCAACAAAGAGCCAGATTTTCCAACCGAGGCAGTAAAGGCAGTATGCAAGAGACATGAGTATTCCTCAACTCTTGAGGAGGAGGCAGCAGTACCATCGTCTGCACGAGTACAATGTTTGGCTATTGGAGCCTCTGCAATACCAGCAGATTTCTGTCAAACTGATGTAGCTGGGCCATGCCCCCTGCTGCAGATGTCTCTTTCCGATTGGCTACGTGAACAGAAATTAGATCTGGAGAGCTGAGAGAGTCTTGCAGAAAGCTACCAGTTAGCCATTGAGCACATTCAAAAGAGTGCTTTACGAAACAAACAAAGCTTTGACAGTAAAGTGCGGGAATCCACCCTTGCCAAGGGAAATAGAGTTGTTTTGAGGACTTGTTCAGACTCACCCTGTTGAATCAGTCTCAAAAGCTTCTCCTTCACCTTATGATGTTTCCACCGAGGTCATTGAAGAAGTGAGGAACAGGAAGTTACTTGTTGGACTATTTGACCATATCCTACATTGATAGTGCACAAAAGTTAAAAAAGTGAACTCGTCTCCTTCTGCAGTACCAGGTAATACCAGGTATTACCGGTTTGCCTGTCAGCAGGAGGCGCTGTGGCTCAGCTGGTCAAAGCGCCTGTCTAGTAAACAGGAGATCCTGGGTTCAAATCCCAGCAGTGCCTTCCTGTTACCATTTGAAACCATCTTCTTCACAGTGTTAATTGCATTCTTAATCTTGGAGTTGGGAAATCTTTCAAAGTCTTTGTATGTCCTCAGTTATCCACCTCACGGTACTCTTGAGAGCTTTAAAAACTTCTTTGCACCCGATCCGAGAAGCTTCTTCAGTTCTAGAACAAATGCTGGAGGGTCCCAGGCATTAAACCGCTAGTGGAGCTTCTGAGGGTTGTTCACCCAATATTGATGTCTTGGGCATGTCTAAATCTTCATTGTGTCCTCTTCTTGGAAACGAAGGAGAGAAAGCATAACGCCCAATGCTTCCCGCCATCAGCACTCATTAATGAAATGTAATGGAATTGGTAGGGAGGTGAGGCACTGCTGGGATTTGAACCCAGGATCTCCTGTTTACGAGACAGGCGCTTTGGCCAGCTAAGCCACAGCGCCTTGAGCTGTGTACCTCTGGCTACTGTCCAACAGCTGGTGGGGAAAAATGTGACAAACCGATTCAAAACTGTGTCTGCAGAGGTTACTTGGTTTTTCCCTTCCCTGACGGAGACAATGTAGCTTAGCCGGTCAAAGCACCTGTCTCGTAAACAGGAGATCCTGGGTTCAAATCCCAGCAGTACCTGTTGAGCTATTTCAAAATAAGAAATTCTGTGTAGGCAACTTTTCCTCAATGTCAAAATAAAAGGAAGTAATCTGTTGAATCTGAAGTTTGGAGGCACTAAAGATTTAGCAAAGGACACCCCAGCAGCTGTGCACCACATGCAGATGAAAAACATCAAAACTGAAAGTCTACTAAAACATGAAACTGCGCAACTGTGACAACAGACATAAATGGACCAGTATAGAAACTGGGTGAGGCAGGGTTATATTGAGCTTTCGTCCCAAAAGTACTGTCAAGATTCTGCAAATCATTCGAGTTACTGATAAGAGAAGGTAAG
Organism: Copadichromis virginalis; assembly: GCF_057382275.1. NCBI lineage: Eukaryota > Metazoa > Chordata > Actinopteri > Cichliformes > Cichlidae > Copadichromis > Copadichromis virginalis. Next base: position 2,307,836 of record NC_140630.1, on the reverse strand, counting down.
ACTGTTAGGTGTTGTGTTAAAATAAATGCCGAAGAGTTCTCTATTAAAAACAGCATAAGGAGGTGTTCTACTTTCCTCTTATGTTATGGAAAAGTGTATAGGCAGCAGGAATTTGAGTCAGGTCTCGGTATTTCTTGATGATGTCACTCCTTTCTCAGCTACACTTGAGAACCATGAGGAATGATCGCTGAAGGTCCTCCATAGGATGAAAGAATTTACTTTAAAGCTGTCGCCAGAGAAATGTCAGTTCTTCAGGACATCTGTCCAATATCTCAGCCATGTTGTATCATCAGAAGGGCTCAAAACAGATCCAGCTGCCCTCACTACCTGGCCAAGACCAGATAACATCAAGTAGCTTAAGTCTTTCCTTGGGTTCACTGGATATTACAGGAGGTTTATAAAAGACTATTCCAAGCTTGCAATACCCCTTAATCACTTAAGTGCTGGTTGCCTCCCACTGAAGAGAAAATCCAGTCTGTCTGGCAGAAACCACAAGGTTTCTACCAGTGCGGATCTCAAAAAGCCTTTTTCACGAAAAATGGACCCCAACCGCTGAAGATACTTTTAAGACATTGATTCTCAAGCTCACAACAGCTCCTGTTCTTGGGTTTGCAGATCCAAAGAACATTATATTGTGCACACCGATGCAAGCGCCCATGTTCTCGGTGCAGCCCTATATCAAGAACAGGAGAGCAAGTTAAGAGTCATTGCCTGTGCCAGTAGGGGTCTCTCCAAGTCCGAGCAAAGGTACCCTGCACACAAGCTTGACTTCCTGTCTGTGAAGTGGGCTGTCACCCAGAACGTTTTCCGCTGTATCTATGGAGTAAAATGTACAGTGATGACAGACAATAATCCACTCACATACGTTTTAACATCTGCAAAGTTGGACGCAGTAGGGCATTGCTGGTTGGCCGTACTTTCCAGTTTTGATTTTGACATTGAGTATAGTGCTGGGAAGGACAACCAAGATGCAGATGGGCTGTTGAGACGTCCGTATCTGCATGCCTGTGATATATCTGATCAGAGTTCTAATGATGAGGAAAATGCCATTGAAGGCTTTACTGCACAGCTCTTGCGCCGCAACAAAGAGCCAGATTTTCCAACCGAGGCAGTAAAGGCAGTATGCAAGAGACATGAGTATTCCTCAACTCTTGAGGAGGAGGCAGCAGTACCATCGTCTGCACGAGTACAATGTTTGGCTATTGGAGCCTCTGCAATACCAGCAGATTTCTGTCAAACTGATGTAGCTGGGCCATGCCCCCTGCTGCAGATGTCTCTTTCCGATTGGCTACGTGAACAGAAATTAGATCTGGAGAGCTGAGAGAGTCTTGCAGAAAGCTACCAGTTAGCCATTGAGCACATTCAAAAGAGTGCTTTACGAAACAAACAAAGCTTTGACAGTAAAGTGCGGGAATCCACCCTTGCCAAGGGAAATAGAGTTGTTTTGAGGACTTGTTCAGACTCACCCTGTTGAATCAGTCTCAAAAGCTTCTCCTTCACCTTATGATGTTTCCACCGAGGTCATTGAAGAAGTGAGGAACAGGAAGTTACTTGTTGGACTATTTGACCATATCCTACATTGATAGTGCACAAAAGTTAAAAAAGTGAACTCGTCTCCTTCTGCAGTACCAGGTAATACCAGGTATTACCGGATTGCCTGACAGCAGGAGGCGCTGTGGCTTAGCTGGTCAAAGTGCCTGTCTAGTAAACAGGAGATCCTGGGTTCAAATCCCAGCAGTGCCTTCCTGTTACCATTTGAAACCATCTTCTTCACAGTGTTAATTGCATTCTTAATCTTGGAGTTGGGAAATCTTTCAAAGTCTTTGTATGTCCTCAGTTATCCACCTCACGGTACTCTTGAGAGCTTTAAAAACTTCTTTGCACCCGATCCGAGAAGCTTCTTCAGTTCTAGAACAAATGCTGGAGGGTCCCAGGCATTAAACCGCTAGTGGAGCTTCTGAGGGTTGTTCACCCAATATTGATGTCTTGGGCATGTCTAAATCTTCATTGTGTCCTCTTCTTGGAAACGAAGGAGAGAAAGCATAACGCCCAATGCTTCCCGCCATCAGCACTCATTAATGAAATGTAATGGCATTGGTAGGGAGGTGAGGCACTGCTGGGATTTGAACCCAGGATCTCCTGTTTACGAGACAGGCGCTTTGGCCAGCTAAGCCACAGCGCCTTGAGCTGTGTGCCTCTGGCTACTGTCCAACAGCTGGTGGGGAAAAATGTGACAAACCGATTCAAAACTGTGTCTGCAGAGGTTACTTGGTTTTTCCCTTCCCTGAAGGAGGCACTGTAGCTTAGCCGGTCAAAGCACCTGTCTTGTAAACAGGAGATCCTGGGTTCAAATCCCGGCAGTGCCTGTTGAGCTATTTCAAAATAAGAAATTCTGTGTAGGCAACTTTTCCTCAATGTCAAAATAAAAGGAAGTAATCTGTTGAATCTGAAGTTTGGAGGCACTAAAGATTTAGCAAAGGACACCCCAGCAGCTGTGCACCACATGCAGATGAAAAACATCAAAACTGAAAGTCTACTAAAACATGAAACTGCGCAACTGTGACAACAGACATAAATGGACCAGTATAGAAACTGGGTGAGGCAGGGTTATATTGAGCTTTCGTCCCAAAAGTACTGTCAAGATTCTGCAAATCATTCGAGTTACTGATAAGAGAAGGTAAGACTGTTAGGTGTTGTGTTAAAATAAATGCCGAAGAGTTCTCTATTAAAAACAGCATAAGGAGGTGTTCTACTTTCCTCTTATGTTATGGAAAAGTGTATAGGCAGCAGGAATTTGAGTCAGGTCTCGGTATTTCTTGATGATGTCACTCCTTTCTCAGCTACACTTGAGAACCATGAGGAATGATCGCTGAAGGTCCTCCATAGGATGAAAGAATTTACTTTAAAGCTGTCGCCAGAGAAATGTCAGTTCTTCAGGACATCTGTCCAATATCTCAGCCATGTTGTATCATCAGAAGGGCTCAAAACAGATCCAGCTGCCCTCACTACCTGGCCAAGACCAGATAACATCAAGTAGCTTAAGTCTTTCCTTGGGTTCACTGGATATTACAGGAGGTTTATAAAAGACTATTCCAAGCTTGCAATACCCCTTAATCACTTAAGTGCTGGTTGCCTCCCACTGAAGAGAAAATCCAGTCTGTCTGGCAGAAACCACAAGGTTTCTACCAGTGCGGATCTCAAAAAGCCTTTTTCACGAAAAATGGACCCCAACCGCTGAAGATACTTTTAAGACATTGATTCTCAAGCTCACAACAGCTCCTGTTCTTGGGTTTGCAGATCCAAAGAACATTATATTGTGCACACCAATGCAAGCGCCCATGTTCTCGGTGCAGCCCTATATCAAGAACAGGAGAGCAAGTTAAGAGTCATTGCCTGTGCCAGTAGGGGTCTCTCCAAGTCCGAGCAAAGGTACCCTGCACACAAGCTTGACTTCCTGTCTGTGAAGTGGGCTGTCACCCAGAACGTTTTCCGCTGTATCTATGGAGTAAAATGTACAGTGATGACAGACAATAATCCACTCACATACGTTTTAACATCTGCAAAGTTGGACGCAGTAGGGCATTGCTGGTTGGCCGTACTTTCCAGTTTTGATTTTGACATTGAGTATAGTGCTGGGAAGGACAACCAAGATGCAGATGGGCTGTTGAGACGTCCGTATCTGCATGCCTGTGATATATCTGATCAGAGTTCTAATGATGAGGAAAATGCCATTGAAGGCTTTACTGCACAGCTCTTGCGCCGCAACAAAGAGCCAGATTTTCCAACCGAGGCAGTAAAGGCAGTATGCAAGAGACATGAGTATTCCTCAACTCTTGAGGAGGAGGCAGCAGTACCATCGTCTGCACGAGTACAATGTTTGGCTATTGGAGCCTCTGCAATACCAGCAGATTTCTGTCAAACTGATGTAGCTGGGCCATGCCCCCTGCTGCAGATGTCTCTTTCCGATTGGCTACGTGAACAGAAATTAGATCTGGAGAGCTGAGAGAGTCTTGCAGAAAGCTACCAGTTAGCCATTGAGCACATTCAAAAGAGTGCTTTACGAAACAAACAAAGCTTTGACAGTAAAGTGCGGGAATCCACCCTTGCCAAGGGAAATAGAGTTGTTTTGAGGACTTGTTCAGACTCACCCTGTTGAATCAGTCTCAAAAGCTTCTCCTTCACCTTATGATGTTTCCACCGAGGTCATTGAAGAAGTGAGGAACAGGAAGTTACTTGTTGGACTATTTGACCATATCCTACATTGATAGTGCACAAAAGTTAAAAAAGTGAACTCGTCTCCTTCTGCAGTACCAGGTAATACCAGGTATTACCGGATTGCCTGACAGCAGGAGGCGCTGTGGCTTAGCTGGTCAAAGTGCCTGTCTAGTAAACAGGAGATCCTGGGTTCAAATCCCAGCAGTGCCTTCCTGTTACCATTTGAAACCATCTTCTTCACAGTGTTAATTGCATTCTTAATCTTGGAGTTGGGAAATCTTTCAAAGTCTTTGTATGTCCTCAGTTATCCACCTCACGGTACTCTTGAGAGCTTTAAAAACTTCTTTGCACCCGATCCGAGAAGCTTCTTCAGTTCTAGAACAAATGCTGGAGGGTCCCAGGCATTAAACCGCTAGTGGAGCTTCTGAGGGTTGTTCACCCAATATTGATGTCTTGGGCATGTCTAAATCTTCATTGTGTCCTCTTCTTGGAAACGAAGGAGAGAAAGCATAACGCCCAATGCTTCCCGCCATCAGCACTCATTAATGAAATGTAATGGCATTGGTAGGGAGGTAAGGCACTGCTGGGATTTGAACCCAGGATCTCCTGTTTACGAGACAGGCGCTTTGGCCAGCTAAGCCACAGCGCCTTGAGCTGTGTGCCTCTGGCTACTGTCCAACAGCTGGTGGGGAAAAATGTGACAAACCGATTCAAAACTGTGTCTGCAGAGGTTACTTGGTTTTTCCCTTCCCTGAAGGAGGCACTGTAGCTTAGCCGGTCAAAGCACCTGTCTTGTAAACAGGAGATCCTGGGTTCAAATCCCAGCAGTGCCTGTTGAGCTATTTCAAAATAAGAAATTCTGTGTAGGCAACTTTTCCTCAATGTCAAAATAAAAGGAAGTAATCTGTTGAATCTGAAGTTTGGAGGCACTAAAGATTTAGCAAAGGACACCCCAGCAGCTGTGCACCACATGCAGATGAAAAACATCAAAACTGAAAGTCTACTAAAACATGAAACTGCGCAACTGTGACAACAGACATAAATGGACCAGTATAGAAACTGGGTGAGGCAGGGTTATATTGAGCTTTCGTCCCAAAAGTACTGTCAAGATTCTGCAAATCATTCGAGTTACTGATAAGAGAAGGTAAGACTGTTAGGTGTTGTGTTAAAATAAATGCCGAAGAGTTCTCTATTAAAAACAGCATAAGGAGGTGTTCTACTTTCCTCTTATGTTATGGAAAAGTGTATAGGCAGCAGGAATTTGAGTCAGGTCTCGGTATTTCTTGATGATGTCACTCCTTTCTCAGCTACACTTGAGAACCATGAGGAATGATCGCTGAAGGTCCTCCATAGGATGAAAGAATTTACTTTAAAGCTGTCGCCAGAGAAATGTCAGTTCTTCAGGACATCTGTCCAATATCTCAGCCATGTTGTATCATCAGAAGGGCTCAAAACAGATCCAGCTGCCCTCACTACCTGGCCAAGACCAGATAACATCAAGTAGCTTAAGTCTTTCCTTGGGTTCACTGGATATTACAGGAGGTTTATAAAAGACTATTCCAAGCTTGCAATACCCCTTAATCACTTAAGTGCTGGTTGCCTCCCACTGAAGAGAAAATCCAGTCTGTCTGGCAGAAACCACAAGGTTTCTACCAGTGCGGATCTCAAAAAGCCTTTTTCACAAAAAATGGACCCCAACCGCTGAAGATACTTTTAAGACATTGATTCTCAAGCTCACAACAGCTCCTGTTCTTGGGTTTGCAGATCCAAAGAACATTATATTGTGCACACCGATGCAAGCGCCCATGTTCTCGGTGCAGCCCTATATCAAGAACAGGAGAGCAAGTTAAGAGTCATTGCCTGTGCCAGTAGGGGTCTCTCCAAGTCCGAGCAAAGGTACCCTGCACACAAGCTTGACTTCCTGTCTGTGAAGTGGGCTGTCACCCAGAACGTTTTCCGCTGTATCTATGGAGTAAAATGTACAGTGATGACAGACAATAATCCACTCACATACGTTTTAACATCTGCAAAGTTGGACGCAGTAGGGCATTGCTGGTTGGCCGTACTTTCCAGTTTTGATTTTGACATTGAGTATAGTGCTGGGAAGGACAACCAAGATGCAGATGGGCTGTTGAGACGTCCGTATCTGCATGCCTGTGATATATCTGATCAGAGTTCTAATGATGAGGAAAATGCCATTGAAGGCTTTACTGCACAGCTCTTGCGCCGCAACAAAGAGCCAGATTTTCCAACCGAGGCAGTAAAGGCAGTATGCAAGAGACATGAGTATTCCTCAACTCTTGAGGAGGAGGCAGCAGTACCATCGTCTGCACGAGTACAATGTTTGGCTATTGGAGCCTCTGCAATACCAGCAGATTTCTGTCAAACTGATGTAGCTGGGCCATGCCCCCTGCTGCAGATGTCTCTTTCCGATTGGCTACGTGAACAGAAATTAGATCTGGAGAGCTGAGAGAGTCTTGCAGAAAGCTACCAGTTAGCCATTGAGCACATTCAAAAGAGTGCTTTACGAAACAAACAAAGCTTTGACAGTAAAGTGCGGGAATCCACCCTTGCCAAGGGAAATAGAGTTGTTTTGAGGACTTGTTCAGACTCACCCTGTTGAATCAGTCTCAAAAGCTTCTCCTTCACCTTATGATGTTTCCACCGAGGTCATTGAAGAAGTGAGGAACAGGAAGTTACTTGTTGGACTATTTGACCATATCCTACATTGATAGTGCACAAAAGTTAAAAAAGTGAACTCGTCTCCTTCTGCAGTACCAGGTAATACCAGGTATTACCGGATTGCCTGACAGCAGGAGGCGCTGTGGCTTAGCTGGTCAAAGTGCCTGTCTAGTAAACAGGAGATCCTGGGTTCAAATCCCAGCAGTGCCTTCCTGTTACCATTTGAAACCATCTTCTTCACAGTGTTAATTGCATTCTTAATCTTGGAGTTGGGAAATCTTTCAAAGTCTTTGTATGTCCTCAGTTATCCACCTCACGGTACTCTTGAGAGCTTTAAAAACTTCTTTGCACCCGATCCGAGAAGCTTCTTCAGTTCTAGAACAAATGCTGGAGGGTCCCAGGCATTAAACCGCTAGTGGAGCTTCTGAGGGTTGTTCACCCAATATTGATGTCTTGGGCATGTCTAAATCTTCATTGTGTCCTCTTCTTGGAAACGAAGGAGAGAAAGCATAACGCCCAATGCTTCCCGCCATCAGCACTCATTAATGAAATGTAATGGCATTGGTAGGGAGGTGAGGCACTGCTGGGATTTGAACCCAGGATCTCCTGTTTACGAGACAGGCGCTTTGGCCAGCTAAGCCACAGCGCCTTGAGCTGTGTGCCTCTGGCTACTGTCCAACAGCTGGTGGGGAAAAATGTGACAAACCGATTCAAAACTGTGTCTGCAGAGGTTACTTGGTTTTTCCCTTCCCTGAAGGAGGCACTGTAGCTTAGCCGGTCAAAGCACCTGTCTTGTAAACAGGAGATCCTGGGTTCAAATCCCAGCAGTGCCTGTTGAGCTATTTCAAAATAAGAAATTCTGTGTAGGCAACTTTTCCTCAATGTCAAAATAAAAGGAAGTAATCTGTTGAATCTGAAGTTTGGAGGCACTAAAGATTTAGCAAAGGACACCCCAGCAGCTGTGCACCACATGCAGATGAAAAACATCAAAACTGAAAGTCTACTAAAACATGAAACTGCGCAACTGTGACAACAGACATAAATGGACCAGTATAGAAACTGGGTGAGGCAGGGTTATATTGAGCTTTCGTCCCAAAAGTACTGTCAAGATTCTGCAAATCATTCGAGTTACTGATAAGAGAAGGTAAGACTGTTAGGTGTTGTGTTAAAATAAATGCCGAAGAGTTCTCTATTAAAAACAGCATAAGGAGGTGTTCTACTTTCCTCTTATGTTATGGAAAAGTGTATAGGCAGCAGGAATTTGAGTCAGGTCTCGGTATTTCTTGATGATGTCACTCCTTTCTCAGCTACACTTGAGAACCATGAGGAATGATCGCTGAAGGTCCTCCATAGGATGAAAGAATTTACTTTAAAGCTGTCGCCAGAGAAATGTCAGTTCTTCAGGACATCTGTCCAATATCTCAGCCATGTTGTATCATCAGAAGGGCTCAAAACAGATCCAGCTGCCCTCACTACCTGGCCAAGACCAGATAACATCAAGTAGCTTAAGTCTTTCCTTGGGTTCACTGGATATTACAGGAGGTTTATAAAAGACTATTCCAAGCTTGCAATACCCCTTAATCACTTAAGTGCTGGTTGCCTCCCACTGAAGAGAAAATCCAGTCTGTCTGGCAGAAACCACAAGGTTTCTACCAGTGCGGATCTCAAAAAGCCTTTTTCACGAAAAATGGACCCCAACCGCTGAAGATACTTTTAAGACATTGATTCTCAAGCTCACAACAGCTCCTGTTCTTGGGTTTGCAGATCCAAAGAACATTATATTGTGCACACCGATGCAAGCGCCCATGTTCTCGGTGCAGCCCTATATCAAGAACAGGAGAGCAAGTTAAGAGTCATTGCCTGTGCCAGTAGGGGTCTCTCCAAGTCCGAGCAAAGGTACCCTGCACACAAGCTTGACTTCCTGTCTGTGAAGTGGGCTGTCACCCAGAACGTTTTCCGCTGTATCTATGGAGTAAAATGTACAGTGATGACAGACAATAATCCACTCACATACGTTTTAACATCTGCAAAGTTGGACGCAGTAGGGCATTGCTGGTTGGCCGTACTTTCCAGTTTTGATTTTGACATTGAGTATAGTGCTGGGAAGGACAACCAAGATGCAGATGGGCTGTTGAGACGTCCGTATCTGCATGCCTGTGATATATCTGATCAGAGTTCTAATGATGAGGAAAATGCCATTGAAGGCTTTACTGCACAGCTCTTGCGCCGCAACAAAGAGCCAGATTTTCCAACCGAGGCAGTAAAGGCAGTATGCAAGAGACATGAGTATTCCTCAACTCTTGAGGAGGAGGCAGCAGTACCATCGTCTGCACGAGTACAATGTTTGGCTATTGGAGCCTCTGCAATACCAGCAGATTTCTGTCAAACTGATGTAGCTGGGCCATGCCCCCTGCTGCAGATGTCTCTTTCCGATTGGCTACGTGAACAGAAATTAGATCTGGAGAGCTGAGAGAGTCTTGCAGAAAGCTACCAGTTAGCCATTGAGCACATTCAAAAGAGTGCTTTACGAAACAAACAAAGCTTTGACAGTAAAGTGCGGGAATCCACCCTTGCCAAGGGAAATAGAGTTGTTTTGAGGACTTGTTCAGACTCACCCTGTTGAATCAGTCTCAAAAGCTTCTCCTTCACCTTATGATGTTTCCACCGAGGTCATTGAAGAAGTGAGGAACAGGAAGTTACTTGTTGGACTATTTGACCATATCCTACATTGATAGTGCACAAAAGTTAAAAAAGTGAACTCGTCTCCTTCTGCAGTACCAGGTAATACCAGGTATTACCGGATTGCCTGTCAGCAGGAGGCGCTGTGGCTTAGCTGGTCAAAGTGCCTGTCTAGTAAACAGGAGATCCTGGGTTCAAATCCCAGCAGTGCCTTCCTGTTACCATTTGAAACCATCTTCTTCACAGTGTTAATTGCATTCTTAATCTTGGAGTTGGGAAATCTTTCAAAGTCTTTGTATGTCCTCAGTTATCCACCTCACGGTACTCTTGAGAGCTTTAAAAACTTCTTTGCACCCGATCCGAGAAGCTTCTTCAGTTCTAGAACAAATGCTGGAGGGTCCCAGGCATTAAACCGCTAGTGGAGCTTCTGAGGGTTGTTCACCCAATATTGATGTCTTGGGCATGTCTAAATCTTCATTGTGTCCTCTTCTTGGAAACGAAGGAGAGAAAGCATAACGCCCAATGCTTCCCGCCATCACCACTCATTAATGAAATGTAATGGCATTTGTAGGGAGGTAAGGCACTGCTGGGATTTGAACCCAGGATATCCTGTTTACGAGCTGTGTGCCTCTGGCTACTGTCCAACAGCTGGTGGGGAAAAATGTGACAAACCGATTCAAAACTGTGTCTGCAGAGGTTACTTGGTTTTTCCCTTCCCTGAAGGAGGCACTGTAGCTTAGCCGGTCAAAGCACCTGTCTTGTAAACAGGAGATCCTGGGTTCAAATCCCAGCAGTGCCTGTTGAGCTATTTCAAAATAAGAAATTCTGTGTAGGCAACTTTTCCTCAATGTCAAAATAAAAGGAAGTAATCTGTTGAATCTGAAGTTTGGAGGCACTAAAGATTTAGCAAAGGACACCCCAGCAGCTGTGCACCACATGCAGATGAAAAACATCAAAACTGAAAGTCTACTAAAACATGAAACTGCGCAACTGTGACAACAGACATAAATGGACCAGTATAGAAACTGGGTGAGGCAGGGTTATATTGAGCTTTCGTCCCAAAAGTACTGTCAAGATTCTGCAAATCATTCGAGTTACTGATAAGAGAAGGTAAGACTGTTAGGTGTTGTGTTAAAATAAATGCCGAAGAGTTCTCTATTAAAAACAGCATAAGGAGGTGTTCTACTTTCCTCTTATGTTATGGAAAAGTGTATAGGCAGCAGGAATTTGAGTCAGGTCTCGGTATTTCTTGATGATGTCACTCCTTTCTCAGCTACACTTGAGAACCATGAGGAATGATCGCTGAAGGTCCTCCATAGGATGAAAGAATTTACTTTAAAGCTGTCGCCAGAGAAATGTCAGTTCTTCAGGACATCTGTCCAATATCTCAGCCATGTTGTATCATCAGAAGGGCTCAAAACAGATCCAGCTGCCCTCACTACCTGGCCAAGACCAGATAACATCAAGTAGCTTAAGTCTTTCCTTGGGTTCACTGGATATTACAGGAGGTTTATAAAAGACTATTCCAAGCTTGCAATACCCCTTAATCACTTAAGTGCTGGTTGCCTCCCACTGAAGAGAAAATCCAGTCTGTCTGGCAGAAACCACAAGGTTTCTACCAGTGCGGATCTCAAAAAGCCTTTTTCACAAAAAATGGACCCCAACCGCTGAAGATACTTTTAAGACATTGATTCTCAAGCTCACAACAGCTCCTGTTCTTGGGTTTGCAGATCCAAAGAACATTATATTGTGCACACCGATGCAAGCGCCCATGTTCTCGGTGCAGCCCTATATCAAGAACAGGAGAGCAAGTTAAGAGTCATTGCCTGTGCCAGTAGGGGTCTCTCCAAGTCCGAGCAAAGGTACCCTGCACACAAGCTTGACTTCCTGTCTGTGAAGTGGGCTGTCACCCAGAACGTTTTCCGCTGTATCTATGGAGTAAAATGTACAGTGATGACAGACAATAATCCACTCACATACGTTTTAACATCTGCAAAGTTGGACGCAGTAGGGCATTGCTGGTTGGCCGTACTTTCCAGTTTTGATTTTGACATTGAGCATAGTGCTGGGAAGGACAACCAAGATGCAGATGGGCTGTTGAGACGTCCGTATCTGCATGCCTGTGATATATCTGATCAGAGTTCTAATGATGAGGAAAATGCCATTGAAGGCTTTACTGCACAGCTCTTGCGCCGCAACAAAGAGCCAGATTTTCCAACCGAGGCAGTAAAGGCAGTATGCAAGAGACATGAGTATTCCTCAACTCTTGAGGAGGAGGCAGCAGTACCATCGTCTGCACGAGTACAATGTTTGGCTATTGGAGCCTCTGCAATACCAGCAGATTTCTGTCAAACTGATGTAGCTGGGCCATGCCCCCTGCTGCAGATGTCTCTTTCCGATTGGCTACGTGAACAGAAATTAGATCTGGAGAGCTGAGAGAGTCTTGCAGAAAGCTACCAGTTAGCCATTGAGCACATTCAAAAGAGTGCTTTACGAAACAAACAAAGCTTTGACAGTAAAGTGCGGGAATCCACCCTTGCCAAGGGAAATAGAGTTGTTTTGAGGACTTGTTCAGACTCACCCTGTTGAATCAGTCTCAAAAGCTTCTCCTTCACCTTATGATGTTTCCACCGAGGTCATTGAAGAAGTGAGGAACAGGAAGTTACTTGTTGGACTATTTGACCATATCCTACATTGATAGTGCACAAAAGTTAAAAAAGTGAACTCGTCTCCTTCTGCAGTACCAGGTAATACCAGGTATTACCGGATTGCCTGACAGCAGGAGGCGCTGTGGCTTAGCTGGTCAAAGTGCCTGTCTAGTAAACAGGAGATCCTGGGTTCAAATCCCAGCAGTGCCTTCCTGTTACCATTTGAAACCATCTTCTTCACAGTGTTAATTGCATTCTTAATCTTGGAGTTGGGAAATCTTTCAAAGTCTTTGTATGTCCTCAGTTATCCACCTCACGGTACTCTTGAGAGCTTTAAAAACTTCTTTGCACCCGATCCGAGAAGCTTCTTCAGTTCTAGAACAAATGCTGGAGGGTCCCAGGCATTAAACCGCTAGTGGAGCTTCTGAGGGTTGTTCACCCAATATTGATGTCTTGGGCATGTCTAAATCTTCATTGTGTCCTCTTCTTGGAAACGAAGGAGAGAAAGCATAACGCCCAATGCTTCCCGCCATCAGCACTCATTAATGAAATGTAATGGCATTGGTAGGGAGGTGAGGCACTGCTGGGATTTGAACCCAGGATCTCCTGTTTACGAGACAGGCGCTTTGGCCAGCTAAGCCACAGCGCCTTGAGCTGTGTGCCTCTGGCTACTGTCCAACAGCTGGTGGGGAAAAATGTGACAAACCGATTCAAAACTGTGTCTGCAGAGGTTACTTGGTTTTTCCCTTCCCTGAAGGAGGCACTGTAGCTTAGCCGGTCAAAGCACCTGTCTTGTAAACAGGAGATCCTGGGTTCAAATCCCAGCAGTGCCTGTTGAGCTATTTCAAAATAAGAAATTCTGTGTAGGCAACTTTTCCTCAATGTCAAAATAAAAGGAAGTAATCTGTTGAATCTGAAGTTTGGAGGCACTAAAGATTTAGCAAAGGACACCCCAGCAGCTGTGCACCACATGCAGATGAAAAACATCAAAACTGAAAGTCTACTAAAACATGAAACTGCGCAACTGTGACAACAGACATAAATGGACCAGTATAGAAACTGGGTGAGGCAGGGTTATATTGAGCTTTCGTCCCAAAAGTACTGTCAAGATTCTGCAAATCATTCGAGTTACTGATAAGAGAAGGTAAGACTGTTAGGTGTTGTGTTAAAATAAATGCCGAAGAGTTCTCTATTAAAAACAGCATAAGGAGGTGTTCTACTTTCCTCTTATGTTATGGAAAAGTGTATAGGCAGCAGGAATTTGAGTCAGGTCTCGGTATTTCTTGATGATGTCACTCCTTTCTCAGCTACACTTGAGAACCATGAGGAATGATCGCTGAAGGTCCTCCATAGGATGAAAGAATTTACTTTAAAGCTGTCGCCAGAGAAATGTCAGTTCTTCAGGACATCTGTCCAATATCTCAGCCATGTTGTATCATCAGAAGGGCTCAAAACAGATCCAGCTGCCCTCACTACCTGGCCAAGACCAGATAACATCAAGTAGCTTAAGTCTTTCCTTGGGTTCACTGGATATTACAGGAGGTTTATAAAAGACTATTCCAAGCTTGCAATACCCCTTAATCACTTAAGTGCTGGTTGCCTCCCACTGAAGAGAAAATCCAGTCTGTCTGGCAGAAACCACAAGGTTTCTACCAGTGCGGATCTCAAAAAGCCTTTTTCACGAAAAATGGACCCCAACCGCTGAAGATACTTTTAAGACATTGATTCTCAAGCTCACAACAGCTCCTGTTCTTGGGTTTGCAGATCCAAAGAACATTATATTGTGCACACCGATGCAAGCGCCCATGTTCTCGGTGCAGCCCTATATCAAGAACAGGAGAGCAAGTTAAGAGTCATTGCCTGTGCCAGTAGGGGTCTCTCCAAGTCCGAGCAAAGGTACCCTGCACACAAGCTTGACTTCCTGTCTGTGAAGTGGGCTGTCACCCAGAACGTTTTCCGCTGTATCTATGGAGTAAAATGTACAGTGATGACAGACAATAATCCACTCACATACGTTTTAACATCTGCAAAGTTGGACGCAGTAGGGCATTGCTGGTTGGCCGTACTTTCCAGTTTTGATTTTGACATTGAGTATAGTGCTGGGAAGGACAACCAAGATGCAGATGGGCTGTTGAGACGTCCGTATCTGCATGCCTGTGATATATCTGATCAGAGTTCTAATGATGAGGAAAATGCCATTGAAGGCTTTACTGCACAGCTCTTGCGCCGCAACAAAGAGCCAGATTTTCCAACCGAGGCAGTAAAGGCAGTATGCAAGAGACATGAGTATTCCTCAACTCTTGAGGAGGAGGCAGCAGTACCATCGTCTGCACGAGTACAATGTTTGGCTATTGGAGCCTCTGCAATACCAGCAGATTTCTGTCAAACTGATGTAGCTGGGCCATGCCCCCTGCTGCAGATGTCTCTTTCCGATTGGCTACGTGAACAGAAATTAGATCTGGAGAGCTGAGAGAGTCTTGCAGAAAGCTACCAGTTAGCCATTGAGCACATTCAAAAGAGTGCTTTACGAAACAAACAAAGCTTTGACAGTAAAGTGCGGGAATCCACCCTTGCCAAGGGAAATAGAGTTGTTTTGAGGACTTGTTCAGACTCACCCTGTTGAATCAGTCTCAAAAGCTTCTCCTTCACCTTATGATGTTTCCACCGAGGTCATTGAAGAAGTGAGGAACAGGAAGTTACTTGTTGGACTATTTGACCATATCCTACATTGATAGTGCACAAAAGTTAAAAAAGTGAACTCGTCTCCTTCTGCAGTACCAGGTAATACCAGGTATTACCGGATTGCCTGTCAGCAGGAGGCGCTGTGGCTTAGCTGGTCAAAGTGCCTGTCTAGTAAACAGGAGATCCTGGGTTCAAATCCCAGCAGTGCCTTCCTGTTACCATTTGAAACCATCTTCTTCACAGTGTTAATTGCATTCTTAATCTTGGAGTTGGGAAATCTTTCAAAGTCTTTGTATGTCCTCAGTTATCCACCTCACGGTACTCTTGAGAGCTTTAAAAACTTCTTTGCACCCGATCCGAGAAGCTTCTTCAGTTCTAGAACAAATGCTGGAGGGTCCCAGGCATTAAACCGCTAGTGGAGCTTCTGAGGGTTGTTCACCCAATATTGATGTCTTGGGCATGTCTAAATCTTCATTGTGTCCTCTTCTTGGAAACGAAGGAGAGAAAGCATAACGCCCAATGCTTCCCGCCATCACCACTCATTAATGAAATGTAATGGCATTTGTAGGGAGGTAAGGCACTGCTGGGATTTGAACCCAGGATATCCTGTTTACGAGCTGTGTGCCTCTGGCTACTGTCCAACAGCTGGTGGGGAAAAATGTGACAAACCGATTCAAAACTGTGTCTGCAGAGGTTACTTGGTTTTTCCCTTCCCTGAAGGAGGCACTGTAGCTTAGCCGGTCAAAGCACCTGTCTTGTAAACAGGAGATCCTGGGTTCAAATCCCAGCAGTGCCTGTTGAGCTATTTCAAAATAAGAAATTCTGTGTAGGCAACTTTTCCTCAATGTCAAAATAAAAGGAAGTAATCTGTTGAATCTGAAGTTTGGAGGCACTAAAGATTTAGCAAAGGACACCCCAGCAGCTGTGCACCACATGCAGATGAAAAACATCAAAACTGAAAGTCTACTAAAACATGAAACTGCGCAACTGTGACAACAGACATAAATGGACCAGTATAGAAACTGGGTGAGGCAGGGTTATATTGAGCTTTCGTCCCAAAAGTACTGTCAAGATTCTGCAAATCATTCGAGTTACTGATAAGAGAAGGTAAGACTGTTAGGTGTTGTGTTAAAATAAATGCCGAAGAGTTCTCTATTAAAAACAGCATAAGGAGGTGTTCTACTTTCCTCTTATGTTATGGAAAAGTGTATAGGCAGCAGGAATTTGAGTCAGGTCTCGGTTTTTCTTGATGATGTCACTCCTTTCTCAGCTACACTTGAGAACCATGAGGAATGATCGCTGAAGGTCCTCCATAGGATGAAAGAATTTACTTTAAAGCTGTCGCCAGAGAAATGTCAGTTCTTCAGGACATCTGTCCAATATCTCAGCCATGTTGTATCATCAGAAGGGCTCAAAACAGATCCAGCTGCCCTCACTACCTGGCCAAGACCAGCTAACATCAAGTAGCTTAAGTCTTTCCTTGGGTTCACTGGATATTACAGGAGGTTTATAAAAGACTATTCCAAGCTTGCAATACCCCTTAATCACTTAAGTGCTGGTTGCCTCCCACTGAAGAGAAAATCCAGTCTGTCTGGCAGAAACCACAAGGTTTCTACCAGTGCGGATCTCAAAAAGCCTTTTTCACAAAAAATGGACCCCAACCGCTGAAGATACTTTTAAGACATTGATTCTCAAGCTCACAACAGCTCCTGTTCTTGGGTTTGCAGATCCAAAGAACATTATATTGTGCACACCGATGCAAGCGCCCATGTTCTCGGTGCAGCCCTATATCAAGAACAGGAGAGCAAGTTAAGAGTCATTGCCTGTGCCAGTAGGGGTCTCTCCAAGTCCGAGCAAAGGTACCCTGCACACAAGCTTGACTTCCTGTCTGTGAAGTGGGCTGTCACCCAGAACGTTTTCCGCTGTATCTATGGAGTAAAATGTACAGTGATGACAGACAATAATCCACTCACATACGTTTTAACATCTGCAAAGTTGGACGCAGTAGGGCATTGCTGGTTGGCCGTACTTTCCAGTTTTGATTTTGACATTGAGTATAGTGCTGGGAAGGACAACCAAGATGCAGATGGGCTGTTGAGACGTCCGTATCTGCATGCCTGTGATATATCTGATCAGAGTTCTAATGATGAGGAAAATGCCATTGAAGGCTTTACTGCACAGCTCTTGCGCCGCAACAAAGAGCCAGATTTTCCAACCGAGGCAGTAAAGGCAGTATGCAAGAGACATGAGTATTCCTCAACTCTTGAGGAGGAGGCAGCAGTACCATCGTCTGCACGAGTACAATGTTTGGCTATTGGAGCCTCTGCAATACCAGCAGATTTCTGTCAAACTGATGTAGCTGGGCCATGCCCCCTGCTGCAGATGTCTCTTTCCGATTGGCTACGTGAACAGAAATTAGATCTGGAGAGCTGAGAGAGTCTTGCAGAAAGCTACCAGTTAGCCATTGAGCACATTCAAAAGAGTGCTTTACGAAACAAACAAAGCTTTGACAGTAAAGTGCGGGAATCCACCCTTGCCAAGGGAAATAGAGTTGTTTTGAGGACTTGTTCAGACTCACCCTGTTGAATCAGTCTCAAAAGCTTCTCCTTCACCTTATGATGTTTCCACCGAGGTCATTGAAGAAGTGAGGAACAGGAAGTTACTTGTTGGACTATTTGACCATATCCTACATTGATAGTGCACAAAAGTTAAAAAAGTGAACTCGTCTCCTTCTGCAGTACCAGGTAATACCAGGTATTACCGGTTTGCTTGTCAGCAGGAGGCGCTGTGGCTTAGCTGGACAAAGCGCCTGTCTAGTAAACAGGAGATCCTGGGTTCAAATCCCAGCAGTGCCTTCCTCTTACCATTTGAAACCATCTTCTTCACAGTGTTAATTGCATTCTTAATCTTGGAGTTGGGAAATCTTTCAAAGTCTTTGTATGTCCTCAGTTATCCACCTCACGGTACTCTTGAGAGCTTTAAAAACTTCTTTGCACCCGATCCGAGAAGCTTCTTCAGTTCTAGAACAAATGCTGGAGGGTCCCAGGCATTAAACCGCTAGTGGAGCTTCTGAGGGTTGTTCACCCAATATTGATGTCTTGGGCATGTCTAAATCTTCATTGTGTCCTCTTCTTGGAAACGAAGGCGAGAAAGCATAACGCCCAATGCTTCCCGCCATCAGCACTCATTAATGAAATGTAATGGCATTGGTAGGGAGGTGAGGCACTGCTGGGATTTGAACCCAGGATCTCCTGTTTACGAGAAAGGGGCTTTGGCCAGCTAAGCCACAGCGCCTTGAGCTGTGTGCCTCTGGCTACTGTCCAACAGCTGGTGGGGAAAAATGTGACAAACCGATTCAAAACTGTGTCTGCAGAGGTTACTTGGTTTTTCCCTTCCCTGAAGGAGGCACTGTAGCTTAGCCGGTCAAAGCACCTGTCTTGTAAACAGGAGATCCTGGGTTCAAATCCCAGCAGTGCCTGTTGAGCTATTTCAAAATAAGAAATTCTGTGTAGGCAACTTTTCCTCAATGTCAAAATAAAAGGAAGTAATCTGTTGAATCTGAAGTTTGGAGGCACTAAAGATTTAGCAAAGGACACCCCAGCAGCTGTGCACCACATGCAGATGAAAAACATCAAAACTGAAAGTCTACTAAAACATGAAACTGCGCAACTGTGACAACAGACATAAATGGACCAGTATAGAAACTGGGTGAGGCAGGGTTATATTGAGCTTTCGTCCCAAAAGTACTGTCAAGATTCTGCAAATCATTCGAGTTACTGATAAGAGAAGGTAAGACTGTTAGGTGTTGTGTTAAAATAAATGCCGAAGAGTTCTCTATTAAAAACAGCATAAGGAGGTGTTCTACTTTCCTCTTATGTTATGGAAAAGTGTATAGGCAGCAGGAATTTGAGTCAGGTCTCGGTATTTCTTGATGATGTCACTCCTTTCTCAGCTACACTTGAGAACCATGAGGAATGATCGCTGAAGGTCCTCCATAGGATGAAAGAATTTACTTTAAAGCTGTCGCCAGAGAAATGTCAGTTCTTCAGGACATCTGTCCAATATCTCAGCCATGTTGTATCATCAGAAGGGCTCAAAACAGATCCAGCTGCCCTCACTACCTGGCCAAGACCAGATAACATCAAGTAGCTTAAGTCTTTCCTTGGGTTCACTGGATATTACAGGAGGTTTATAAAAGACTATTCCAAGCTTGCAATACCCCTTAATCACTTAAGTGCTGGTTGCCTCCCACTGAAGAGAAAATCCAGTCTGTCTGGCAGAAACCACAAGGTTTCTACCAGTGCGGATCTCAAAATGCCTTTTTCACGAAAAATGGACCCCAACCGCTGAAGATACTTTTAAGACATTGATTCTCAAGCTCACAACAGCTCCTGTTCTTGGGTTTGCAGATCCAAAGAACATTATATTGTGCACACCGATGCAAGCGCCCATGTTCTCGGTGCAGCCCTATATCAAGAACAGGAGAGCAAGTTAAGAGTCATTGCCTGTGCCAGTAGGGGTCTCTCCAAGTCCGAGCAAAGGTACCCTGCACACAAGCTTGACTTCCTGTCTGTGAAGTGGGCTGTCACCCAGAACGTTTTCCGCTGTATCTATGGAGTAAAATGTACAGTGATGACAGACAATAATCCACTCACATACGTTTTAACATCTGCAAAGTTGGACGCAGTAGGGCATTGCTGGTTGGCCGTACTTTCCAGTTTTGATTTTGACATTGAGCATAGTGCTGGGAAGGACAACCAAGATGCAGATGGGCTGTTGAGACGTCCGTATCTGCATGCCTGTGATATATCTGATCAGAGTTCTAATGATGAGGAAAATGCCATTGAAGGCTTTACTGCACAGCTCTTGCGCCGCAACAAAGAGCCAGATTTTCCAACCGAGGCAGTAAAGGCAGTATGCAAGAGACATGAGTATTCCTCAACTCTTGAGGAGGAGGCAGCAGTACCATCGTCTGCACGAGTACAATGTTTGGCTATTGGAGCCTCTGCAATACCAGCAGATTTCTGTCAAACTGATGTAGCTGGGCCATGCCCCCTGCTGCAGATGTCTCTTTCCGATTGGCTACGTGAACAGAAATTAGATCTGGAGAGCTGAGAGAGTCTTGCAGAAAGCTACCAGTTAGCCATTGAGCACATTCAAAAGAGTGCTTTACGAAACAAACAAAGCTTTGACAGTAAAGTGCGGGAATCCACCCTTGCCAAGGGAAATAGAGTTGTTTTGAGGACTTGTTCAGACTCACCCTGTTGAATCAGTCTCAAAAGCTTCTCCTTCACCTTATGATGTTTCCACCGAGGTCATTGAAGAAGTGAGGAACAGGAAGTTACTTGTTGGACTATTTGACCATATCCTACATTGATAGTGCACAAAAGTTAAAAAAGTGAACTCGTCTCCTTCTGCAGTACCAGGTAATACCAGGTATTACCGGATTGCCTGACAGCAGGAGGCGCTGTGGCTTAGCTGGTCAAAGTGCCTGTCTAGTAAACAGGAGATCCTGGGTTCAAATCCCAGCAGTGCCTTCCTGTTACCATTTGAAACCATCTTCTTCACAGTGTTAATTGCATTCTTAATCTTGGAGTTGGGAAATCTTTCAAAGTCTTTGTATGTCCTCAGTTATCCACCTCACGGTACTCTTGAGAGCTTTAAAAACTTCTTTGCACCCGATCCGAGAAGCTTCTTCAGTTCTAGAACAAATGCTGGAGGGTCCCAGGCATTAAACCGCTAGTGGAGCTTCTGAGGGTTGTTCACCCAATATTGATGTCTTGGGCATGTCTAAATCTTCATTGTGTCCTCTTCTTGGAAACGAAGGAGAGAAAGCATAACGCCCAATGCTTCCCGCCATCAGCACTCATTAATGAAATGTAATGGCATTGGTAGGGAGGTGAGGCACTGCTGGGATTTGAACCCAGGATCTCCTGTTTACGAGACAGGCGCTTTGGCCAGCTAAGCCACAGCGCCTTGAGCTGTGTGCCTCTGGCTACTGTCCAACAGCTGGTGGGGAAAAATGTGACAAACCGATTCAAAACTGTGTCTGCAGAGGTTACTTGGTTTTTCCCTTCCCTGAAGGAGGCACTGTAGCTTAGCCGGTCAAAGCACCTGTCTTGTAAATAGGAGATCCTGGGTTCAAATCCCAGCAGTGCCTGTTGAGCTATTTCAAAATAAGAAATTCTGTGTAGGCAACTTTTCCTCAATGTCAAAATAAAAGGAAGTAATCTGTTGAATCTGAAGTTTGGAGGCACTAAAGATTTAGCAAAGGACACCCCAGCAGCTGTGCACCACATGCAGATGAAAAACATCAAAACTGAAAGTCTACTAAAACATGAAACTGCGCAACTGTGACAACAGACATAAATGGACCAGTATAGAAACTGGGTGAGGCAGGGTTATATTGAGCTTTCGTCCCAAAAGTACTGTCAAGATTCTGCAAATCATTCGAGTTACTGATAAGAGAAGGTAAGACTGTTAGGTGTTGTGTTAAAATAAATGCCGAAGAGTTCTCTATTAAAAACAGCATAAGGAGGTGTTCTACTTTCCTCTTATGTTATGGAAAAGTGTATAGGCAGCAGGAATTTGAGTCAGGTCTCGGTATTTCTTGATGATGTCACTCCTTTCTCAGCTACACTTGAGAACCATGAGGAATGATCGCTGAAGGTCCTCCATAGGATGAAAGAATTTACTTTAAAGCTGTCGCCAGAGAAATGTCAGTTCTTCAGGACATCTGTCCAATATCTCAGCCATGTTGTATCATCAGAAGGGCTCAAAACAGATCCAGCTGCCCTCACTACCTGGCCAAGACCAGATAACATCAAGTAGCTTAAGTCTTTCCTTGGGTTCACTGGATATTACAGGAGGTTTATAAAAGACTATTCCAAGCTTGCAATACCCCTTAATCACTTAAGTGCTGGTTGCCTCCCACTGAAGAGAAAATCCAGTCTGTCTGGCAGAAACCACAAGGTTTCTACCAGTGCGGTTCTCAAAAAGCCTTTTTCACGAAAAATGGACCCCAACCGCTGAAGATACTTTTAAGACATTGATTCTCAAGCTCACAACAGCTCCTGTTCTTGGGTTTGCAGATCCAAAGAACATTATATTGTGCACACCGATGCAAGCGCCCATGTTCTCGGTGCAGCCCTATATCAAGAACAGGAGAGCAAGTCATTGCCTGTGCCAGTAGGGGTCTCTCCAAGTCCGAGCAAAGGTACCCTGCACACAAGCTTGACTTCCTGTCTGTGAAGTGGGCTGTCACCCAGAACGTTTTCCGCTGTATCTATGGAGTAAAATGTACAGTGATGACAGACAATAATCCACTCACATACGTTTTAACATCTGCAAAGTTGGACGCAGTAGGGCATTGCTGGTTGGCCGTACTTTCCAGTTTTGATTTTGACATTGAGTATAGTGCTGGGAAGGACAACCAAGATGCAGATGGGCTGTTGAGACGTCCGTATCTGCATGCCTGTGATATATCTGATCAGAGTTCTAATGATGAGGAAAATGCCATTGAAGGCTTTACTGCACAGCTCTTGCGCCGCAACAAAGAGCCAGATTTTCCAACCGAGGCAGTAAAGGCAGTATGCAAGAGACATGAGTATTCCTCAACTCTTGAGGAGGAGGCAGCAGTACCATCGTCTGCACGAGTACAATGTTTGGCTATTGGAGCCTCTGCAATACCAGCAGATTTCTGTCAAACTGATGTAGCTGGGCCATGCCCCCTGCTGCAGATGTCTCTTTCCGATTGGCTACGTGAACAGAAATTAGATCTGGAGAGCTGAGAGAGTCTTGCAGAAAGCTACCAGTTAGCCATTGAGCACATTCAAAAGAGTGCTTTACGAAACAAACAAAGCTTTGACAGTAAAGTGCGGGAATCCACCCTTGCCAAGGGAAATAGAGTTGTTTTGAGGACTTGTTCAGACTCACCCTGTTGAATCAGTCTCAAAAGCTTCTCCTTCACCTTATGATGTTTCCACCGAGGTCATTGAAGAAGTGAGGAACAGGAAGTTACTTGTTGGACTATTTGACCATATCCTACATTGATAGTGCACAAAAGTTAAAAAAGTGAACTCGTCTCCTTCTGCAGTACCAGGTAATACCAGGTATTACCGGTTTGCCTGTCAGCAGGAGGCGCTGTGGCTCAGCTGGTCAAAGCGCCTGTCTAGTAAACAGGAGATCCTGGGTTCAAATCCCAGCAGTGCCTTCCTGTTACCATTTGAAACCATCTTCTTCACAGTGTTAATTGCATTCTTAATCTTGGAGTTGGGAAATCTTTCAAAGTCTTTGTATGTCCTCAGTTATCCACCTCACGGTACTCTTGAGAGCTTTAAAAACTTCTTTGCACCCGATCCGAGAAGCTTCTTCAGTTCTAGAACAAATGCTGGAGGGTCCCAGGCATTAAACCGCTAGTGGAGCTTCTGAGGGTTGTTCACCCAATATTGATGTCTTGGGCATGTCTAAATCTTCATTGTGTCCTCTTCTTGGAAACGAAGGAGAGAAAGCATAACGCCCAATGCTTCCCGCCATCAGCACTCATTAATGAAATGTAATGGCATTGGTAGGGAGGTAAGGCACTGCTGGGATTTGAACCCAGGATCTCCTGTTTACGAGACAGGCGCTTTGGCCAGCTAAGCCACAGCGCCTTGAGCTGTGTGCCTCTGGCTACTGTCCAACAGCTGGTGGGGAAAAATGTGACAAACCGATTCAAAACTGTGTCTGCAGAGGTTACTTGGTTTTTCCCTTCCCTGAAGGAGGCACTGTAGCTTAGCCGGTCAAAGCACCTGTCTTGTAAACAGGAGATCCTGGGTTCAAATCCCAGCAGTGCCTGTTGAGCTATTTCAAAATAAGAAATTCTGTGTAGGCAACTTTTCCTCAATGTCAAAATAAAAGGAAGTAATCTGTTGAATCTGAAGTTTGGAGGCACTAAAGATTTAGCAAAGGACACCCCAGCAGCTGTGCACCACATGCAGATGAAAAACATCAAAACTGAAAGTCTACTAAAACATGAAACTGCGCAACTGTGACAACAGACATAAATGGACCAGTATAGAAACTGGGTGAGGCAGGGTTATATTGAGCTTTCGTCCCAAAAGTACTGTCAAGATTCTGCAAATCATTCGAGTTACTGATAAGAGAAGGTAAGACTGTTAGGTGTTGTGTTAAAATAAATGCCGAAGAGTTCTCTATTAAAAACAGCATAAGGAGGTGTTCTACTTTCCTCTTATGTTATGGAAAAGTGTATAGGCAGCAGGAATTTGAGTCAGGTCTCGGTATTTCTTGATGATGTCACTCCTTTCTCAGCTACACTTGAGAACCATGAGGAATGATCGCTGAAGGTCCTCCATAGGATGAAAGAATTTACTTTAAAGCTGTCGCCAGAGAAATGTCAGTTCTTCAGGACATCTGTCCAATATCTCAGCCATGTTGTATCATCAGAAGGGCTCAAAACAGATCCAGCTGCCCTCACTACCTGGCCAAGACCAGATAACATCAAGTAGCTTAAGTCTTTCCTTGGGTTCACTGGATATTACAGGAGGTTTATAAAAGACTATTCCAAGCTTGCAATACCCCTTAATCACTTAAGTGCTGGTTGCCTCCCACTGAAGAGAAAATCCAGTCTGTCTGGCAGAAACCACAAGGTTTCTACCAGTGCGGATCTCAAAAAGCCTTTTTCACGAAAAATGGACCCCAACCGCTGAAGATACTTTTAAGACATTGATTCTCAAGCTCACAACAGCTCCTGTTCTTGGGTTTGCAGATCCAAAGAACATTATATTGTGCACACCGATGCAAGCGCCCATGTTCTCGGTGCAGCCCTATATCAAGAACAGGAGAGCAAGTTAAGAGTCATTGCCTGTGCCAGTAGGGGTCTCTCCAAGTCCGAGCAAAGGTACCCTGCACACAAGCTTGACTTCCTGTCTGTGAAGTGGGCTGTCACCCAGAACGTTTTCCGCTGTATCTATGGAGTAAAATGTACAGTGATGACAGACAATAATCCACTCACATACGTTTTAACATCTGCAAAGTTGGACGCAGTAGGGCATTGCTGGTTGGCCGTACTTTCCAGTTTTGATTTTGACATTGAGTATAGTGCTGGGAAGGACAACCAAGATGCAGATGGGCTGTTGAGACGTCCGTATCTGCATGCCTGTGATATATCTGATCAGAGTTCTAATGATGAGGAAAATGCCATTGAAGGCTTTACTGCACAGCTCTTGCGCCGCAACAAAGAGCCAGATTTTCCAACCGAGGCAGTAAAGGCAGTATGCAAGAGACATGAGTATTCCTCAACTCTTGAGGAGGAGGCAGCAGTACCATCGTCTGCACGAGTACAATGTTTGGCTATTGGAGCCTCTGCAATACCAGCAGATTTCTGTCAAACTGATGTAGCTGGGCCATGCCCCCTGCTGCAGATGTCTCTTTCCGATTGGCTACGTGAACAGAAATTAGATCTGGAGAGCTGAGAGAGTCTTGCAGAAAGCTACCAGTTAGCCATTGAGCACATTCAAAAGAGTGCTTTACGAAACAAACAAAGCTTTGACAGTAAAGTGCGGGAATCCACCCTTGCCAAGGGAAATAGAGTTGTTTTGAGGACTTGTTCAGACTCACCCTGTTGAATCAGTCTCAAAAGCTTCTCCTTCACCTTATGATGTTTCCACCGAGGTCATTGAAGAAGTGAGGAACAGGAAGTTACTTGTTGGACTATTTGACCATATCCTACATTGATAGTGCACAAAAGTTAAAAAAGTGAACTCGTCTCCTTCTGCAGTACCAGGTAATACCAGGTATTACCGGATTGCCTGACAGCAGGAGGCGCTGTGGCTTAGCTGGTCAAAGTGCCTGTCTAGTAAACAGGAGATCCTGGGTTCAAATCCCAGCAGTGCCTTCCTGTTACCATTTGAAACCATCTTCTTCACAGTGTTAATTGCATTCTTAATCTTGGAGTTGGGAAATCTTTCAAAGTCTTTGTATGTCCTCAGTTATCCACCTCACGGTACTCTTGAGAGCTTTAAAAACTTCTTTGCACCCGATCCGAGAAGCTTCTTCAGTTCTAGAACAAATGCTGGAGGGTCCCAGGCATTAAACCGCTAGTGGAGCTTCTGAGGGTTGTTCACCCAATATTGATGTCTTGGGCATGTCTAAATCTTCATTGTGTCCTCTTCTTGGAAACGAAGGAGAGAAAGCATAACGCCCAATGCTTCCCGCCATCAGCACTCATTAATGAAATGTAATGGCATTGGTAGGGAGGTGAGGCACTGCTGGGATTTGAACCCAGGATCTCCTGTTTACGAGACAGGCGCTTTGGCCAGCTAAGCCACAGCGCCTTGAGCTGTGTGCCTCTGGCTACTGTCCAACAGCTGGTGGGGAAAAATGTGACAAACCGATTCAAAACTGTGTCTGCAGAGGTTACTTGGTTTTTCCCTTCCCTGAAGGAGGCACTGTAGCTTAGCCGGTCAAAGCACCTGTCTTGTAAACAGGAGATCCTGGGTTCAAATCCCAGCAGTGCCTGTTGAGCTATTTCAAAATAAGAAATTCTGTGTAGGCAACTTTTCCTCAATGTCAAAATAAAAGGAAGTAATCTGTTGAATCTGAAGTTTGGAGGCACTAAAGATTTAGCAAAGGACACCCCAGCAGCTGTGCACCACATGCAGATGAAAAACATCAAAACTGAAAGTCTACTAAAACATGAAACTGCGCAACTGTGACAACAGACATAAATGGACCAGTATAGAAACTGGGTGAGGCAGGGTTATATTGAGCTTTCGTCCCAAAAGTACTGTCAAGATTCTGCAAATCATTCGAGTTACTGATAAGAGAAGGTAAGACTGTTAGGTGTTGTGTTAAAATAAATGCCGAAGAGTTCTCTATTAAAAACAGCATAAGGAGGTGTTCTACTTTCCTCTTATGTTATGGAAAAGTGTATAGGCAGCAGGAATTTGAGTCAGGTCTCGGTATTTCTTGATGATGTCACTCCTTTCTCAGCTACACTTGAGAACCATGAGGAATGATCGCTGAAGGTCCTCCATAGGATGAAAGAATTTACTTTAAAGCTGTCGCCAGAGAAATGTCAGTTCTTCAGGACATCTGTCCAATATCTCAGCCATGTTGTATCATCAGAAGGGCTCAAAACAGATCCAGCTGCCCTCACTACCTGGCCAAGACCAGATAACATCAAGTAGCTTAAGTCTTTCCTTGGGTTCACTGGATATTACAGGAGGTTTATAAAAGACTATTCCAAGCTTGCAATACCCCTTAATCACTTAAGTGCTGGTTGCCTCCCACTGAAGAGAAAATCCAGTCTGTCTGGCAGAAACCACAAGGTTTCTACCAGTGCGGATCTCAAAAAGCCTTTTTCACGAAAAATGGACCCCAACCGCTGAAGATACTTTTAAGACATTGATTCTCAAGCTCACAACAGCTCCTGTTCTTGGGTTTGCAGATCCAAAGAACATTATATTGTGCACACCGATGCAAGCGCCCATGTTCTCGGTGCAGCCCTATATCAAGAACAGGAGAGCAAGTTAAGAGTCATTGCCTGTGCCAGTAGGGGTCTCTCCAAGTCCGAGCAAAGGTACCCTGCACACAAGCTTGACTTCCTGTCTGTGAAGTGGGCTGTCACCCAGAACGTTTTCCGCTGTATCTATGGAGTAAAATGTACAGTGATGACAGACAATAATCCACTCACATACGTTTTAACATCTGCAAAGTTGGACGCAGTAGGGCATTGCTGGTTGGCCGTACTTTCCAGTTTTGATTTTGACATTGAGCATAGTGCTGGGAAGGACAACCAAGATGCAGATGGGCTGTTGAGACGTCCGTATCTGCATGCCTGTGATATATCTGATCAGAGTTCTAATGATGAGGAAAATGCCATTGAAGGCTTTACTGCACAGCTCTTGCGCCGCAACAAAGAGCCAGATTTTCCAACCGAGGCAGTAAAGGCAGTATGCAAGAGACATGAGTATTCCTCAACTCTTGAGGAGGAGGCAGCAGTACCATCGTCTGCACGAGTACAATGTTTGGCTATTGGAGCCTCTGCAATACCAGCAGATTTCTGTCAAACTGATGTAGCTGGGCCATGCCCCCTGCTGCAGATGTCTCTTTCCGATTGGCTACGTGAACAGAAATTAGATCTGGAGAGCTGAGAGAGTCTTGCAGAAAGCTACCAGTTAGCCATTGAGCACATTCAAAAGAGTGCTTTACGAAACAAACAAAGCTTTGACAGTAAAGTGCGGGAATCCACCCTTGCCAAGGGAAATAGAGTTGTTTTGAGGACTTGTTCAGACTCACCCTGTTGAATCAGTCTCAAAAGCTTCTCCTTCACCTTATGATGTTTCCACCGAGGTCATTGAAGAAGTGAGGAACAGGAAGTTACTTGTTGGACTATTTGACCATATCCTACATTGATAGTGCACAAAAGTTAAAAAAGTGAACTCGTCTCCTTCTGCAGTACCAGGTAATACCAGGTATTACCGGATTGCCTGACAGCAGGAGGCGCTGTGGCTTAGCTGGTCAAAGTGCCTGTCTAGTAAACAGGAGATCCTGGGTTCAAATCCCAGCAGTGCCTTCCTGTTACCATTTGAAACCATCTTCTTCAC
The DNA here is from genome assembly GCF_057382275.1 of Copadichromis virginalis. Lineage (NCBI taxonomy): Eukaryota > Metazoa > Chordata > Actinopteri > Cichliformes > Cichlidae > Copadichromis > Copadichromis virginalis. The sequence goes on along the minus strand of NC_140630.1, from coordinate 2,279,323 downwards.
AGTGTTAATTGCATTCTTAATCTTGGAGTTGGGAAATCTTTCAAAGTCTTTGTATGTCCTCAGTTATCCACCTCACGGTACTCTTGAGAGCTTTAAAAACTTCTTTGCACCCGATCCGAGAAGCTTCTTCAGTTCTAGAACAAATGCTGGAGGGTCCCAGGCATTAAACCGCTAGTGGAGCTTCTGAGGGTTGTTCACCCAATATTGATGTCTTGGGCATGTCTAAATCTTCATTGTGTCCTCTTCTTGGAAACGAAGGAGAGAAAGCATAACGCCCAATGCTTCCCGCCATCAGCACTCATTAATGAAATGTAATGGCATTGGTAGGGAGGTGAGGCACTGCTGGGATTTGAACCCAGGATCTCCTGTTTACGAGACAGGCGCTTTGGCCAGCTAAGCCACAGCGCCTTGAGCTGTGTGCCTCTGGCTACTGTCCAACAGCTGGTGGGGAAAAATGTGACAAACCGATTCAAAACTGTGTCTGCAGAGGTTACTTGGTTTTTCCCTTCCCTGAAGGAGGCACTGTAGCTTAGCCGGTCAAAGCACCTGTCTTGTAAACAGGAGATCCTGGGTTCAAATCCCAGCAGTGCCTGTTGAGCTATTTCAAAATAAGAAATTCTGTGTAGGCAACTTTTCCTCAATGTCAAAATAAAAGGAAGTAATCTGTTGAATCTGAAGTTTGGAGGCACTAAAGATTTAGCAAAGGACACCCCAGCAGCTGTGCACCACATGCAGATGAAAAACATCAAAACTGAAAGTCTACTAAAACATGAAACTGCGCAACTGTGACAACAGACATAAATGGACCAGTATAGAAACTGGGTGAGGCAGGGTTATATTGAGCTTTCGTCCCAAAAGTACTGTCAAGATTCTGCAAATCATTCGAGTTACTGATAAGAGAAGGTAAGACTGTTAGGTGTTGTGTTAAAATAAATGCCGAAGAGTTCTCTATTAAAAACAGCATAAGGAGGTGTTCTACTTTCCTCTTATGTTATGGAAAAGTGTATAGGCAGCAGGAATTTGAGTCAGGTCTCGGTATTTCTTGATGATGTCACTCCTTTCTCAGCTACACTTGAGAACCATGAGGAATGATCGCTGAAGGTCCTCCATAGGATGAAAGAATTTACTTTAAAGCTGTCGCCAGAGAAATGTCAGTTCTTCAGGACATCTGTCCAATATCTCAGCCATGTTGTATCATCAGAAGGGCTCAAAACAGATCCAGCTGCCCTCACTACCTGGCCAAGACCAGATAACATCAAGTAGCTTAAGTCTTTCCTTGGGTTCACTGGATATTACAGGAGGTTTATAAAAGACTATTCCAAGCTTGCAATACCCCTTAATCACTTAAGTGCTGGTTGCCTCCCACTGAAGAGAAAATCCAGTCTGTCTGGCAGAAACCACAAGGTTTCTACCAGTGCGGATCTCAAAAAGCCTTTTTCACGAAAAATGGACCCCAACCGCTGAAGATACTTTTAAGACATTGATTCTCAAGCTCACAACAGCTCCTGTTCTTGGGTTTGCAGATCCAAAGAACATTATATTGTGCACACCGATGCAAGCGCCCATGTTCTCGGTGCAGCCCTATATCAAGAACAGGAGAGCAAGTTAAGAGTCATTGCCTGTGCCAGTAGGGGTCTCTCCAAGTCCGAGCAAAGGTACCCTGCACACAAGCTTGACTTCCTGTCTGTGAAGTGGGCTGTCACCCAGAACGTTTTCCGCTGTATCTATGGAGTAAAATGTACAGTGATGACAGACAATAATCCACTCACATACGTTTTAACATCTGCAAAGTTGGACGCAGTAGGGCATTGCTGGTTGGCCGTACTTTCCAGTTTTGATTTTGACATTGAGTATAGTGCTGGGAAGGACAACCAAGATGCAGATGGGCTGTTGAGACGTCCGTATCTGCATGCCTGTGATATATCTGATCAGAGTTCTAATGATGAGGAAAATGCCATTGAAGGCTTTACTGCACAGCTCTTGCGCCGCAACAAAGAGCCAGATTTTCCAACCGAGGCAGTAAAGGCAGTATGCAAGAGACATGAGTATTCCTCAACTCTTGAGGAGGAGGCAGCAGTACCATCGTCTGCACGAGTACAATGTTTGGCTATTGGAGCCTCTGCAATACCAGCAGATTTCTGTCAAACTGATGTAGCTGGGCCATGCCCCCTGCTGCAGATGTCTCTTTCCGATTGGCTACGTGAACAGAAATTAGATCTGGAGAGCTGAGAGAGTCTTGCAGAAAGCTACCAGTTAGCCATTGAGCACATTCAAAAGAGTGCTTTACGAAACAAACAAAGCTTTGACAGTAAAGTGCGGGAATCCACCCTTGCCAAGGGAAATAGAGTTGTTTTGAGGACTTGTTCAGACTCACCCTGTTGAATCAGTCTCAAAAGCTTCTCCTTCACCTTATGATGTTTCCACCGAGGTCATTGAAGAAGTGAGGAACAGGAAGTTACTTGTTGGACTATTTGACCATATCCTACATTGATAGTGCACAAAAGTTAAAAAAGTGAACTCGTCTCCTTCTGCAGTACCAGGTAATACCAGGTATTACCGGATTGCCTGTCAGCAGGAGGCGCTGTGGCTTAGCTGGTCAAAGTGCCTGTCTAGTAAACAGGAGATCCTGGGTTCAAATCCCAGCAGTGCCTTCCTGTTACCATTTGAAACCATCTTCTTCACAGTGTTAATTGCATTCTTAATCTTGGAGTTGGGAAATCTTTCAAAGTCTTTGTATGTCCTCAGTTATCCACCTCACGGTACTCTTGAGAGCTTTAAAAACTTCTTTGCACCCGATCCGAGAAGCTTCTTCAGTTCTAGAACAAATGCTGGAGGGTCCCAGGCATTAAACCGCTAGTGGAGCTTCTGAGGGTTGTTCACCCAATATTGATGTCTTGGGCATGTCTAAATCTTCATTGTGTCCTCTTCTTGGAAACGAAGGAGAGAAAGCATAACGCCCAATGCTTCCCGCCATCACCACTCATTAATGAAATGTAATGGCATTTGTAGGGAGGTAAGGCACTGCTGGGATTTGAACCCAGGATATCCTGTTTACGAGCTGTGTGCCTCTGGCTACTGTCCAACAGCTGGTGGGGAAAAATGTGACAAACCGATTCAAAACTGTGTCTGCAGAGGTTACTTGGTTTTTCCCTTCCCTGAAGGAGGCACTGTAGCTTAGCCGGTCAAAGCACCTGTCTTGTAAACAGGAGATCCTGGGTTCAAATCCCAGCAGTGCCTGTTGAGCTATTTCAAAATAAGAAATTCTGTGTAGGCAACTTTTCCTCAATGTCAAAATAAAAGGAAGTAATCTGTTGAATCTGAAGTTTGGAGGCACTAAAGATTTAGCAAAGGACACCCCAGCAGCTGTGCACCACATGCAGATGAAAAACATCAAAACTGAAAGTCTACTAAAACATGAAACTGCGCAACTGTGACAACAGACATAAATGGACCAGTATAGAAACTGGGTGAGGCAGGGTTATATTGAGCTTTCGTCCCAAAAGTACTGTCAAGATTCTGCAAATCATTCGAGTTACTGATAAGAGAAGGTAAGACTGTTAGGTGTTGTGTTAAAATAAATGCCGAAGAGTTCTCTATTAAAAACAGCATAAGGAGGTGTTCTACTTTCCTCTTATGTTATGGAAAAGTGTATAGGCAGCAGGAATTTGAGTCAGGTCTCGGTATTTCTTGATGATGTCACTCCTTTCTCAGCTACACTTGAGAACCATGAGGAATGATCGCTGAAGGTCCTCCATAGGATGAAAGAATTTACTTTAAAGCTGTCGCCAGAGAAATGTCAGTTCTTCAGGACATCTGTCCAATATCTCAGCCATGTTGTATCATCAGAAGGGCTCAAAACAGATCCAGCTGCCCTCACTACCTGGCCAAGACCAGATAACATCAAGTAGCTTAAGTCTTTCCTTGGGTTCACTGGATATTACAGGAGGTTTATAAAAGACTATTCCAAGCTTGCAATACCCCTTAATCACTTAAGTGCTGGTTGCCTCCCACTGAAGAGAAAATCCAGTCTGTCTGGCAGAAACCACAAGGTTTCTACCAGTGCGGATCTCAAAAAGCCTTTTTCACAAAAAATGGACCCCAACCGCTGAAGATACTTTTAAGACATTGATTCTCAAGCTCACAACAGCTCCTGTTCTTGGGTTTGCAGATCCAAAGAACATTATATTGTGCATACCGATGCAAGCGCCCATGTTCTCGGTGCAGCCCTATATCAAGAACAGGAGAGCAAGTTAAGAGTCATTGCCTGTGCCAGTAGGGGTCTCTCCAAGTCCGAGCAAAGGTACCCTGCACACAAGCTTGACTTCCTGTCTGTGAAGTGGGCTGTCACCCAGAACGTTTTCCGCTGTATCTATGGAGTAAAATGTACAGTGATGACAGACAATAATCCACTCACATACGTTTTAACATCTGCAAAGTTGGACGCAGTAGGGCATTGCTGGTTGGCCGTACTTTCCAGTTTTGATTTTGACATTGAGTATAGTGCTGGGAAGGACAACCAAGATGCAGATGGGCTGTTGAGACGTCCGTATCTGCATGCCTGTGATATATCTGATCAGAGTTCTAATGATGAGGAAAATGCCATTGAAGGCTTTACTGCACAGCTCTTGCGCCGCAACAAAGAGCCAGATTTTCCAACCGAGGCAGTAAAGGCAGTATGCAAGAGACATGAGTATTCCTCAACTCTTGAGGAGGAGGCAGCAGTACCATCGTCTGCACGAGTACAATGTTTGGCTATTGGAGCCTCTGCAATACCAGCAGATTTCTGTCAAACTGATGTAGCTGGGCCATGCCCCCTGCTGCAGATGTCTCTTTCCGATTGGCTACGTGAACAGAAATTAGATCTGGAGAGCTGAGAGAGTCTTGCAGAAAGCTACCAGTTAGCCATTGAGCACATTCAAAAGAGTGCTTTACGAAACAAACAAAGCTTTGACAGTAAAGTGCGGGAATCCACCCTTGCCAAGGGAAATAGAGTTGTTTTGAGGACTTGTTCAGACTCACCCTGTTGAATCAGTCTCAAAAGCTTCTCCTTCACCTTATGATGTTTCCACCGAGGTCATTGAAGAAGTGAGGAACAGGAAGTTACTTGTTGGACTATTTGACCATATCCTACATTGATAGTGCACAAAAGTTAAAAAAGTGAACTCGTCTCCTTCTGCAGTACCAGGTAATACCAGGTATTACCGGATTGCCTGACAGCAGGAGGCGCTGTGGCTTAGCTGGTCAAAGTGCCTGTCTAGTAAACAGGAGATCCTGGGTTCAAATCCCAGCAGTGCCTTCCTGTTACCATTTGAAACCATCTTCTTCACAGTGTTAATTGCATTCTTAATCTTGGAGTTGGGAAATCTTTCAAAGTCTTTGTATGTCCTCAGTTATCCACCTCACGGTACTCTTGAGAGCTTTAAAAACTTCTTTGCACCCGATCCGAGAAGCTTCTTCAGTTCTAGAACAAATGCTGGAGGGTCCCAGGCATTAAACCGCTAGTGGAGCTTCTGAGGGTTGTTCACCCAATATTGATGTCTTGGGCATGTCTAAATCTTCATTGTGTCCTCTTCTTGGAAACGAAGGAGAGAAAGCATAACGCCCAATGCTTCCCGCCATCAGCACTCATTAATGAAATGTAATGGCATTGGTAGGGAGGTGAGGCACTGCTGGGATTTGAACCCAGGATCTCCTGTTTACGAGACAGGCGCTTTGGCCAGCTAAGCCACAGCGCCTTGAGCTGTGTGCCTCTGGCTACTGTCCAACAGCTGGTGGGGAAAAATGTGACAAACCGATTCAAAACTGTGTCTGCAGAGGTTACTTGGTTTTTCCCTTCCCTGAAGGAGGCACTGTAGCTTAGCCGGTCAAAGCACCTGTCTTGTAAACAGGAGATCCTGGGTTCAAATCCCAGCAGTGCCTGTTGAGCTATTTCAAAATAAGAAATTCTGTGTAGGCAACTTTTCCTCAATGTCAAAATAAAAGGAAGTAATCTGTTGAATCTGAAGTTTGGAGGCACTAAAGATTTAGCAAAGGACACCCCAGCAGCTGTGCACCACATGCAGATGAAAAACATCAAAACTGAAAGTCTACTAAAACATGAAACTGCGCAACTGTGACAACAGACATAAATGGACCAGTATAGAAACTGGGTGAGGCAGGGTTATATTGAGCTTTCGTCCCAAAAGTACTGTCAAGATTCTGCAAATCATTCGAGTTACTGATAAGAGAAGGTAAGACTGTTAGGTGTTGTGTTAAAATAAATGCCGAAGAGTTCTCTATTAAAAACAGCATAAGGAGGTGTTCTACTTTCCTCTTATGTTATGGAAAAGTGTATAGGCAGCAGGAATTTGAGTCAGGTCTCGGTATTTCTTGATGATGTCACTCCTTTCTCAGCTACACTTGAGAACCATGAGGAATGATCGCTGAAGGTCCTCCATAGGATGAAAGAATTTACTTTAAAGCTGTCGCCAGAGAAATGTCAGTTCTTCAGGACATCTGTCCAATATCTCAGCCATGTTGTATCATCAGAAGGGCTCAAAACAGATCCAGCTGCCCTCACTACCTGGCCAAGACCAGATAACATCAAGTAGCTTAAGTCTTTCCTTGGGTTCACTGGATATTACAGGAGGTTTATAAAAGACTATTCCAAGCTTGCAATACCCCTTAATCACTTAAGTGCTGGTTGCCTCCCACTGAAGAGAAAATCCAGTCTGTCTGGCAGAAACCACAAGGTTTCTACCAGTGCGGATCTCAAAAAGCCTTTTTCACGAAAAATGGACCCCAACCGCTGAAGATACTTTTAAGACATTGATTCTCAAGCTCACAACAGCTCCTGTTCTTGGGTTTGCAGATCCAAAGAACATTATATTGTGCACACCGATGCAAGCGCCCATGTTCTCGGTGCAGCCCTATATCAAGAACAGGAGAGCAAGTTAAGAGTCATTGCCTGTGCCAGTAGGGGTCTCTCCAAGTCCGAGCAAAGGTACCCTGCACACAAGCTTGACTTCCTGTCTGTGAAGTGGGCTGTCACCCAGAACGTTTTCCGCTGTATCTATGGAGTAAAATGTACAGTGATGACAGACAATAATCCACTCACATACGTTTTAACATCTGCAAAGTTGGACGCAGTAGGGCATTGCTGGTTGGCCGTACTTTCCAGTTTTGATTTTGACATTGAGTATAGTGCTGGGAAGGACAACCAAGATGCAGATGGGCTGTTGAGACGTCCGTATCTGCATGCCTGTGATATATCTGATCAGAGTTCTAATGATGAGGAAAATGCCATTGAAGGCTTTACTGCACAGCTCTTGCGCCGCAACAAAGAGCCAGATTTTCCAACCGAGGCAGTAAAGGCAGTATGCAAGAGACATGAGTATTCCTCAACTCTTGAGGAGGAGGCAGCAGTACCATCGTCTGCACGAGTACAATGTTTGGCTATTGGAGCCTCTGCAATACCAGCAGATTTCTGTCAAACTGATGTAGCTGGGCCATGCCCCCTGCTGCAGATGTCTCTTTCCGATTGGCTACGTGAACAGAAATTAGATCTGGAGAGCTGAGAGAGTCTTGCAGAAAGCTACCAGTTAGCCATTGAGCACATTCAAAAGAGTGCTTTACGAAACAAACAAAGCTTTGACAGTAAAGTGCGGGAATCCACCCTTGCCAAGGGAAATAGAGTTGTTTTGAGGACTTGTTCAGACTCACCCTGTTGAATCAGTCTCAAAAGCTTCTCCTTCACCTTATGATGTTTCCACCGAGGTCATTGAAGAAGTGAGGAACAGGAAGTTACTTGTTGGACTATTTGACCATATCCTACATTGATAGTGCACAAAAGTTAAAAAAGTGAACTCGTCTCCTTCTGCAGTACCAGGTAATACCAGGTATTACCGGATAGCCTGTCAGCAGGAGGCGCTGTGGCTTAGCTGGTCAAAGTGCCTGTCTAGTAAACAGGAGATCCTGGGTTCAAATCCCAGCAGTGCCTTCCTGTTACCATTTGAAACCATCTTCTTCACAGTGTTAATTGCATTCTTAATCTTGGAGTTGGGAAATCTTTCAAAGTCTTTGTATGTCCTCAGTTATCCACCTCACGGTACTCTTGAGAGCTTTAAAAACTTCTTTGCACCCGATCCGAGAAGCTTCTTCAGTTCTAGAACAAATGCTGGAGGGTCCCAGGCATTAAACCGCTAGTGGAGCTTCTGAGGGTTGTTCACCCAATATTGATGTCTTGGGCATGTCTAAATCTTCATTGTGTCCTCTTCTTGGAAACGAAGGAGAGAAAGCATAACGCCCAATGCTTCCCGCCATCAGCACTCATTAATGAAATGTAATGGCATTTGTAGGGAGGTAAGGCACTGCTGGGATTTGAACCCAGGATATCCTGTTTACGAGCTGTGTGCCTCTGGCTACTGTCCAACAGCTGGTGGGGAAAAATGTGACAAACCGATTCAAAACTGTGTCTGCAGAGGTTACTTGGTTTTTCCCTTCCCTGAAGGAGGCACTGTAGCTTAGCCGGTCAAAGCACCTGTCTTGTAAACAGGAGATCCTGGGTTCAAATCCCAGCAGTGCCTGTTGAGCTATTTCAAAATAAGAAATTCTGTGTAGGCAACTTTTCCTCAATGTCAAAATAAAAGGAAGTAATCTGTTGAATCTGAAGTTTGGAGGCACTAAAGATTTAGCAAAGGACACCCCAGCAGCTGTGCACCACATGCAGATGAAAAACATCAAAACTGAAAGTCTACTAAAACATGAAACTGCGCAACTGTGACAACAGACATAAATGGACCAGTATAGAAACTGGGTGAGGCAGGGTTATATTGAGCTTTCGTCCCAAAAGTACTGTCAAGATTCTGCAAATCATTCGAGTTACTGATAAGAGAAGGTAAGACTGTTAGGTGTTGTGTTAAAATAAATGCCGAAGAGTTCTCTATTAAAAACAGCATAAGGAGGTGTTCTACTTTCCTCTTATGTTATGGAAAAGTGTATAGGCAGCAGGAATTTGAGTCAGGTCTCGGTATTTCTTGATGATGTCACTCCTTTCTCAGCTACACTTGAGAACCATGAGGAATGATCGCTGAAGGTCCTCCATAGGATGAAAGAATTTACTTTAAAGCTGTCGCCAGAGAAATGTCAGTTCTTCAGGACATCTGTCCAATATCTCAGCCATGTTGTATCATCAGAAGGGCTCAAAACAGATCCAGCTGCCCTCACTACCTGGCCAAGACCAGATAACATCAAGTAGCTTAAGTCTTTCCTTGGGTTCACTGGATATTACAGGAGGTTTATAAAAGACTATTCCAAGCTTGCAATACCCCTTAATCACTTAAGTGCTGGTTGCCTCCCACTGAAGAGAAAATCCAGTCTGTCTGGCAGAAACCACAAGGTTTCTACCAGTGCGGATCTCAAAAAGCCTTTTTCACAAAAAATGGACCCCAACCGCTGAAGATACTTTTAAGACATTGATTCTCAAGCTCACAACAGCTCCTGTTCTTGGGTTTGCAGATCCAAAGAACATTATATTGTGCACACCGATGCAAGCGCCCATGTTCTCGGTGCAGCCCTATATCAAGAACAGGAGAGCAAGTTAAGAGTCATTGCCTGTGCCAGTAGGGGTCTCTCCAAGTCCGAGCAAAGGTACCCTGCACACAAGCTTGACTTCCTGTCTGTGAAGTGGGCTGTCACCCAGAACGTTTTCCGCTGTATCTATGGAGTAAAATGTACAGTGATGACAGACAATAATCCACTCACATACGTTTTAACATCTGCAAAGTTGGACGCAGTAGGGCATTGCTGGTTGGCCGTACTTTCCAGTTTTGATTTTGACATTGAGTATAGTGCTGGGAAGGACAACCAAGATGCAGATGGGCTGTTGAGACGTCCGTATCTGCATGCCTGTGATATATCTGATCAGAGTTCTAATGATGAGGAAAATGCCATTGAAGGCTTTACTGCACAGCTCTTGCGCCGCAACAAAGAGCCAGATTTTCCAACCGAGGCAGTAAAGGCAGTATGCAAGAGACATGAGTATTCCTCAACTCTTGAGGAGGAGGCAGCAGTACCATCGTCTGCACGAGTACAATGTTTGGCTATTGGAGCCTCTGCAATACCAGCAGATTTCTGTCAAACTGATGTAGCTGGGCCATGCCCCCTGCTGCAGATGTCTCTTTCCGATTGGCTACGTGAACAGAAATTAGATCTGGAGAGCTGAGAGAGTCTTGCAGAAAGCTACCAGTTAGCCATTGAGCACATTCAAAAGAGTGCTTTACGAAACAAACAAAGCTTTGACAGTAAAGTGCGGGAATCCACCCTTGCCAAGGGAAATAGAGTTGTTTTGAGGACTTGTTCAGACTCACCCTGTTGAATCAGTCTCAAAAGCTTCTCCTTCACCTTATGATGTTTCCACCGAGGTCATTGAAGAAGTGAGGAACAGGAAGTTACTTGTTGGACTATTTGACCATATCCTACATTGATAGTGCACAAAAGTTAAAAAAGTGAACTCGTCTCCTTCTGCAGTACCAGGTAATACCAGGTATTACCGGATTGCCTGTCAGCAGGAGGCGCTGTGGCTTAGCTGGTCAAAGTGCCTGTCTAGTAAACAGGAGATCCTGGGTTCAAATCCCAGCAGTGCCTTCCTGTTACCATTTGAAACCATCTTCTTCACAGTGTTAATTGCATTCTTAATCTTGGAGTTGGGAAATCTTTCAAAGTCTTTGTATGTCCTCAGTTATCCACCTCACGGTACTCTTGAGAGCTTTAAAAACTTCTTTGCACCCGATCCGAGAAGCTTCTTCAGTTCTAGAACAAATGCTGGAGGGTCCCAGGCATTAAACCGCTAGTGGAGCTTCTGAGGGTTGTTCACCCAATATTGATGTCTTGGGCATGTCTAAATCTTCATTGTGTCCTCTTCTTGGAAACGAAGGAGAGAAAGCATAACGCCCAATGCTTCCCGCCATCACCACTCATTAATGAAATGTAATGGCATTTGTAGGGAGGTAAGGCACTGCTGGGATTTGAACCCAGGATATCCTGTTTACGAGCTGTGTGCCTCTGGCTACTGTCCAACAGCTGGTGGGGAAAAATGTGACAAACCGATTCAAAACTGTGTCTGCAGAGGTTACTTGGTTTTTCCCTTCCCTGAAGGAGGCACTGTAGCTTAGCCGGTCAAAGCACCTGTCTTGTAAACAGGAGATCCTGGGTTCAAATCCCAGCAGTGCCTGTTGAGCTATTTCAAAATAAGAAATTCTGTGTAGGCAACTTTTCCTCAATGTCAAAATAAAAGGAAGTAATCTGTTGAATCTGAAGTTTGGAGGCACTAAAGATTTAGCAAAGGACACCCCAGCAGCTGTGCACCACATGCAGATGAAAAACATCAAAACTGAAAGTCTACTAAAACATGAAACTGCGCAACTGTGACAACAGACATAAATGGACCAGTATAGAAACTGGGTGAGGCAGGGTTATATTGAGCTTTCGTCCCAAAAGTACTGTCAAGATTCTGCAAATCATTCGAGTTACTGATAAGAGAAGGTAAGACTGTTAGGTGTTGTGTTAAAATAAATGCCGAAGAGTTCTCTATTAAAAACAGCATAAGGAGGTGTTCTACTTTCCTCTTATGTTATGGAAAAGTGTATAGGCAGCAGGAATTTGAGTCAGGTCTCGGTATTTCTTGATGATGTCACTCCTTTCTCAGCTACACTTGAGAACCATGAGGAATGATCGCTGAAGGTCCTCCATAGGATGAAAGAATTTACTTTAAAGCTGTCGCCAGAGAAATGTCAGTTCTTCAGGACATCTGTCCAATATCTCAGCCATGTTGTATCATCAGAAGGGCTCAAAACAGATCCAGCTGCCCTCACTACCTGGCCAAGACCAGATAACATCAAGTAGCTTAAGTCTTTCCTTGGGTTCACTGGATATTACAGGAGGTTTATAAAAGACTATTCCAAGCTTGCAATACCCCTTAATCACTTAAGTGCTGGTTGCCTCCCACTGAAGAGAAAATCCAGTCTGTCTGGCAGAAACCACAAGGTTTCTACCAGTGCGGATCTCAAAATGCCTTTTTCACGAAAAATGGACCCCAACCGCTGAAGATACTTTTAAGACATTGATTCTCAAGCTCACAACAGCTCCTGTTCTTGGGTTTGCAGATCCAAAGAACATTATATTGTGCACACCGATGCAAGCGCCCATGTTCTCGGTGCAGCCCTATATCAAGAACAGGAGAGCAAGTTAAGAGTCATTGCCTGTGCCAGTAGGGGTCTCTCCAAGTCCGAGCAAAGGTACCCTGCACACAAGCTTGACTTCCTGTCTGTGAAGTGGGCTGTCACCCAGAACGTTTTCCGCTGTATCTATGGAGTAAAATGTACAGTGATGACAGACAATAATCCACTCACATACGTTTTAACATCTGCAAAGTTGGACGCAGTAGGGCATTGCTGGTTGGCCGTACTTTCCAGTTTTGATTTTGACATTGAGCATAGTGCTGGGAAGGACAACCAAGATGCAGATGGGCTGTTGAGACGTCCGTATCTGCATGCCTGTGATATATCTGATCAGAGTTCTAATGATGAGGAAAATGCCATTGAAGGCTTTACTGCACAGCTCTTGCGCCGCAACAAAGAGCCAGATTTTCCAACCGAGGCAGTAAAGGCAGTATGCAAGAGACATGAGTATTCCTCAACTCTTGAGGAGGAGGCAGCAGTACCATCGTCTGCACGAGTACAATGTTTGGCTATTGGAGCCTCTGCAATACCAGCAGATTTCTGTCAAACTGATGTAGCTGGGCCATGCCCCCTGCTGCAGATGTCTCTTTCCGATTGGCTACGTGAACAGAAATTAGATCTGGAGAGCTGAGAGAGTCTTGCAGAAAGCTACCAGTTAGCCATTGAGCACATTCAAAAGAGTGCTTTACGAAACAAACAAAGCTTTGACAGTAAAGTGCGGGAATCCACCCTTGCCAAGGGAAATAGAGTTGTTTTGAGGACTTGTTCAGACTCACCCTGTTGAATCAGTCTCAAAAGCTTCTCCTTCACCTTATGATGTTTCCACCGAGGTCATTGAAGAAGTGAGGAACAGGAAGTTACTTGTTGGACTATTTGACCATATCCTACATTGATAGTGCACAAAAGTTAAAAAAGTGAACTCGTCTCCTTCTGCAGTACCAGGTAATACCAGGTATTACCGGTTTGCCAGTCAGCAGGAGGCGCTGTGGCTCAGCTGGTCAAAGCGCCTGTCTAGTAAACAGGAGATCCTGGGTTCAAATCCCAGCAGTGCCTTCCTGTTACCATTTGAAACCATCTTCTTCACAGTGTTAATTGCATTCTTAATCTTGGAGTTGGGAAATCTTTCAAAGTCTTTGTATGTCCTCAGTTATCCACCTCACGGTACTCTTGAGAGCTTTAAAAACTTCTTTGCACCCGATCCGAGAAGCTTCTTCAGTTCTAGAACAAATGCTGGAGGGTCCCAGGCATTAAACCGCTAGTGGAGCTTCTGAGGGTTGTTCACCCAATATTGATGTCTTGGGCATGTCTAAATCTTCATTGTGTCCTCTTCTTGGAAACGAAGGAGAGAAAGCATAACGCCCAATGCTTCCCGCCATCAGCACTCATTAATGAAATGTAATGGCATTGGTAGGGAGGTAAGGCACTGCTGGGATTTGAACCCAGGATCTCCTGTTTACGAGACAGGCGCTTTGGCCAGCTAAGCCACAGCGCCTTGAGCTGTGTGCCTCTGGCTACTGTCCAACAGCTGGTGGGGAAAAATGTGACAAACCGATTCAAAACTGTGCCTGCAGAGGTTACTTGGTTTTTCCCTTCCCTGAAGGAGGCACTGTAGCTTAGCCGGTCAAAGCACCTGCCTTGTAAACAGGAGATCCTGGGTTCAAATCCCAGCAGTACCTGTTGAGCTATTTCAAAATAAGAAATTCTGTGTAGGCAACTTTTCCTCAATGTCAAAATAAAAGGAAGTAATCTGTTGAATCTGAAGTTTGGAGGCACTAAAGATTTAGCAAAGGACACCCCAGCAGCTGTGCACCACATGCAGATGAAAAACATCAAAACTGAAAGTCTACTAAAACATGAAACTGCGCAACTGTGACAACAGACATAAATGGACCAGTATAGAAACTGGGTGAGGCAGGGTTATATTGAGCTTTCGTCCCAAAAGTACTGTCAAGATTCTGCAAATCATTCGAGTTACTGATAAGAGAAGGTAAGACTGTTAGGTGTTGTGTTAAAATAAATGCCGAAGAGTTCTCTATTAAAAACAGCATAAGGAGGTGTTCTACTTTCCTCTTATGTTATGGAAAAGTGTATAGGCAGCAGGAATTTGAGTCAGGTCTCGGTTTTTCTTGATGATGTCACTCCTTTCTCAGCTACACTTGAGAACCATGAGGAATGATCGCTGAAGGTCCTCCATAGGATGAAAGAATTTACTTTAAAGCTGTCGCCAGAGAAATGTCAGTTCTTCAGGACATCTGTCCAATATCTCAGCCATGTTGTATCATCAGAAGGGCTCAAAACAGATCCAGCTGCCCTCACTACCTGGCCAAGACCAGCTAACATCAAGTAGCTTAAGTCTTTCCTTGGGTTCACTGGATATTACAGGAGGTTTATAAAAGACTATTCCAAGCTTGCAATACCCCTTAATCACTTAAGTGCTGGTTGCCTCCCACTGAAGAGAAAATCCAGTCTGTCTGGCAGAAACCACAAGGTTTCTACCAGTGCGGATCTCAAAAAGCCTTTTTCACAAAAAATGGACCCCAACCGCTGAAGATACTTTTAAGACATTGATTCTCAAGCTCACAACAGCTCCTGTTCTTGGGTTTGCAGATCCAAAGAACATTATATTGTGCACACCGATGCAAGCGCCCATGTTCTCGGTGCAGCCCTATATCAAGAACAGGAGAGCAAGTTAAGAGTTATTGCCTGTGCCAGTAGGGGTCTCTCCAAGTCCGAGCAAAGGTACCCTGCACACAAGCTTGACTTCCTGTCTGTGAAGTGGGCTGTCACCCAGAACGTTTTCCGCTGTATCTATGGAGTAAAATGTACAGTGATGACAGACAATAATCCACTCACATACGTTTTAACATCTGCAAAGTTGGACGCAGTAGGGCATTGCTGGTTGGCCGTACTTTCCAGTTTTGATTTTGACATTGAGTATAGTGCTGGGAAGGACAACCAAGATGCAGATGGGCTGTTGAGACGTCCGTATCTGCATGCCTGTGATATATCTGATCAGAGTTCTAATGATGAGGAAAATGCCATTGAAGGCTTTACTGCACAGCTCTTGCGCCGCAACAAAGAGCCAGATTTTCCAACCGAGGCAGTAAAGTATTAGATTATTCTGTTATTATGTGTTACCTTATATATGTAATCAAAGTAGTTGAATTAGAATACTGCTGTAGATCACATTATACCCTTTAATATAGAGTGTGTGAGCTGTATGTAGTTTAGTTCTCATTATACTTTTGAGTTAACAGAACATATTCACATATTAGTTCATTAGATAAATGTGCATCACTCTGTATCCTTGATCTGCTGGGAATGTGTTACACTGTTTTCTTGACATGCTTAATTGTTGAATCATGAAGAGAAGGTTGTAAGCAGGAGACTCTGTGTCTAAAGACAGGGGAGATAGATAGACCACATTCCACACCCCCACCTTACAGAAAGCAGAGAAACAACTGCCGAGGTCATAACTTAGGCGCTGTAACAGAGAAAAAATGTGATGTTTTGGCTTTTACGACTAGCTGGGGGCCACTAGAGACTATAAAAAGCTGAGCAACCCGTCACCATTTTGAGACATGTGCCTGACCCTCTGGTAGCATCTCTCCCGTCCGGACGTTGTAATGCTCTGACTGTTGAATTGTATGGAAATAAATGATTGTTGATTGAGCATTTATACACCGAGTATTGTCCCTCCTTCAGCCCAAAGATTCAAAGAATTGGGAGAATTCAACAACTTGGTGCCGTGTGACCCGGATCTTTGGTGTGCTGAGGAGGTGCAGATTTGACCTTTGGTGAGATCGTGAGGCGAGGTGAACAGAGGACCGGTCCAAAAATAAAAAGGTAAGCACAGCCTGTTGTATTATAAATACCAAATGTGCATATTGGGCTTTCCAAATTAATCTGTTCGCTGAGTCACATGTATTTTCACAGTAAATTTGTCGGTGTCTGGTTTTTGGCGCAAGATACTAACAACATAAGTTGAGGCTGAATTCCAGTGTGTTAAATAAACTGCTTCTACCGAGATACTAATAACATACTACGTTGGACTAGTTGCAGTAATCTGCTTCTACCGAGATACTAATAACATACTACGTTGGACTAGTTGCAGTAATCTGCTTCTACCGAGATACTAATAACATACTACGTTGGACTAGTTGCAGCCACTTTACCTTCCACATTTAATTTTGTCTAATACTGGCTTCTGTAGCAATAATACGTTAGAATTTCTTCTGAAGACGCGGCCATTAGTCCAGTACATTGAAGTCGAGGTTTGTTTATTTTGTTTATGGTGTCAGTGACGTCCTGGCTTTTGCCGGCTATGAAATAGAAGTTGATTTAAGGAAAAGCAGATGCTGGCTCACGGTGCAGTTGGACGCTGGCAACGCGAGAGCGAAACACGTCCGTAGGTTTGGTTTATGATACGGCCGTGTTCCGGTGGTGCGGCCATGAAGTGCAGTAGTGGTTGGTGCTAGTTTTAGTACATTGGATAGAGGTTTTGACGGTGGTTTGTGGCGTCAGTCGAGTATAAAGGGCTGCGGTCATAATACAAAGTAAAAATTTAGTACATAGCAACACCTGGTTTATGATGTCAGGTATAACTTCGGGGATGCAAGCATCACTTTTATGATGCGACTTTGCCCCGTGGTGGCGGTCATAAGCGCAGAGAAAGGGGTATTTTGGTCTATGGTGCAGTGTGCTTTAAGAAGATCTAATAGTTGAGCTCAGAGGTTTCTGTGTAAAATTCCCGCTGAGGAAAAGTGTTGTGTGTGAGTGTGAAAGCGCGCTCTGGGTGAGAGAGTGTGTGTGAAGCTGCGAAGCACGCTCTGGGTGCTGTCTTGTGGGTAAAGCGCGCACTGAGTGAGAGTGTGAGTGAGGCGCGCTCTGAGTGTGTTTTTTGTGTGGAGTGTGAAGCGTGAACACAGTGACAGTGACGGTTGATGTGTTTGATTAGGAGGACATTAGAGCAAATACACATTTTAGGATCAAAGGTTGATGTCTAGTGTACCTGTGGAACATTTTGCCTATGGAGTGGCGACCCTCCTGTCCGTGGACGCGTGGCCAGGACCGGCGTCGTCCAGGTGCCGAGGTGGTGACTTGGGGAGGTGAGGGCCCCCGCATAGCCACGGAAATAACACTGGAACGGCCGTGTAATCACGGGTTCACATTTATTCCGGACTAGAACAAGACACATTTTGCGACCAAACGTTGAGTCTAGATTAGTTAAGAAATAAAAAGGTTAAAATTCCTCGTTTCAGTGGTTGAAATTGTTGTGTGCCTGTCCCCTGACGAGTGTGAAATTAAAATAAAGAGGGAATTTGGAGCCACATAGAGATAGATGGGCATAATTGGGTGTATTACTCTGTGGTGTAATAAAAATAAAAAGGAGAGATAGTAAGAGGTGTGCAGTGGAGAATTATGGAGGAGTACAGAGAGGAATGTGTTGGGAGACTGGCGTACAGTTTACGCTGTCAAGGTAGGCGTGTTGCCTGCTTATCGGTTTAAAAGTGATGAAAATGAAATTAAATAAATCTCTTAGTGTGTTAATACAGGAAGCTGCGGACCTGGACCAACTGCCCCCACAAGCACAGCGGCCGAAGCAAAATTATAGGTAATGGGAACCACACCCAGCACGAATCAGCAGCTGTGAAACAGACAGCAGCGAGGAGAGAATTAGAGGAGAAATTAAGAGAAGTTTTAACACATAAAATCGGGGCCAACGGACTTGTGGAGGTTGGGAAGGCGTCCGGAGCATCACAACAAAAAGGTGAAACAAAAACACACAAGCAGAGAAATCTGAGAGAAAGGCTCCTTTTAAGGTAACGCCTAGTTTGAGAAAAGATAAAATTAACCTGCTTTTATACAAATGCACATACACGCAATGAAGAAACAGCTTACACTCATGAACACGTGAAGATTTTCCAGCAAGGTTAAAGAAAAATTAACATACTTAAATGATGAAGTCTATACATTACTGACAAAGAAATCCTCTGGGTTGCAGGACAACAATTTAACTAAAAAAAAAAAAAAAAGGAACACTGGTCTAACCAACCAGGCAAGACGCAACAAATTTAGTGGTAAAAAGAGTCAAATTGTGACATGTTTTCTGTTGATTGATTAATAAAAGTGATTACTGAATGAAAGAAAATTCCTTTTTTGGGTTTTTAAACATGATCTTAAGAATTTTAATATGTACTTGTGTTGTCCTGTCAACTTGGTGGGTTAGGAGTTGATTATATCGGGAGAGAAAAAAAAAAAAAAAAAAAGGGGGAGAGAAGGCTGACACAGGGCCTGGCCCCATTGCCTCCCCTCTGAATAACACAGCCAACACAACAACATTTTCCTGTTCGTTTGTTTTTGTTTTTAGTTTGTTTTTGTTTTGTTTTGTTTTTGTTTTTTCTATACATATTTAATTACAGGCTGCTTTGCCGGCCCTGAAAGCCGAGGCTGACTGGACTCCTACTCTCCCCCATACGTGACACTGACCAAATGCTGCAACAGCTGGACCCACAACAACGACCTGAGAATGTCAACAGACCTGCAGGAATGTGATCTCATGCAGCCGAGACGGAGAGCACTAAACCTAAGGCCCGTTTCACTACACGGGGGAAAATTCCCAGACTGCGTCAGCTGACAGAGCTGTGACGAGACGCCCGCCAAGCCCGAATGAAAAGTAAGGCCGAGCGAAAGAATGCTGACCTTGATAACTTTGCATTCACACTGTGCAGGACAGTGATGGACCAACACGGATGATCGGGTGGCGAAAAAGGGCGTGACCGAGACAGGAGGAGTAACTGAGGACAGAAGGCACCTCAGAATGGACAAAAAACACAGAAGAAGATGCAGGTTTCACCTGCGGTGAACATCGACACTGGAGAAAGGACTGCCCCAATTGGGGTCAGAACCAGGACGGACTGAATTTTGAGCAGCAGCAGCAGCAGCAATGGTCGCAAACAAACTGAAAAGGAGGGGGGCAGGACCCCAGGGCATGCTTCAGGCCGTGGTTTACCCAGAACACCAGAACAGGAAAGTGATGAACAAACACACACACACACACACACGTCTCCAAACACACAGATTCAGAATGAAGTGAAATACACACATGAACACGTGCACTCGTTGAGTGAGTGAGAAATGACACACACATACACACACACACACACACATACACACACACACACACACACACACACACACACACACACACGGGAATGTTGATTCACTGAGAAGTGATGCACACACATACACATGCACACGCTTGTGCAATGAAGAGTGATCCACACGCACACACACATACACGCTGATGCAATGAAGAATGCTTTGCTTATGCTGATATGCAAAATGCTGCACACAAACATCCCAATGCATAATTTTTTATGAGGAGCCATTGATTACTTAGAATGTGTTATATGTCACCTAGAAGGCATTTATGTAGATTTTAGGAATAAGCTCTAAAACGGTTTGGTTATGAAAACAATGTCTGTGCGTGATGTCTGTTTATGGCTCAAGGCCTTGACTGAATTCTTTGCTGTGCTTCACACAGCCCTGATGAGGAACAGTGGCACAGAGTGAAAATGATGAATTAATAGTGTAAGTTTTAGGTCGGAGTACGGCATTTTCTGTGATTGAGTTTTAATTCAAGGAGGAACAAAAGGTGTTACGGCACCTGAGGTTCTCATTCCCACACAATATTGTCCCGGCAGGAAGCAAAATGTTCCTGTGAATTTCTGGTTGATTGTTTGGTTTTGTTTAGCGCTAGCTTGATTTTATCAGTGAGCTTTGGCTTGTGTTCTTTCTCGTAAGCAAGAGAGGATAGTTTTATGCTTGGACATGTCTGCAACGGGCCCTAGTTTGTGTTATTTTAGTAGTATTTTGTTGGTTATGTCTGTTTTCATTTTTGTTACAGTGCACTGGAGAAAAAACATCTGAGAGGTGTGATCCACCGGTGGTGATATGTTGATATTTTGTGAGTTCATGATTTAACAATCAGCTCTTTAAACCAGGCCTGAAAGATTGAGATTTAAAGCGCTATAAAATATTATTACTGTAAACAGTTGCAAAGTGTGCTTCTCCATGATTGTAATTGGCTTGGGAGAAATTCACTTATAGGGAACACTGAGAAGTTCTGAGTCTAAAGGATTGCACCGAGTCAATCCGGCCCAAAAAACAACAAGGAATTGTTTTCCTTTAAAATGATGACGTCATCTTGCTGGTGATGGAGGCTCGAATAGGTTGCGCGGGAGACTCCATTATCAGCAACATCTGGTATGAATGTGTATGGAGGTATGCATGTGAATGGACTGTGATGGACTGACGACTAAAAGTTTTGACTGACTTGATACTGAGACAATGACTGCACCCACTTTAGGATTAGTAAATGCCAATAAACAATTCATAAACAATTCACCCAGCCGACAAGAGAAGGGTGGATGCTTCGCTTTGTTTTGTTTTGTTTTTTCAGGAGCAGGAGGATAAGAGAGACTGGAGGAGGAGACTCTAGCTTCACATAAGTATGAACTGCAGACTTAACACTGTGGTTGCTGATTTTGAGTTACTGATGTTTGCATTAAGAAAACTGTGCTATATTAGCTGTGTTTTGATTAAGGTATCATGTTATATTATTGGGAATGCCAAATGCTACAGTGGAGAAGACTTTTGATGCCACTCATGACTGGAACATGTTATTATTAACCACAGCAGGCCACTGTAAAAAAGTCAATTAAATTTTATAGAGGAAAATCGCCAAAATTGAACAATACCTATGAATGACTGGCCACATTCAGAATAGAGATATGCAATAATAAACATTGGTCCACATGAGTTAGGTTCTCACTTGAAATAGTAAGTTATTAAATGTAGAATATAATCGACAGGGACATTTGATAGGATGTGGTACTGCAAAAGAACAAGAGCAAAGTAAATAAAGAAAATATTGTGTTTAGTTTGGATAAATTCAAATTAAAATGTACCATTACACTCAGAGGATCAATATGGAATAAAACATATGCAAAACTTGTAGGAAGTACATGACTGATAACTGTTCTGTCCTGAGCGTTTGTTTCTAGAGCACCCACTTGACCACACCAACAGTTTCTCGCCACCGAGGAGGGGTACTTGCAAAAAGAATAAAATAAAAATCTGAGTTTAACAAAACATTTTAAATGTAAATATCAAGCTTACCTTTCTTTTTCCATGAAATGTGCTTGTGGGCACGCCAGCCATTTTGAAAAGGTGGGCAAAGCAATTGGCAAGGCCACACCCCCACACATGTGATATAATTTTAAAGGTACTGTTGCCCTCTCTAAGAAACATCAGGACTTAGAGGAGTGGCAAGTAGAGTATGCGAGCTACAAGCAAAAACTAAAATGTGTACTACAGTGTGCAAAAATGAAATACTGGGTCATCAGGGGGTCATGAGGGACATTTATAAAACTAAAAGTCCCACTAACCTTAAAGTGCACTTGAAAAGCTCACACAAGAAGGTTAACCTAGCTTACCTAGAAGACCTCATCAGGGGGAGCACACTCCCCCTCCTTGAAGAGCTCACCCACTCAACCCGCATCCCCAGAAAACAGCTAACCCCAGATAAGGCAGCGTGATGTATCCCGAGACAACAGGACTGGGACATCTAAATAAAGGTGTGAAACAATCGCCTTCAAAAGATTATCAATTCACTTCAACCAAAATTAGGACCACACGGTGCGGCAAGAGTTAATAGTTATTAGTCTCAACACCCAAGGATAACCAGAAGAGCATGACTGATATGATGGAACTGGGATTTTGTTACACTTAATTTTTGCAAAACACAAACAAAACTAAATTGAAACTAAGGATTTTCAGAAAATAAAAACTAAACTAAACTAGCAAAGAATTGGTTAAAACTGATGAAAATTGCAAAACTATTACAACCCTGGTCCAGACTAAGATGGTGTTGGACATCTTCAGGGCAGAAAAGGGTTGGTGTGACCAAGGTGTGGTTTGGCTTGTTGTATGTACATTTCAAAATGTTACAGCTCTGGATGGACCAGTTACCAGGGCATGGAAGGATGACAGACTTTATTACATGAGGAGAAGGGACATTTTCGGGATTGAAGATCCTCAGGGATGACAAGGCTGGAGCAACGGTACTCGAGAGAAGAATTTCTGATACTTTCTGAGATATGATGTCACCAACCTTCTCTTTTAATTGTCTAGCTCCAATGAATTGACACATGGGAGTGTGTCAAAAAGGGGGAAGTTGAGTCCGAACATCAAACAATGGTTTTATGAACATCTTATGACGTTATTTCTGTGTTTAATAATTTAGCTATGGTAAAACTTAAGCTTATAATGTGTTAGACTTAGAAAGGGTTCACTAATTTTTGATTTCTTTTACACACACATAGATTATGATTAGAATAAGTCCTGAACATAATATTTTAAACCAAATTTGAATCATTAGAAGAACAATGGATAACAATATTAGATTATCAAGGCTAGGGAGAGAGGTGTTTTGGTTTTCTGTCTCTTGCAGAGAAAGGAAGAGACACCAGACGGGGACACGGAGATGTGAGGACCCTTCACAGCAGGGACAGATGTAGGGACTGCCGAGACAGCAACTGGGGTCAAGTGTCATGACGTTTGGGCTCCTGGAGAAGATGGATCCCACAAACACAGCAATAACCATGAAGGGGTTGGCGAAAACCAGGAACACCAGACCAACGAGGTTCGAGAGGCTCTTGGCAAAAAGGGGGACACGCCGGTGAACCCAAAACACACAGATCCTTGTTTGAAATCGGGGCAGAATAATCCCCAGAACTGTGCAATGACTAAAGGGTGGTCTAACCCCGGAGGTCGAAGAAAGAAGCTGAGAATCACCCAAACTGGAAGACACTGGTAGCTGCAGCAATAAGAATAAAGGTTAAAAGCTCCTTAGACAGAGGTTCTAGTCTAAGTACATTTGAAAGGTATAAGGGGGCATTAAAATGGGAGTGGAAAACTGGAGCACCAAAATAAAGCTGTGGGAGAACTGGGGAGTGATGGGAGTGTCATCTGTAACTGCTGTTATGGTTGTAAATCTAACTTTGCTTGCATCTGAACTGCGTGAACACAGAGGTCATCCCACATATGATCCACCCGTTAAAGGGGGACAGAGGGCCTCAGGATCAAGAAAACCTGGACCTTGCGACCCTGGAGTGCATGTTGTAAGTGATCTCTTTCAGAGATCAAAAGGGGGAATTATTAGATTATTCTGTTATTATGTGTTACCTTATATATGTAATCAAAGTAGTTGAATTAGAATACTGCTGTAGATCACATTATACCCTTTAATATAGAGTGTGTGAGCTGTATGTAGTTTAGTTCTCATTATACTTTTGAGTTAACAGAACATATTCACATATTAGTTCATTAGATAAATGTGCATCACTCTGTATCCTTGATCTGCTGGGAATGTGTTACACAGTTTTCTTGACATGCTTAATTGTTGAATCATGAAGAGAAGGTTGTAAGCAGGAGACTCTGTGTCTAAAGACAGGGGAGATAGATAGACCACATTCCACACCCCCACCTTACAGAAAGCAGAGAAACAACTGCCGAGGTCATAACTTAGGCGCTGTAACAGAGAAAAAATGTGATGTTTTGGCTTTTACGACTAGCTGGGGGCCACTAGAGACTATAAAAAGCTGAGCAACCCGTCACCATTTTGAGACATGTGCCTGACCCTCTGGTAGCATCTCTCCCGTCCGGACGTTGTAATGCTCTGACTGTTGAATTGTATGGAAATAAATGATTGTTGATTGAGCATTTATACACCGAGTATTGTCCCTCCTTCAGCCCAAAGATTCAAAGAATTGGGAGAATTCAACAAAAGGCAGTATGCAAGAGACATGAGTATTCCTCAACTCTTGAGGAGGAGGCAGCAGTACCATCGTCTGCACGAGTACAATGTTTGGCTATTGGAGCCTCTGCAATACCAGCAGATTTCTGTCAAACTGATGTAGCTGGGCCATGCCCCCTGCTGCAGATGTCTCTTTCCGATTGGCTACGTGAACAGAAATTAGATCTGGAGAGCTGAGAGAGTCTTGCAGAAAGCTACCAGTTAGCCATTGAGCACATTCAAAAGAGTGCTTTACGAAACAAACAAAGCTTTGACAGTAAAGTGCGGGAATCCACCCTTGCCAAGGGAAATAGAGTTGTTTTGAGGACTTGTTCAGACTCACCCTGTTGAATCAGTCTCAAAAGCTTCTCCTTCACCTTATGATGTTTCCACCGAGGTGATTGAAGAAGTGAGGAACAGGAAGTTACTTGTTGGACTATTTGACCATATCCTACATTGA
This sequence comes from Copadichromis virginalis, assembly GCF_057382275.1. NCBI lineage: Eukaryota > Metazoa > Chordata > Actinopteri > Cichliformes > Cichlidae > Copadichromis > Copadichromis virginalis. The sequence goes on along the minus strand of NC_140630.1, from coordinate 2,254,788 downwards.
TAGTGCACAAAAGTTAAAAAAGTGAACTCGTCTCCTTCTGCAGTACCAGGTAATACCAGGTATTACCGGATTGCCTGACAGCAGGAGGCGCTGTGGCTCAGCTGGTCAAAGTGCCTGTCTAGTAAACAGGAGATCCTGGGTTCAAATCCCAGCAGTGCCTTCCTCTTACCATTTGAAACCATCTTCTTCACAGTGTTAATTGCATTCTTAATCTTGGAGTTGGGAAATCTTTCAAAGTCTTTGTATGTCCTCAGTTATCCACCTCACGGTACTCTTGAGAGCTTTAAAAACTTCTTTGCACCCGATCCGAGAAGCTTCTTCAGTTCTAGAACAAATGCTGGAGGGTCCCAGGCATTAAACCGCTAGTGGAGCTTCTGAGGGTTGTTCACCCAATATTGATGTCTTGGTCATGTCTAAATCTTCATTATATCCAAATCTGGGATTTGATTCAAGGATCTCCTGTTTGTAAATTAAGTCAAAGCGCCTCCTGCTGGATGGGTGTGTCTACACAGCAAAGGACACCCTAGTAGCTCTACTCAATACATATAAAAAATATCATGAAAAAAATAATGGCAAAAACAAGAATATTAAATCAGAATGTCAAAGATGAGCTGTGGTACATGTGTCAAAGTAAAGCTCAACCCAGTAACAGATGGGAATAATGAAGTGAACTGAGGGACTGGAACCATTTCACTACATCTAAAGACTCGGGCTGAGCATTTAGGATCTGACTTAGTCTGAGCGACCCTGTGTTCACACAGTGGAGACTCCCCAATCACAAAAGGTTTCCTCTTCCTGCATGCTCTGCTTCTTCATGTTTCCTGGTTCCTACTTCTCTGTGACTAAGAAGACCATCATCTCCTATATCATAGGTGTCAAACTCTGGCCCGCGGGCCAAATTTGGCCCGCAGCCTAATTACATTTGGCCCGCGAAGTCATACAAAATTACTATTAGAGCTGGCCTGCCAGTATTATACAGTGAATGTACTGCTAATACTACAATTCCCAGAATGCTCTATTGGTGTTTTGGCACGTCAGTCATGACAGGACCCATTAGCACCCTCTCCTCTGTTGACCATAGTCATAGCAACCATGCAAATACTGCCATGCTACCTATCCCAAAATGGCAAAAAGAAAGGCAGAAAACAGGAGCTTTCTGGACAGGTGGGAGAATATGATGAAAATTTGATAAATGATAAAATGATAAAATTTAATTCAGAAGGCTGCAAATATTTTTTTTTATTTAAGAAATGAATTCCACTGATGTGTTATTTAATTGGAATTTTGATTTTGCATGTGTGCAATATTAAGTTATATATACGTTTATATAAATTATATATATTGTTTAGTATTAAGCTTTGCTTGTTCCATATTCAGTTTTTCAGCAAAACTTGTTTGAGTCCATAAGAAAAGATTCCTTGTTATATTTGGAGGAAGATTTTTTTTCAATGAATATTAATGCTAGCCCGCAACTTTGATCCAGTTTTGTCAGTCTTCTCTGCTCAGAGTTCATTTTCAGCAGGTTAAAGTGTGTGAACGTGACGACACCAGAAGTCTGAGCAGCTGCTGAGCAGAAACAGCTCTGAGAGTGTGAACCTCTCTGCATCACTAATGGGTGTGTGAGTATTGTTGCATTGTTGTGTAAAATTAGCAACTGAATAAAGGTTACGTACAGACGCTCCGTTCCCAGGAATGTTTTCACACGCTCTGTGTGTGTGTGTGTGTGTGTGTGTGTGTGTGTGTGTGTGTGTGTGTCTCACTGTGGGAAATAGCTCTAAACTGTTGGCTCAGATTTGGTTTTCTTATATATCTGGATACATTTAGGACATAAACAGAGTTCTTAATTATCATAATGTATCAATAATATAACAGGTGTTTGAGTTGATCTTTTATCGACTACAGCAAAATAAAACAAAATATTCCCAATCGAGTCAAGAATTTAAAAAAGGGAAAAATATGTTAAATCAGATGTTGATGGAGATCCTCATGAACATCTGTCCTTCTCAGGTGTGAGCAGCTGTGACCCTGCAGGTAATGTCACTCTGTCAGCTACAATAACTATATATAGCTTTCCTCCACATCCCAGTATCTCCCCGCAGCTGCGGAGTGCGATGGCAAGTAAGTAAGTAAAATTTTATTTATATAGCACCTTTCAAGATAAAAATCACAAAGTGCTTCACAGAAGCAGAAACGGACATACAACCTCTAAAAAACAAAATCAACCAAAAGCAAGTTTAAACAGATGGCCTGTAAATGGTAAATGGCCTGCATTTGTATAGCGCTTTACTAGATACGTTTTTAACTGCTTTTTAAAAGACATGACTGAGTCCACAGATCTCAAACTCAAAGGGAGTGAGTTCCAGAGTCTGGGAGCCGCTGACGCTCTGTCACCTTTTGTTTTTAACCTGGTATGCTGGACAACCAGCAAGCCCTGGTCACAAGACCTCAGGGACCTGCTGGGGAGATAAGGAAGAAGATCACTGATTTAAGTTGGAGCTACACCGTGCAGGGTAAGTAGTAAGTAAGTAAAATTTATTTATATAGCACTTTTTAAGACAAAAACGCTGTTACAAAGTGCTTCACATAAAGACATGTCAAACGAACAATATTAGAGGAAATATAAAAGCATATCAAACAAGCAATAGTACAATATAAATATAAAATAAGACAACATATTACCCAAATGCCTGTCTAAACAGATGAGTTTTAAGCTGTTTTTTAAAAGAGGCCACCGTGTCGATGGTGCGTAGTGAGGAGGGTAAACCGTTCCACAGTATTGGAGCCAGGGTTTGAAAAGCGTGATCCCTCTTTGTTTTCAGACGAGTCCGTGGAATAGATAGACGACCACTATCAGTGGATCTAAGAGTTCGCTTTGGAGAATAGGGTTTGAGAAGCTCCGAGATATAGATGGGGGCCTCACCTTGTAGAGACATAAACGTAAAGGTGAGGATTTTAAACTTATATCTATACCCAATCGGAAGCCAATGCAAGGATTTTAGTATAGGAGTGATATGGGAAAATTTATTGCTGTGGGTTAAAAGCCTTGCTGCAGCATTTTGAACCGCTTGGAGCCGATTTAGTGAGGGCCCTATAAGTCATGATTATAATCTTAAAATGGACCCTGAACTTGACAGGGAGCCAATGCAGCTGAATCAGCAGGGGCGTGACATGGGAGTATTTGTGATGCTTTGTCAGAAGCCTAGCAGCAGCATTCTGAACACCCTGCAGTCGTTCCAGGGAGGCATTACTTAAGCAAGTAAACAAGGAATTACAGGGAGTGCAGAATTATTAGGCAAGTTGTATTTTTGAGGAATAATGTTATTATTGAACAACAACCATGTTCTCAATGAACCCAAAAAACTCATTAATATCAAAGCTGAATGTTTTTGGAAGTAGTTTTTGTTTGTTTTTAGTTTTAGCTATTTTAGGGGGATATCTGTGTGTGCAGGTGACTATTACTGTGCATAATTATTAGGCAACTTAACAAAAAACAAATATATACCCATTTCAATTATTTATTTTTACCAGTGAAACCAATATAACATCTCCACATTCACAAATATACATTTCTGACATTCAAAAACAAAACAAAAACAAATCAGCGACCAATATAGCCACCTTTCTTTGCAAGGACACTCAAAAGCCTGCCATCCATGGATTCTGTCAGTGTTTTGATCTGTTCACCATCAACATTGCGTGCAGCAGCAACCACAGCCTCCCAGACACTGTTCAGAGAGGTGTACTGTTTTCCCTCCTTGTAAATCTCACATTTGATGATGGACCACAGGTTCTCAATGGGGTTCAGATCAGGTGAACAAGGAGGCCATGTCATTAGTTTTTCTTCTTTTATACCCTTTCTTGCAGCCACGCTGTGGAGTACTTGGACGCGTGTGATGGAGCATTGTCCTGCATGAAAATCATGTTTTTCTTGAAGGATGCAGACTTCTTCCTGTACCACTGCTTGAAGAAGGTGTCTTCCAGAAACTGGCAGTAGGACTGGGAGTTGAGCTTGACTCCATCCTCAACCCGAAAAGGCCCCACAAGCTCATCTTTGATGATACCAGCCCAAACCAGTACTCCACCTCCACCTTGCTGGCGTCTGAGTGGGACTGGAGCTCTCTGCCCTTTACCAATCCAGCCACGGGCCCATCCATCTGGCCCATCAAGACTCACTCTCATTCATCAGTCCATAAAACCTTAGAAAAACCAGTCTTGAGATATTTCTTGGCCCAGTCTTGACGTTTCAGCTTGTGTGTCTTGTTCAGTGGTGGTCGTCTTTCAGCCTTTCTTACCTTGGCCATGTCTCTGAGTATTGCACACCTTGTGCTTTTGGGCACTCCAGTGATGTTGCAGCTCTGAAATATGGCCAAACTGGTGGCAAGTGGCATCTTGGCAGCTGCACGCTTGACTTTTCTCAGTTCATGGGAAGTTATTTGGCACCTTGGTTTTTCCACACGCTTCTTGCGACCCTGTTGACTATTTTGAATGAAACGCTTGATTGTTCGATGATCACGCTTCAGAAGCTTTGCAATTTTGAGACTGCTGCATCCCTCTGCAAGATATCTCACTATTTTTGACTTTTCTGAGCCTGTCAAGTCCTTCTTTTGACCCATTTTGCCAAAGGAAAGGACGTTGCCTAATAATTATGCACACCTGATATAGGGTGTTGATGTCATTAGACCACACCCCTTCTCATTACAGAGATGCACATCACCTAATATGCTTAATTGGTAGTAGGCTTTCGAGCCTATACAGCTTGGAGTAAGACAACATGCATGAAGAGGAGGATGTGGACAAAATACTCATTTGCCTAATAATTCTGCACTCACTGTACAATAGTCTAAGCGAGATGAAACAAAAGCATGAATAATCATTTCCAATTCGGCGCATGACATAATGGGACTCAGCTTAGCAATATTTCTTAAATGGTAAAAACAAGAGCGAACCAAAGATGTAACGTGTGTGTCCAGCGTCAGAGCTGGGTCAAATGTAAAACCAAGGATCCTAATGGAGGGTTTAATATAAGAAGCAAGAGGGCCTAGATTTTTAACCACGAGTGGAGAAAATTTCTCAGGAGCAAAGACAATGACTTCCGTTTTATCAGCATTTAGTTGAAGATAATTATCAGCCAGCCAATCCCTAACAGAATCTAAGCAGGACTGCAAGATCTGAAGCTTAGAAACATCAGGTGGCCTAAAAGAGATATATAGCTGAATATTATCTGCGTAACAATAATACAAAATATCTGTAAAAGAGCTAAGAAGTTGCAGAAGAGGGAGTACGCACAACAGAAACAGTAACAGTCCCAAGACAGAGCCCTGTGGCACCCCATAGGTGAGAGAGGTGACGAAGGATCTGAACTTAGAGGAAGACACAGAGAAAGACACATGCTGTGTGAAATGAAAAGAGTCCATGATACTAAGAAAACCTCTGGCAAAGAGGTCAGAGTCATCATCAATGTGTATGTAAAAATCCCCAATTATTAACAATCTGCACAGCTTCAAGATGGAAGATAAAAAGTCACTGAACTCCTTTAAAAATGGACTGTTGGGTCCAGGAGGACGATACACTACAGCACAGTAACACAGATCTTTGATTCCAATTTTAACCAGCTGTAGTTCAAATGATGAAAAATTTTCAACCATTAATGAATAACAGTGAAACCAATTTCAGTGCACCACAGCTAGACCTCCTCCATGACCAAAGGTCTGCGGCCGACTGAAGAAGGAGTACCCTTTTTTGTGAATATACAGGCCGAATCAGCAGTTTACAGTCTTCTATGATTCTATATTTCGTCGCTATAATCCACCAGAGTTTAAAAGTGAATTCAATAATAGGATTTGCGTGCGTAGACTGTATAGTTTCTTCTCCCAATCTTGCTTGTGGATGATATGATGAACAGTAATTTATCTCCATATGCCTCCATTTTGAGGTGCAGTCCGGTGAGCACCAGTAAACAATATATCTCAGCTGGGCTGCATAGAAGTATTCCTTGAAGTTCGGGAGGGCGAGTCCTCCTCTTTCTTTTCTTAGTTGGAGTATTTTAAATCTTACTCTTGGCTTTGTCCCTTTCCAAATAAATCTACTAACTAATTTATCCCATCTGCCAAATTGTACATCTGGTCTATGGACTGGCAATCAGTGTTGGGTAAGTTACTTTAAATTAGTAACTTAGTTACATTACTAGTTACTTCTATCAAAAGTAACTCAGTTACTTCAAGTTACTCGTTACTTTCAGAGTAACTAGTTACTAGGGAAAGTAACTTTGGTTTTACTCAGAATTCTCTTGTTAATGTGTTGCTTCCATAACTTTGCCAGTCTTCTAGCTTGCTTACTTGCCACAGGTGCACTGTGCCACCTACCAATAGAAAGGAAAAAATAATGTGCACATTTCCACGAGAGAAATCCCACGCCTGATTCTATCCTAGCCTGCTTTTTACATCCAACACAAAAACTGCAGTCGTGGTGCTTTCGATTGTACTCAGAACTCGGAAATTCTGCCTTCTGAATAGGAAGATGTAGGTAACACCAGACTGCAGATGAGCTGCATACAGGGCTGGACTGGGACAAAAAATCAGCCCAGGCATTTTGACTAGAGACCGGCCCACCATTATAGGAAAAATCATAAAGCCTTTGAATGAAAACAAACACTGTTGTGACAGTGATGTTCACTGTTCTGATGGTATATATGTATCAATCTATCAATCGTTTGTTTTAAGATTCAGATAATCATTTTTTTAAAAGCGAGACATTTTAAATGAGAATAAGAAAGAAAAGTATTTCTTTGTGCCCCCTCTCCCTGTTAATGCCCTACATGGACCCCTGGCAACACTTTGCTAGACCCGCCCCTGCACAGTTACCAGCTGTCAGCTGCTTAGAAAAGGATCCTGGTGTTATTTGTCTCTCAGAAACAGTTCATAACTTCAACTCATCCATGTCACCTAAAAGGTAAACCTGTTTCTCCATCACCTGTTCAGCTCTGATGATTCAGTAAGGACATCTCCTGGTTTCATCTTCATGTTTCCCTCTCACCACATATACAAACCGACATCATGACCAGCAGCTTTACAGCTGTGGCTCCAGCAAACATCAGCTGATACTGGAAATTAATATTAAATAAATTCTAACAACAGCTGATCAAGCTTGAACGTGCTGCTGTTGTTTAGCGCGACATCCGCTGGTTTCCTCTTTCGGCGCAAAGTGATAAACAAACAAGAGAGCTGATCAGCTGATCATTGATCAGTTTCATGATTGAAGTAGAAACAGGAGAGGGAGGGGGGAGAATGAAAGAAGAAGAGGCAGCTGTGCAGCGTAAACACAGAATAACTCCAGCTTTGTGCCTTTTCCATTCTAGCTGAAGTTCGGGACAAACTGTTCCTTTTCACCTCAACACGAAACGCGTAATATTTTCTCTGAATACGAGACGATTCCGTTTTTTACGGGACGGTTGGCAACTCTAATAATTAACCTTATGAACAAAATAAAGTTCAACATCAGTAAATTAGCACCACCCAGCTGTATAGAAACTCCGTCATGCTAGCTAGCACGCAGTACGAAAAAGTCAGCATAACGAAAATAAACTCCACCTAAACTTGGTTTATATCTGACCCAGATAGACTGCAGGTCATAACTTCTTACCTGAAGTTCAGTTCACCTGACACTCGGACTGGCGGCTGCTTCAGGTCTCTCCTCTTGCCTCCCTTTTCCTTCATCCACCTGCTGGCCTCCACCACTTGCTAATGTTACTGAATCTGTGGAAGCTCCGTGATAGCCACCACACGAAGTAACGAATAACGAGCCTATCTAAATCCCAGTAGCGAGTAACGCGTTCCCGGTTTTGGCATAATAACTAGTTACCGTGCTCGTTACCACAATAATAACGTAGTTACTGTAACGCGTTACTTAATAATGCGTTAGTCCCAACACTGCTGGCAATTAAGTGAATAGGTACAGTAGTCGGGGAAGCACATTCATTTTTATTACCTCTATTCTTGAGCTGAGGTCCATGACAAGTGGAGCCCATTTACTCAAATGTTTTTGAATTGCATTGCTACTCTTTACATAATTTGCCTCGTATAATGTGCTTAATTCACTGGTTAGATAGACACCTAAATATTTGATCTTATTTGAGTTCCATTTTAGTTTATATTCATGTTGGATTGATGTCTTTTGTCAGCCTTTCGTTATCTTGTTTCATTTCTGATTTCAATGATTCGATAGCTTTTAGTAGCTCACCAGCCGAGTCACTAGCTATGATATCGGAGCTCATGTTAGCTTGTCCTGTTGCGTTGTTAGCATTTGTTTTTGGGGAGGAAGTGGCTTTGTCCTGTCCCCTTGGCATTTTGAGTTCCCTTTGCCTTATTCCTCACCAACTGCATTCGCCTTGCTCAGCTGAATTGTCTGTTAGCGAGTTTCGGTGTTTTTCTATCCAGATTGTGGGGAGCAGCCACCAAACGCGTCAACTCACTGTGCCATGACACGGAAAGTCGTCCAACAAGAACCTTTTATTTGTCATAGATCAGGCATTGAGAAGCACCATGCTCAACCTGGAATAAGTCAAACAAATACTGACACTGACCCGTTTTAGGGGACGTAGAATCTGCGAGTTCGATCCGTGACGATCATAGTATATAACCGGAAAGCCTGGATGACCACTCCTAAGGTAACACGATCTCGTAAGTCCAGGCCTTGCAAAATCCAGCAGGGACAGGGAAGACAAATTCTCCTCCGAACAAGCAGTCTGAGCACAGGTGACCAGAAATCCTCGACGTCGCTTACCCGCTAATCCTCGTCTGAAGAGCAGTCTAAATTTCAGCTGGACACCTGCTCTTTCACCTCTCCTCCTCTGTGATTTGCGTGGATCCAAAAGGGTGCTGTCAAAACTCCAGACACTGGCAACAGAGGGGGGGATGAAGCCATTGTGGGAAGAAGAGATATCCAGGTCCACCATAGAGGAGCGAATAGAGAGTAGTGTCAGACGATCACAGACTAAGGCAGGCAATACATCAGAGATGAAAAAGGAGAGCAGGGCAGTCAGAAACAGCAGTGTAGCAGAGCGAGGGAAACTGCAGCCAGCAGCGGCAAGGCCGAACACAGGCGCCATCATACCAGAATGAGTGGCTCTATAGCCAGATTGAAGAGTAGAAGACAGTGTGGAATTAGTAAAAACTGAGGCGCTATGACACATGTATAACATATCATGTTATCCATGAAATCAATTTCTATCCAAAATTGAATTTTTCTAGGCTTTCTGTTCTACCTGTTTGGACATGGCAGGCTTGGGGTTTCTTCACCTTTTTTCTTTTACTCTCTCTTCATTTTTTTTCTTTCCTCTTTGATGGAGACGTGTCCAGACTACCTTTGCTTCCTCCAAAGGGGGCGGAGCTGTCCTTTTTTGCAACTCACCACCTTCATCTGTGCTGTGTATTTAAGGTTACAGTGTGTAAAATTTCACCACTAGATGTCAGTACATTGGAGATTGCAGTCAAGTTTTCTTACCCCTTCCAGATCAGGAGCACAATCCTCAGGTGCTATAGGACAAGTACGTTTTAGTCAGCCAAGACAGATCTGGATTCCCACCTCACCCCCAGAGTTTTACTCTAAATGTGGAAATATGTCAGGCCTCTGTTTACCTCAGCTGTAAAACTCTGTGAAAGGAGTCTGATACAAGTCAGTGAGTCAGCTCACTTATGATCGATGACAGGCATACTGATTCAATTCAATTCAAATTCTTTATTAGTTTAGCAACAGGATAAAAGTAAACAAAACAATAATATAAAATGACAATAATAGTAATCGAAAATCCCAGAGCGGTTATATGCCATTTAGGAGACAGGATGCAGTACAGATAAAAGAAATTGTTGAGCTGAGGTGAGCCGTTGAGGATATGCTGTCTTTAGTGCTGCTGATTTTGTATCGTGGTCCCCGTGTCTGCCCAGCCGACACGCTCCTCTTGGCCCACACTCCCACTCATGATTAGCTGTCATTACCTGTCCCCTATTTGCTATTTGAGGCTGGGATGCAGATCCTCTCATCGCTGGATGGATGATTGTGCGAGACACGTTAGTGATCCTCTCAGCTCCTGTGAATCTTTGCTTAAGTGTTTTGTGACTTGTCTGTGAAGGTTCTCAGTCATCCAGGTCACTGTAGGCTAAGGAGCTTGGAAAGAAAAGCATCTGGACTTCTTTAAAGAAGTCCAGATGCTTTTCTTTCCAAGCTCCTTAGAGCTCCTTAGACTGTTTTGTGACTTGTGAGTAATTTCCCTCTCCTGTGTGATAGTTTTCCTTCGGGACCTTCCTGCTGTGCGAACGTGTGTGAGTTTGGGCGTGAAGACGAGAACGAGTGTGAGAGAGCTTCCTCTTGGACCTTTGGAACCCTGGATTTTCCCCTCACTGTATATATTCTGCGCTGGTGTTGTAAATAAACTGTGTTTGAGGCCCTGCTATCGACCGTGACATTTTTTCTCTGTTAGTCTCTGTTAGCTTCTCTTATCAGCTGTTAGCTGCTGTCAACCTCTGTTACCGTTAGTGGTGGTGGAGTGTGTGTGTGTGTGTGCGTGCGTGCGTGCGTGTGTGTGTGTGTGTGTGTGCGTGCGTGCGTGCGTGCGTGCGTGCGTGCGTGTGTGTGTGCGTGCGTGCGTGCGTGCGTGCGTGTGTGTGTGTGTGTGTGTGTGTGTGTTGTTATAGCATTATTAGCTACAAAGCTGCTCTAGACTAAGTGTCACGTTATCGGTCAGTTTTAGCTGATGTCAGCTCGTTGACATTTCAGAAACAGCATCACATCTGTTACCTGTGTTTTTAGAAATATAATTTCAAAATGGGCTCATTCTGTAACCTCTGTGTGACCTCTGACCTCCTGAAGGTGATGGTGTTTCTGTCGGTAGCCTCTCTGTATATGTAGTCTCCACAATCTCTTGTTTCCATCAGCTGTGGTCCTGAGCTACAGCTCTATCACCGTGGCGACAGAAAGCAGTCTGGTCGCTATGGGAGACGGGGCAGAAATAAGCTGTTGTTAGATGAGTGTGTGTGTGTGTGTGTGTGTGTGTGTGTGTGTGTGTGTGTGTGTGTGTGTGTGTGTTACATCATTACACTATGATGTAATTGTTTTTCTGCTGGTTTTAGTTCCTGCTGTAGAGTCTCATCACAGAGAAGCCTGCTGGGAGGAGGAGGAGGAGGAGGAGGAGTGGCACACACTCAGCTTCCTCGTCTCTTTGGGGTTGTTTTTGTTATTGTGCATCTTTCTGGTTTATATCCCAGATTTCTCACTTTTGACTCACAGTGATGCGATCTGGTTAAAGGGGGTGTGTTAGATGGGTCATGTGATCAGGTTTCACGTCTGTGTTTCTTGCTTCTTGCCAGTGTTTGATCACAAATATAAAATTAGCGAGAAAATCATAATTACCTGCTTCCTACATTTGCATATTTCAGTAATTGGTTTCTTCTTCCCATGTGAGAGACAGAGAGAAAGAACAGCAGATCTTTGGTATTTTCCGTGGTCACCGGGATGTAAAACCTACACGAGTAGAATCAGCAGACCAATATGATAAAAAAAGGTTCAGAAATGATCGGGGTTTGGAAAGACTCAGACAAAAATGGCCAGATTTGATAGATTAATTATGGAAAGTCAAAAAAAGCTGTGGGGAATCCAGGATATTTGGCTGCTTTGGATGCATTGGTCCAACTCGAACAGCCAACACTGCGATGATGGGCTGCCACACCAACTGTCAGGGACACTCTCCAATTAACAAGAGATGAAAGACAAACTGGGGTACAGGACCACAGGTAACAAAGAGGACCTGATTACCACCCTATTGGCGAGGACGATCTGAAATCCATCCTGCCTTAAAATGCCAGGAACTTGTTTACTCCATTCAGAGATAGAAGACTCCGCCCACGGCAGAGCCAGCCCAACAATTCCACCTGAGACTGAAAGCCAGAGGACGCTTTCTCACCTGTTTAGTCTGGTGGAATCACACTCAGGTGATACCGGTCTCAGTCCTCATGAACCCCACAGAGCTGAGCAGGCTGGCAGGTGCCAGGTTTGAGCTAAACACCTCCACAAAGCCAGGTATGTGTTGCATTCTGGGATGCAGCAGGTTACCTAGCTGGGTAGCTAGCAGCTAGCTGTAAGATGAACGTAAACTCTCTGTGTTATCCACTGGGCCAGAGTGCAGCACCTTCTTCCTGTAATTACTTTTGTTACCCCCACCCTTACACATATCTGACCAATGAGCAGACTGAATGCTGTCACATGGTTTATGGCGACACATTTTGGTTCAGTTGCAGTTTTTTCTATGTGAAAGACACGAAACAACGAAAGGTTTCTCTCTGATATTTAACCTCTGTATGTCCGTCTATCTGATCCGTCCTGGTCCTGGTTCTTGTGATGTTGGTGTTTTTGTAGTTTGGCTGCTGGGTCAGGGTTGGCACACTTTGGGTGCTTCCTTTAGGGGTCTCCAGCGAATCATCTGCCTCCATCTCCTCCTAACATTAACTCTAAAACTGTACACATGTCCAGGTGTCATTGCTCTGATGGTGTAAAACTGAAACAGGTTTGCTTTGCTTTGTTGTTGCTCCTTGGTTTCCTCTCACTGCAGGTCTTAATGCCGATTTTTTTTGTCTGGTTGTTCACACTACAAATAAAATCTGACCTCAGTTTCTGTCCATTGACTCGCTCCGTCTCCAGTTTCCGCCGCCATGCTTTCTCATTTGTATTCTCCGGCGCTGATAATTGCCGTCCGTCTTGTGTCAGTGACGTAAAAGACGGATTTAATGCGACATGACCATCAAACAGCAGTCGCTTTCTAAAACATCGGATATGTATTGGATTCAGGACCACATACGAAAGTGACCCAGATCGGATTTGTGCTGTTGAAACTGTCATATCATGATCGGATATGGGTCACAGAGGGTCAAAGAAGTCAGATTTGATGCGCTTTGGCCTGCAGTGTGAACGTAGCCTTACTCTCAGTGTGGTTTAGAGGAGCTGCCGTCTGCGCAGCCACACTTCAGCGAGAGCATCCTGACGGCTGTCCTGATGCTCCAGGATTAGCTGTGACATCTGCAACGCTCAGCAGAAACACCTCACCACAGCAGGCTGAGCCACTTCATCTTTTCATCACATCCATTTTTATTCTTCTTCTCAAATGTTGACGTCACCACCCGTGGGCGCAGCAAGAGGAAGACGAGGATAAGCCAACAGCATCTGCACGTCAGAGACGAGACAAACAGCAGTGAAACACACACACACACACTGGTAAATGAAGAACGTTGACTGGTTTCTAAATTTACTCCCTGTAGTTGTTGATTCGACAGAAACTGGAAACTTTGCCCTCCGACTCTCAGACCAGTTCAGGACCAGTACCAGAGTTCCTCCCTCACTGGAGATCACCAAGACCTGTTCAAAGCTCATCTCCACTATTGCTGCACAAGGCACAGCGGCGTGTTACAGATATGGCCACGATGGCCACTTTTCTCTAACAGTGCTGTGGAGGAAGTTTAGCTCCGCCCTTGTTCACAGGACTGTTTGGATTCAGACACATTGGAGGGTTTTCCAGCACGAACGGCTGTTTGAGGTCACGCTGAAGCACCTCAGCGATTTAAGAACAGACTTTGACTCGACGCTCCAAAACCTTAGTTTACTCTTCCTGAGCCAATCAGAGGTGGACTTGCTGCTGTGTTTGCATCATTGTCCTGCTGCCTGAGTGCTCTTGAGCTTCAGAACTCCAAGGGATAGGCGGACATCCTCCTTCAGGGTTTTCTGGTAGAGAGCAGAACTCGTGGCTCCCTCAGTCACAGCAGAGCAGCCCAGACCATCACACCTCCACCACCGCGTCTGCCTGCTGCTGGGATCTTGAAACGCTGTTAGTCTGACGCAGATGTGACTCAAACCTTCCAGAAAGTTCAGCTTCTGTCTCATCAGTCCTCAGAATATTTCCCAGAACTCTCGGGGATCATCCAGATGTTTGTGAGACGAGCCTTTGTGGTTTAGTTGGTCAGCAGTGGTTTTTTTCCTCGGACTTTCCCACAGAGGCCATTTTTGCCCCGCCTCTTGCTTATTGTTGACTCATGACCTCTGACCTGAACTGAGCCGAGTGAGGCCTGCGGGGCTTTAGATACTGTTCCTGGTTCTTCTGTGACCTCCTGGATGAGTCACACTGTTCCAGGATTTCTCCTTGTGTGGCTAATGACTCTCACCATCATCTGACAGATTTTCCAGCTGTTGTTACAGAGTGGAAATGAGCTACCAATCTTAAAATGATGTTTTTAAAGTCATGTTTTAATCCAGAGTTGTTTGAAATCTGATTCAAGTCCCCAGACTTCTGCACCAGCAGGTGGCACACCTTGTCTAATCATGATTTAAAAGTAGCTTGAGTTTCTTCTTCTGCGGTCGTCCTCTGACATCAGCGCTGCATCAGAGCAAACACAGAGGAGAGGAGGCCTTCAGCAGACACAGAATATCAATATCACAGATCAATATGTGTGACTGATGACTCCAGCGCAGCCGGATGTTACTGCAGCAGGGAGGCTCACCTGTTGCTCCAGAGGGATGCTGTCCCTTTAAGAGATCCAGGAAGTGCATGGGTGCAGGGGGAGGAGGTGTGTGGAGGCAGAGGGAGGTGGTGCTTTTGAGGAAACAGGTGTGTGTGCTGACAGGGATGATGTCATTCTCTGGCTGAGTCACCTGGGAGACGGCTGCTGAGCGTGGAGGGAGACAAAGGAGGAGGTGAAGAGCTGCGACCATCGCTCCTGTTTGTCTCCCTGAGGAGGTGCGAGGAAGGAGACCCAGCCGAGAAGCAGGAGGAGAGCATCTGAATGCTGCTGTGTTAAGGTGAGAGACTGAATGAGACACCCTGATCACACCAAACTCCATTCAAATTTCACCTGATTTTACTTTAAAGCTTCACTGTGGAACTCCAGCTTAGTCCTGAGCTCCTTTGGTGTTTTGCATGCTTTGGCTCACTATCTGCTAACACATCTGTCCCCCCCACGCCCCCTCACCACCGCAAAAACTCTGAACAGGGTTTACAGCCAAACTACAGTCAGGTTTATGTAGCTGTAGTTCTTCGGTTTACAGGGTGACAGACCATCAGGTGTAATCAGAGTGTCATGGTGAGAAGAGTACGCCTGGGATCATTTAGAAATGGTGTAATTACACAGTTTGTCCAACATTGTGGCTCGTTACTGATAATCCTCTCAGCACTGAGAGGAGCAGCAAAGTTCCTCCAAATGGTGTTCGACTAGTTTGTGTTGCTGAAAATGTAATAATCAGCTGCACGTTTTTTAAACTGAATGGAGCCTTTACGGTAATCCGTCTGGCACAAAGGATCATCTCACTGCATTGTTAGGGTCTCAAAGACATTTCAGCTCTTCAAAAGAATCAGTCTTAACAGCTCACATGACAGGGTTGAGCAGTGACTCTCGGGACCATCCCCAAGCTGAGAACCCCACCACAGGTTAAATACCCGTTTCTTTTATGAATTTGCAGGAGTGTCGTCCATCACTTTAGTATTATTTTGCATCACTGTTTTAACCACTTTGAGGAACAATATATTTATAGAAGAATCCATTTGAAACGTGAGACGACTTTATGGATATCCAAATCACTTCGGTCTTTCCTTCCCTGAGGACTAGCCTGATGATGATTGGTTCGTAAGAACAAATTCTCTAGCAGCAAATTCTGAATATATGTTGGGTCCAAGTGCATCATTTCTAAGAATCGCACTTGCTTTAATCATGCAGTTCATATTAATGGCATGCTTCTGGCCTTCAAATTTCTGCAACTTTTCGTCGGTTCAATCATCACTTTGGCTTCAGCTTCCTGCTGCAGGTCGGCTCACCGCTGTCTAACTGTGAGAGATCGCTGCTACAGGTGTCAGTGTGTGGCAGAAACACCTGAGAGCAAACAGGCAACTAACAGTCTGTCAACACAAAGTACTCGATGACGCACAGTTGCCCCTGGCTGTGTGTGCGTGTCACCATCGTATGATTGTGAGAGTAAACAGTAGCGATGCAGAGCAGTGGAGGCTGAGGTCATGCAGGAAGTAGTCATAGTGAAATGAAAACAAGGTGATAGCAGCGTGGTGTCACATGACAGGCAGGTTAATGTTTAGCAGGTTTGACTGGTGCTGTTTTTATGTGAAACTTTATTGACTCACCTGTGTGTATCGTGCAATAATGAATCAAACTGCAGTTTACTGATCATGGATTATTGTTCTTCTACAGCTTCAGCGAGTATAGTTTTAACTCTTCACCACTTTCTAATAAAGTGAGAAAGTCATTTAAAAATAATCAAATTGAAATAAAAGGACAATAAAAGGTGCAGTGAAGGTGGCAGAAAATACATGGGTGTAGTTTTCCAGGTGAGGTTGTGAGAACTTCCAAAGTTGGAAACTTATCCCGTGTGTTTTACGATACGACGGTGGCGACACCTGAGGGAGCTGTAGCCATCACTCCGAACTCCTCGTGGGATGATGTCTGCTTACAGAGTGTAGGCGAGTTTTTCTTAGCAAAGTTCCTGAGTGAGTGACTTGATCCTGAAGCATCTGCAGCTGTTTGAACTCCCCAAATTCTAAGGAAAGGCGCTTCAGTGCTTCCTTTATTACCTTCTTTAGCAGAGGAAGTGTGACCGACATCATCTAAAAGTTTGTCAGCAGTGTGTTTGCTGCTCCATAACATAATCTGGAAGAACATCTGCTTTTAATCCAGATGTTGCCTTATGAGCTTGGTTAACGGGACCAGCTCGTGTTCAGTTTCAGTCATGCCTGTTGTTGTATTGCAGCATTTATGAATGTTATGAAAGCATTTTCAGATCAGCTAAGAGAAGGAAACGAATCCCGACTCTCGCCTCTCCTTCTCTCTCACTGCCTTCCCCCTCTCCTCTTCTTTATATTTAGAGAGTTTTGCTTAGCTGGTTAAAACACCTGCTAGGGTTCAAATCCCAGCAGTGCCTTTGCACTGATGTCTAACCTCTCCTCTTCTTACAAATGAAACAGGAAAAACTTGAACCACAGCACCTTCAGCAAACTTTAATGTAATGGTACCAAGAATTGCAAGGCACTGCTGGGACTTGAACCCAGGATCTCCTGTTTACTAGACAGGTGCTTTGACCAGCTAAGCCACAGCGCCTCCTGCTGTGGTTGGCTTTCAGACATGTTCCATCATCGTGCAGCACCTGGGTGAAGCTGGAGGTTTCCATAAAGTCTGTGAAAAGTTCTAGCAGTGGTTCAGACTGTGATTCAATGCTGACCCTGATAGCCACCGACAGAACCACAGCACCTCCACCCACCTTCAGAAGGAGCCCTGAAGCCTCAAGGAGGCGCTGTGGCTGAGCTGGTCAACAGGAGCTCTGGGTTCAAGTCCAAGCAGTGCCTTTGGGCTCTCCATTTGAAACCATCTGCATCAACTGCATGATGGATGCATCTGCAACAAGGTGATAGCAGCGTGGTGTCACATCTGCATCCATCATGCAGTTAGGAAAGTCTTTGTATGTCCTCAGTTATCCACCTCACGGTACTCTTGAGAGCTTTAAAAACTTCTTTGCACCCGATCCGAGAAGCTTCTTCAGTTCTAGAACAAATGCTGGAGGGTCCCAGGCATTAAACCGCTAGTGGAGCTTCTGAGGGTTGTTCACCCAATATTGATGTCTTGGGCATGTCTAAATCTTCATTGTGTCCTCTTCTTGGAAACGAAGGAGAGAAAGCATAACGCCCAATGCTTCCCGCCATCAGCACTCATTAATGAAATGTAATGGCATTGGTAGGGAGGTAAGGCACTGCTGGGATTTGAACCCAGGAGACACTTAAAAGAAGCATCCCATGCTTCCTTTAAGTGTGTCTGTGATGAACCAGTGGCTTCCACTGGTGCTGTGAGGGAGGAAAGGATGCAGTAATGTGTGTTTTCATATCATAACTTAGATACTGTTCACTGTTAGCTGTTCTGTCACTTTTCTGCCTCCCAAAAACACTTCCTTTGTTTCTGTTTTGTTTCCTGACTTTTTAAAACTTCTGTGGGCTTCTTTTCTATTTGCATTGTGTTGTGTTGTTAGGCTGTAGTGTATTTGACCTCTCAGGGCCACCGTACCAACCCCAGCTACGCTGCAGAAGTTTGCTAGCAAAGAGCAGTCCTGACTTCTCCTGCAGAGACAAGTGTTGGAGTGACTGTGATTGTTGAAGCTGTTCTGTGGCCCAGTAAACACAAGCAGCTGCTGTGTGTGTGTGTGTGTGTGTGCGCATGTGTGTGTGTGCGTGTGTGTGCGTGTGTGTGTGTGCGTGTGTGTGTGTGCGTGTGTGTGCGTGTGTGTGTGTGTGTGCGTGTGTGTGTGTGTGTGTGTGTCTGTGTGCGTGTGTGCGTGCGTGTGTGTGTGTGTGTGTGTGCGTGTGCGTGCGCGTGTGTGTGCGTGCGTGTGTGTGCGTGCGTGTGTGTGTGTGCGTGTGTGTGTGTGCGTGTGCGTGCGTGTGTGTGTGTGTGTGTGCGTGTGTGTGTGTGCGTGTGTGTGCGTGCGTGCGTGTGTGTGTGTGTGTGCGTGTGTGTGTGTGTGTGTGTGTGTGTGTGTCTGTGTGCGTGTGTGTGTGTGTGTGCGCGTGTGTGTGTGTGTGTGTGTGTCTGTGTGCGTGCGCAGACTCTTTATGCTGGAATCTTTCTCACTTCAGCGAGCGCTTTGTTCATCATCTCAGATTCGGGGAGGGATGGTTGTTGTCAGATTGCAGTGTGTGAGGCGATGGAAGTGACTCACAGTGTTTGAAAACACGTTGGATGGCGCCCGCGGTCCAACAGTAGCACGCCGGCATGAGGAAACCACAGGAAATAAACAAACTGGCTTGTTTGTGAACTGCAGAACGTCACATTAGACGTCTCATTCTGCAGGCAGTGGAGATTTTTGCAGCAGTGATGCATGAAAAAAATGAGCTTATTTTCTGGTGAATATAAAGTGGTGTTTGCATGAATATTAAACTCTGAAATGAGTGAACAGGTGGCTGAACTCACAACTGCGTTTTCCCAAAAAGCTGAGACACTGTAAAACGTCAAAAGCAGAATGGCTCCTTCCTGTGTCCTCCCGTGAAGCAAGAAATTATCTGTAGAGGCCGAAACAGTTTGTGTAGCTGGCTTCTCGTCAGGGTCATTCGAGGAAAAGCCAAGTGAAGGTCAAAACACCCAAACTGCATAGGAACAAACCTCTGATAGGTCTGTGTGTGTGTTTTTAAAGGCTGCGTCCTCCTGAGGCCACATCTGTAGGCCGATTACATCACAGCAACGCGGCGAAGGCTGTTCAAATTCATAGACGCCTCCAAATGCAGCCGACAAATGTGTCCTCCTTTTCCCCAGACTTGAAGGATGGGTCGGTTGTATTCCTCGTGGCCCACCATATCCCAGAATTCATAGCGCAACTCAATTCCTGTTTCCAACAATGGCGGCAGCTACTTAGTTTTAATATTACTCTTATTATTCTTTCTGGGTCACAAAATAAAGTTTTAAGACATTTTCAGGCGAGAATGTAGCTGTGTAAACCTCAAATATCTGCTCGGTTTGTCAAGACATCACATATTTGCAAAAGCGCTCCGACGTTTTCAGAGACGTCTGTTACCCACCAGCTCAATAGCTGACCGGGGCGAGAACAGCGAACTCCCGGCACATCGTTGTCAGACACCATGATATATAAGTCACTTGGATAACTTTTCAGTGTTTGATTTGTTCCTGAGTAAATCGGTTTGGCTGAGATTAAAGTTCTAGTTTTCACACAGCTGAATAAACGTCAAACAGACAGCTGATTGATCATCAGAAGTGTGAGACGGTCGAGAGTTTACTCCAGTGTCCTGTTATATTTTAGATAGCACGGAGCAGACGGCCGAGTTTATTAAACTCCACCGAGACAGCGCTGACGCAGATCTGAAGGCTAGACTGTCCCATTTCACAGCCTCACGCTTCCGGCCTTCTCAGTCTTCAAAGGACCCGGCCCACGTAGAACGCGAAGGCCGGGTCCTGAGGAGGACGCAGCCTCTGAATTTGGATACAGCTTGTGTCACCATCTACCTGTCAGTCATAGTGGCCACGCCCCATAACATTGCAAACTTTAAGCCTTAATCCAATTTAAAAACTTGAGTAAAATAAAATACAGGTGAAAGTATCTACAGGGATCAAACAGTTTGTGTATCAGGCTGTAAACATGTTTATTTCTGCTGGAAAGTTTTAACATGGGAGTCTATGACCACTGGCTCACTGCTGCCTCTGCTGGATGTTAGAGGAACTGCAGCTTTTCCAGCCCTGTAGGCACACACTTCAGGCTGTTAAACCAATAAAACTTTACAGCCCTGTCCCATGTTGGACCCCATCGTGTGTGCTCTGTTTTCAGATTTCCATCCTTTGTTCTCATCTTTTCTTTGACGTTGTTGCTGAAGCTCTCAGGCTCAAACAGAAACAGTATAAATCTGTGCCAGCGCTCTCTGATGAACACGCTGTGTGTAAATGAGCTGAAACCTGGTCACTGACACTTGTTACCGCCTGTAGCAGGACAGTGAAACACAGGAACGAGAAGATAACTTTAGACTGATGTGGCAGCCCTCGGAGGACACTGTGCCTTTTTTTGGCGTGGATAAACACAGCTGGTGGCGATAAGCGTCACTCAGCAGTGGAACATCTCAGCAGGAGCTTCAGAAACAGGCTGGACAGTTTCCACCAGTGGAAATATCCCGTCAGTGCAGTTAGACTCAGATCTGAGATCAGCCTGGCTGTTCCCCCACGCTGTGATTTAAACTGTGAGTCCTGAGCTCACAGTCGTCATGCTTTGCACCTCTGAAGTAAAACATCGGCTGACACAGCCTGTGTCTGATCTGATTTAGTCGGTTTATGTTGAGGTTGTTTGTCAGAAAGGCTGGTTCAGAAAAGTGCCAGTGATTAAGTACCAGGATGCATTCTGAGCACTCTTGTTGCTGAATGCAGCGATCTGATTGGTGAGAGCTGTTAATTACTCCTGTGAACAGCTGCGTTAGAAGATTCACAGATTTTACATGTTCGCGGTTTAAAGGCCCAGCTCTCACATTTGACAGTAAAAACATGGCGTCTGTCCACTTTAACCACACACTCCCTCTAACCACTGTTGTCTGTGTGCTGTGACCTTTGACCTCTGTACCGCTCACTCTGCCTCCCTCTGGGTGGAAAACCACCCTCCTCCTAACTTGATTCAGTCAGACGTGAATCGAGATTAAAGAGTTGAGCGAGCTCAGAGATCGCCCCCTGCTGGCCATCAAAAAGACTGCAGCTTTAAGGTGCTTCCACTTTCCCGAGAGTCTCTTTAATACTTTAAAGAATAGAAACTGCAGAAGAAAGAAAGAGAGGCAGCGGAGAGTCTTTTGGCACGTTCACACTGACATCGTCTGCTTTTAATTAAAAAGTCAGAAGCAAACAAACGAGCGAGTGAGCGTGAAGCGTCTGCTGCTGCGCTCCGGTTCAGCCCAGTTTAACGAGAGCCAGGCGGATTCCTCCCAGCAGAGGAATGTTTGAGGCTGCACTGCGGTTCAGACGTGTTCTCCACCCAAACATGAGCCGAGCTGCTCCTGTTATTTCATTAAACAGCGTGGACTTACTGCTCGGCCCTCCTCCTGTTTTTACCGTGGCTGCAGCAGATCCTCTGCAAGGAGAAACAAGTCTTTACGTTCTGATATTAAACGATTCTTTAATGACTGTGTTCTATGAGCATCGTTTCTCTGGGCCGGTGTTCCCTGGGGTTCATCGAGTGCTGCTGCTGTTGTTTCTGGACTGCAGCTGTTTCCACTCATAAAGTCACTCAGCTTCAATTTTCTCTGTGACATAAAAACCATAAATTAATTTTGTTTTGCTGCGGTTTCATTTGTTTCCATGTGAGCAGCTGTATGAGGTCTGGGAGTGACCCTTTCAGTATAAAAGTCAGGCTGAAAATATAACAAACTGTGGAAAATCCAGTTTTAATCTATTTGCTGTGTTATCATATTTAGCAAATAAAAAAATCTAAATCTGTTGAGATGTGGGCCACGATGAGCAACGCACAGTCGAAAATCAAAAACAGGATTTTTCTCTCATTTATTTGACTGATTTTTCTGCTCCTTCATTACTTTGGTCATGAAGTGTGAACAGCCACGGTGGAGCTCTCAGTTACAAGCCCAAAATCTGTGCCATGCTTCATATTTTCCAAAACTGCCCAGTGGGCCACATAGGGGTCTGTGCAGGACCAGTTCTGGGCCCCGGGCCTTATGTTTGACATCACTGAATATCTATGATGCTGGATTGTTATAGACAAAGCTACAGCAGTAAATGTGTCATTAAAATCATCTCCAGCTGCAGTTTGGTAAGAACCCTCTGCTTTTTCACCACCAGGGGGCAGCATTTTAATGTGTTTTCTGGTTCTTTCTTTTTTCCGTTTCTCCAAATTCATTAGGAACCGAAGATTTTTAACTTCACTAAAAATGGACAAAAATAAGAACAAGTTGTTTTATGCCCTTTCCAGTGAAGGTCTTAACTCTGTATTCTCACAGATAGGTGGGGTGTGTGTATGTGTGGGGGGGTTGCTATGGCTGTGCCCGGGCCCCACGTTTTCTTCATCTGTCCATGTCAGTGTGTGTGCCGACTCAAGGAACAGAAAGGACTTTTACTTATTAAAACCATGAATGATGGTTTAAACGTGCGCATCATGAGCCCTGTGCAGCTCCTGCAGTCAGAGCTGAGCCCAAAGTGTCCTCCTGTGCTCCGAATGTGATCAATAACCTCGTCGATAGAGCCTCACACACACACACACACACACACTGATGACTTCAGCACTGCTGCGTGCTGCACAGTCAGCTTGCAGGTCTTTATTTTCACCATCACACTCCCAGATTAGTCACTTGTTTTCAGATACAACTGTGCTGATAAGCTCATGACTTTATTTAAATGTGATCATACTGAATTCACCTAATCTCACAGTAAATCCATGTGTTTACTTTAAATATACCCTAAAGGGTCCAGTGTTAGGACACATTTAGCACAAAAACATTCATCATTTTTTAAAAACACAACAAATGTCCCTTAGCCGCTCTTACATGTTGGATCAAAGAAACGGGTGGTACCAGAGATTTACTGTAAAAGCATACTTCAGAACAAACGTCATTATACAAGCTGCTTGCATGTTACTTAGTGAGAGTGAGGGAGAAAAAATGTTAGATATACACACTCGAGGACGTTTGGGGGGCGAAACGATAACTTTAAAGCATCAGTGCTCTAGTCCCAAAAGCTGCAGTTCCTCTAGTGTCCAGCAGAGGCTCCAGCATGAGTCAGCCCCCATAGACTCATGTTAAAACTTCACATGAGAAATGTTTACAGCCTGATACACAAATGATCATTTCCACCTTAATTACAGCTATATTAAAGTTTTGTTACGCGATAAGAGGAAGTCGAAGAGGAACGTAGAGAAGGAGAGTACCTCTATATGCAGATGACACAGTTTTACATAGTGGAGAACGGAGACTAACAGTTTATCAGGGGTTCGTTTCAGGACGCAGAGACAAATGACTATTAGAGGCGTGGCCTCTGTGACTGACAAGTGGATGGTGACACAGACAGCTGTAGCTGCTAGCTTTGTGTTTGTGCTGATGGAGCCTTTTTAATGACATAATGGCTGTATCCCAATTCAGGGTCTGCAGCCTTAAAGTACGCAGCCTCAACGATCCTCAAGGGCCGCGTACTTAAAGACCGCTAAGGCCGGAAGTGCGAGGCTTGTGAAATGGGACGGTCTAGCCTCCGTTGCGCTGCCCAGGTTGCCTAGCAACCATGATACTAACAGCTGGAAACGTGTCATACAGCTGTGTTTGACAGAAATGAAGGAGAAAATCTTTTGTTCATGTGTTTGTTTCTACATGAGCTTTGATCATTCTCTGTAAGATGAAGCTCAGCTATTGAACGACGTATATTTTAAAGTAAAGGCTTTAAAACCAAGTTAGTACAAACGTCACTAATGTCACATAACTTTGCAGACATGTGGCCAACAGTAATGTTTTAATGTTCTTCGTTATTAAACATTTGCACATCAATAAGTGACATCATATTCAGTACTTAAAGTGTACTCTTCGGGCGCCCCTCATCCACCGTTTTTTTTCGGCAAAATTATCCACACCCACCGCCGCGCTATGCATTCTGGGACATGTTGGGCCACGAAGTCTACACCACCACGTCCTTAAAATTCAGGGAGATGAAGGACGCATTTGAGGGCCGCATTTCGAGCAGCCTTTGGATTGGGACAGCCTTTGTTGCGTCGCGGTGACGTAATCGGCCTTAAAATGCGGCCTTTAAGGCTGCAGACCCTGAATTGGGATACAGCCTGTGTGACCAATAACATGGCTGCTGTGAGGTCACCGTACCACAGACCTATCAGTGTCTGTAACTCCACCCTCTCGTCCTAACAGGGCTCTTCTGTCTTGGCAGCAAAAATGTCCATCTTTTATATACAGGTAATGCTGGCTCAGCGGCTGAGCGTGCACACTTTGTGACGTGTTTTACTGCAGGTGTAACACACATGAGCGTGACCAACGCAGCTTAGTTCCGGTGTTTTTCCCGGTTCAGTAAAGGACCTTTGCTTGACTTTTACTTGAATCACCCTGAGGAGCAGCAGCAGTCCTCGGAAGCCTCCGTCTCATACGCACGCACGCGCTCACGTGCTCACACACCATCGCACCGGCGCACGCGCTGGTGCTCGCGCCCCATGCTGCAGGTAGTAACCCCTCCCCCTCCGTCCTGCCGCTTCAAACACAATAACCTCCGCCGCCGCTCCTTCCCCGGACACGCCGGCCGCCTTCCCCCGGGCTCTGCCTCGCTGCTCCGGCCACAGGTGAGCTCCTTTCATGCCTCCGTGTTTCCGCTTTCTCGCCTGCGTGTTCAGCTCGAGCCTCGAAACGCAGCAGTGTCACCAGGCTGTCGGTACCGGGCACAACCGGGACCCGCTGGCGCTGCTGGGCTCCCCGTCCGGCCGGAGTCCGTGCTGGCAGCTGGAGGCTGTGCCCGGGTCAGCCCGGCCCGCCGAAGCTGCTTTGCCCTCATTGTTCTCCCGTGAAGTTTGCTAGAAGTGATGTAATGTAGCCCCGGCGGCGCGCCGGACTCCGGTTAAAAACTGCGGGTTTTCCGCCGCACTGCTACGCTGCTTCTGCGCACGTTTCGGGTTTGATCCCGACTCCGTGTGTCGGGGTCACTCACACACCGCGTACACACCGGTCCTCATCTTTATGTCATCGATCCCAACTCCATCCGTGGATCCTTGCTGCTCTTCATCACCGGGAACAACAGGCTGGGACTTTTAAAAAGATCTGTTTGGTTATGAAATGTAAGTGTGGGCTGGAACTGAACCAGCCGAATTAAAGCGCTGTTCCCGATTTCTAAAACGGCATTTCTTTAATATTATTTACCTTGTGTGCTGTGCTTAGCAAGCAAAGAAACATTAAAGTGCCATATTTTTAAAAGGAGTTTGGCGCGGTGCGACAAAATGCGATGGAACGAGTGGTTTCTTAGATTTTCGTGTAACAAATGAGATTTCAGAGCCAAAAACTACAAAACTAGCTGCTCTCATGTTCCACACATGGGTGGTCACCGATTGTGGTTTAATGAATCATCGTGAACAGAAGCAGGTTTAATCGGAGTAAAACAACCTGTAGGTCTGGTTTCACTGCAGCTCCATCAGGCTGAAGCATCTCCACCTCTCAGGGAAGTTTAGGAGGTGCAGCAGCTCTCACTGTCCTGCAGGAAATGTGAGTTATGTAGTGTGCCGGGGCGGCCACTGAGGTTTAAATTAAAGAACATTATTCAGCAGTATTCATGGGAAAATAATGTGCTGAAAGAACAGGAGGAGGAGGAGGAGGAAGACCTCCTCCCAGTCTGGATGATTTACTGTTGATTCACTGAACTGATGGAGCTGCTGCTGCTGTGAGGAATGTGGAGAGTGAAAATTAGAACAATACTTTGAGAGAAGAGGGTGTGATGGGAAAAAGTTTGTGAGTTAGAAGCTTTAAAGTCCTGTTTCTGAAGTGAAACCAGAGCAGCAGCATCATCATCATCATCATCACTGATCGTTACATCTGAGGCTGACATCCCAACACCGGACTGCAGATAAGACACGTGAGTGAGAGCTGAGAGAATAATTAACCGTGGAGCTGTTATTGTCGTATCTGTGTAACAGCTTCTAAAGTTGGAAAGTGTTGTTGGAAAATATTCAGACTTGAAATCTGTAGATTTTTGATCAGGGAATGAAGAACACGTCAGACGTGCAGTAAAACGATTTTCCAGCTCAGACACAAACAGATAATAACAGTGATAATAAAGTTTGTTTGTACCGCACGTTTCAATACCAGCGTTACGACGTGCTTCCTGGAAATGATGAACAAACTGAAAGAAAATGATAAATCTGTGATTTTAATCATTAAAATGAACTCAAAGCCTGAGACGAGCTGTAAATATTCTCCAGCAGGAAGTGTGGGTCTGCGAGAACCCCACTCGTGACCTCTGAAGCTCTCACAGGTCTCAGCAAAGTTTGGCAGGTTGCTAATGACAGGCTAAATGAGAACGCTGGCGTCGTTAGGGCTGCTTATTTTAAATATGTGTCTTTAAAAATAGTTAAAAACCTTCCAAAGTGAGCAGAAAGGAAAATGTCTGCATTGTGCCGCAGTGATGTCAGCCGAAGTGTGGACAAAGGGCCGTGCTGTACTTTGGTGTGATACCACTTTGCACCACAAGATGGTGCAGTGAGCAGTCACGTGTCCACAGCGTAGTTCAGTTACAGGTTAATGCTGGCGTTTCACTTCCTGTGATTGGCTGAAACATCTGTGAGACACCGGATCGGTGCCGCTCTGGTTCCCTCGACTGAAACAGGATTCTTTTCATCACAGACAATAATCTGTGTTTTCATCAAGTTGCATCGACGCATTACTCTTAATCAACTTTAAAATCAGGAAACACCGCTAACGTTAGCCACACGCCTGCACTGACTCACTAATGCAGCTGATGTACATCATCGTCTGCATCACTCTGCTGCCAAACCTGCAGACATTACAACATGTAAACATCATTTTTTGGACCGATTGTGAATAAAACATGACTTGAATTCATGGGAGTGACAGCAGGCGTCTTTTCTTCTGCTGCTGGTGTTTAAAAAGCAGCCACTCTGAGAGCTGCTGAGGCCGTCGTCCTCGGCTCGTCTGAGAGCCTCACGGGGGAGACGACAAAAAGCTAATTCCTCCTTTCACTGAGTGGAATTAAGTGATTGAAGTGCTCCACATTCCCAAATTCTCCGAGTTATTTTGGGGCCGTGGCGGCGCTGAAGGACAGCTGTATATTCATGAGCTCTCCTTTTTAGTCATTAGTCCCCAAATCTTCCTCCAGACGAGCTGCCAAGCAGGTCAGCGACGCCGGGTCTGCCCGGAGAGCGTCTTAGCGGGGATCTGCACAGATCTAAGCTCGGCTGCCGTTAAACGCCTTTAAAGAAACCGCGTCCTCCTCCTCTTCTCACCGCCGTCCGTCACCTCCTCATTATTGAGTGTTTTCTGCATCTGGCACGTTTCATTTTTACAAGTATTGACTTTAATTTGATGAATAAATGTTGAGCGGAGGCTCCAGGGAGTCCCGCAGGACCCGAGAATCTGCACTTTACATGAATCGAGCTTCAATCGATTTGTTCCAGCTGCCGGAAAACATCACAGAGCGTTTATTAGATTCATCCTGTGGGCAAAGATCCAGGCACAGCAAAGGGAACAGCCTGTGTCTGAGGCCGTCTACAGAGCACCGAAGCGGACAAAATAAATCGCATTTAAAAAATCAAATAAGCTCAAGAACAAACTTTTAGTGCTTATTTATTATCATTATTATTATTTAATTCCAACTATGATAAATAGGGCTGCCACGATTAGTCGACTATCAAAATCGTCGACGACTAATTTAATAGTCGACGCGTCGTTTGAAGCTTTGTAAGATCCTGAAAGACGCAGGAATAAGTAGCAGGATTTAAGAGTGTAATAACGGACTGAAACAGAAGATGGCAGCACTGCATGTACAAGGATGCCAGCTGCCGTTAAACCCCGAAGAAGAAGAAGAAGAAGAAGCAGCTGTGTCCCAGAATTCATAGCGCAGCCCAGCTCAGTTTCCAACAATGGCGGCAGCTAGTTAGTTTTAACTTTACTCTTATTATTCTTTCTGGGTCACAAAATAAACGTTTAACATATTTTCAGGCGAGAATGTAGCTGTGTAAACCTCAAATATCTGCTCAGTTTATCAGGACACCACATATTTTCAAAAGCGCTCCGACGTTTTCGGAGACGTCTGTTACCCACTAGCTCGATAGCGAGCCGGGGGCTAGGCTCACTAGAGCCGTGAGAACACCGGACTCCCGGCAAATCTTTTTCAAACCCACCGCCGTCTTTCACTACTCAGGTTAAACATGATATATGAGTCACTTAGATAACTTAAAAATGTTATTGTTTGGCTGTTTTCAGTATTTTATTTGTTCCTGAGTAAATCGGTTTGGCTGAGATTAAAGTTATAGTTTTTACACAGCTGAATAAACGTCAAGCAGACAGCTGATTATCAGAAGTGTGAGATGCTCGAGAATTTACTCCGGTGTCCTGTTATATTTTAGATAGCAAGGAGTTTATTAAACTTCACCGAAACAATCTGCAAACTTCATTAAAATTTAATAAACTATCATCTTGTCTTTATTTTTAGTTAGCACAGACCTTAAACACTTAAAGCTGTAAGCTAATGATAGTTATATAAGAGCAGATGCTGCTGGTGCAATAAGCTGTTCATTATACGTCCAATGGATGATGATCTGATTAGTCGACTATCAAAATAATCGTTTGTGGCAGCCTTAATGATAAATCGACTAGTTACTGCATGTCAATTATTTTTATGGTACTTTATATTAAAAATGAGCATTAAAATCATTAAAATATCAAATGACAAGAACATAGCTGTATTGTATGTATTATTGTATGTAATGTTTGGCATAATAAGTATAAGCAGATTTAAAATGACTTTAGGTTAATAAGTTGAAATGAGCCTCAAACAGCCAAATATTGATCACGTCTTATTGTTTTTATATTTACGTCATCGTTCGTTTCTTAACTTCATTGTGGTCTTTGTTTATTTGGTGAATCGTTTTTAAAGAGTCTCAGAGACCAAAAAACCTGGGTTTGGTTGTTTTTGCTCGCTGATGAGGAGCTGCGAGTCTGAAAACAAGGCGTGAGCTCACGGACCGAATCAAATCGATGCCCCCCCCACCCCAACCCCCCGGCTTTATCCCAGCACCCCCACTCTGCCCAGTGCTCCCAGTGCAGCCGCGGTCAGCCTGCACACAGGCAGCACCGAGCCAGCCTGCTGAATTAGAGGTGATTATATCGCTGTGTGTGTGTCTGTGTGTGGCTGTAAAGCCTCTGCGACAGACTGCCGTTTTGTTACATAACCAGTTTTACACTAAATCAGCCTCGGCGCTCACCGGGAGAGGAAATGACCTCCAACCTGTGCTACCACTAATCGCTAACAGGAAGTTAGTCTACAGGTAAAAACCCAAACACCCTAAAAGTGTTAGAGCGGGCGATACGATTGGTTTTCTTTGTTTCACCTGTTTGCTGGTCAGCTTTGGAGTTTTCATTAATCACTCTGTCATCACCTGTAGGCCCGGAGCTCCGCCCACTTCATTATTTTTAAGCCTGAGAAAAGAATTGTGTCTGACAAAGACCTCACTAGTCGGCCTCAGCTCAGGATTTATCAGATAACTCAAACTTGTGGCCCTCACTGACTCACAGGCTGGAGCCTCCGATGGACGTTAGAGGAACTGCAGCCTGGATGTCCACAGCGCAGCGACCCTCAGTGCCTCGGTGTGTCTCAGTGCACTGGAGCCGCTTTCATTGAGAAAAATGTCTTGGATTGAATAATAGCTGTAGTGCCACCTGCTGGCTTACCTGCTGTATGTATTTGCCATGCAGCAGGTTTGGGAGAACCGGATTAGAGATCGTGCAGCATGAACGTGTCGTTTGGTCCTCGTCACATTTTAGTTTTCTGCGCAGGAAGTGAGGCGAGTCGTTCGGAGTTTCACTCGAGTTTCACTTGAGCTCCATGAGCTCCTCGCTGCCTCTCAGCCTGCCTTTTGCTCTTATTCTTTTCCTTTAAATGACATTTCACTGCCGCAGAGGCAGTCGAATGATCCAGGCTGTTAGTTTGCACTCACCACGCTAAAATCATTTGAACCCTCTTAGATCATAAACAAAGCTGTACGTGTTGTAAGGCAGAAATCACAGCAGTGGTTTGTTGATGATGCAGCCCACGCTGTTTGCTTCACTCTAACCCTCTAACCCTCGGGCTTACAGCCAGACAGAGAACACCTCTGACCTCAGCGAGGTGAATTCAAACGCCCGCCTGAGTCTGTGCTCAGTTGGACTTTATGAAACCGGTCTCAGTTCTGAACCTGTCATGGCTCCTTTGGAAAAGTGTCCACACGGAGACTCGGTCCTGCACAGAAACACCCGCAGACAGACGGCGTAATCCTGACCAGACAGACGCATCTGATCAGGCTAATCCCTCCTCACCTCCCTCTGCTCTGACCTGCAGATTACCACATGCACGCACACACAGGCACACACACACACACACGGACACACACCACTTCAGAAGGCACTGCGTTGTGTAACCCTTTCCTAACCCAAACCCTGCTCCAAACCTTTGCATTGATCCTTCGAACCAGGAGGTTGGTGCAGGTGGTGCTGGTCGTGTGAGGCGTGCTGGCGAGCGCGTGCTGGCGAGCGCGTGCTGAGCTCAGTGAGCTGTTGAACATGCACACCATGTGACTCATAACCTGTGTGAGTGTTTGGCTTTAGTGGGCAGTTTGCATGGAAACAGCCGAGGCTAAAGAGGGAAACGCTTCAGGAGCATCGCTCCGCCCGCCGGAACGCCCATCGAGTCTGACAGTTAATGATCAAATGTGCGAACCCGCCTGGCTGTGGCACATCTGTTTCACAAGAGCGCTGCGTAGGAGAGGAAACGGCCTCCTAGACGCCGACTCACAGATCTACGCCTTTGAGGTCTGAGCAAACTGAACCCCTCCTGAGGCAGCACAGCAGCTCATTTTCAGGCTCAAAGGTCAAAGGTGAAGCCTGGGTCTGGTTTAACCAATGAGGACATGATCAGAATCAAAGCTCCAGTCTGGACAGGGTGGTGTTAAAGGTCATTAGGCCCAAATCTGAGCCCGTTTCCCTTATCGACCTGGCTCCACCTCTTTCTGTGTCTCATGTCTGGTTTTCTAACATCTGTATATCTTCACATCTGCGTCTGTCTTAATCTTGCGTGGGGGAACAATACCGAGAGTGAGCGAGGGAGGTGTGGGCAGGAGTGGAGAGGGGGTGACTGCAGTGAGGAGGAGGATTCCTCATTACAGCATCTGCACTGCACAGGCCTAACATTATCTCAGTCTGGGGTCTTAGAGGAGCTTCACAGGCCAGTTATTACAGAGTAATGGCAGCCTTGCAGCCTGTCATTACCCAGCACAC
>NC_140630.1:2210772-2218272 GCF_057382275.1 Copadichromis virginalis | reverse complement strand
GGCTGATTTCATCCTTTCAAAGCAAAAAAGGCGCTAAACGCTGATTCCTCTGTGGGACGTGTGCTCGGCGTGCAGATCTGCACAGACGGTTTGTTACCTGGTCGACCTGCTGGAGGCCGCAGCAACATATTGCAGCCGGCGGGGGTGGCGGGGACAGGAAGGAGGAAGCAAACGGCCAAATGCTGACGCCGCAGTTTGTTTCACTGAGGACTCAGGTCCAAGCGTGAATCAGATCAGCGCCTCTCCGTCTGCTTTTAAGCCCCAGCATCACGTCTGAATCGTCCTGATCAGCACATTTCTGTTCACCCCGTGTCGGTGTAATAGACACCCGGCTGTGTGCTTCAAACACACCAGCATTTGTCTGCAGCACGAGTTTGTTCTGATGATAATTTCCTGCGTTAGTGTGAAATGTTTCATGAAGGGATTCAGCTCACTGTGAATGAAAGTAAGTCATCCATGTTCTCACAGGCTGTTTGATGTGAAGTCTGCAGGTCGTGAGGTTGTGAATGGATCAGATCACCGTGTCGACACCTCCATCAGGGACTGTCTTTAAATGTAAACCCTGCAAGTTTAAAGCATAGTAATGGTTAAACCGTGGTTATGGTTGGTTCACTGTTTCAGATGGCTGAGTGGTTAGGCCTGGCTGTTTCTGCTCCTCTATCACGAGCTCAGCTGGGATCTTTCTGCGGTTGGCGGCTCGGTGCCGGCCCCGGCTGCAGGCACGTCTCAGTCACTGAGACAAACACAAACACACTGCAGGATTCAGAACTGTCCGACCCTCCGGGCCCCCGCGGATCGTTTTAAAACCCTCCTCATGAGTAAAGTGATGAAAAAATTCCTCCGTGTCTGGATTCCTGCTGCTCGGCGGGAGGCGAGGCGCCCGGCTTCTCCGCGGGGTTCAGCTAACGCGGCGTAATGCCCCTTTAACCCACGCCGGCCCTCACGGCTGCTCCGGTCTCAGTCTGGTGAGTTTTGGTGTAGCGCCGCCCTTATCCACCCGGCGAGTCCTGATGTCTTTCCTCCGGCTCTGACACGTTTGCTTCGATGGTTTCTGGTCTCGGCTTAAATCCTCAGAGCCGTCTTTAGCTTCTGCTCCACTAATTCAGTTTCCTGTCAGTGTTTGTTTCTGTGTGATATCAACAGAGGTTTTAATTCGTCTTAGCTCTGATGTGGTGAAGGTGCAGAAACCCCAGCATTCAAATTAAAGCGTGTATTTCACAGACTTTGTGTGCAGCGTGAGGCACTTTCTTACATTAAATATTACATAATTCAGTTTGCAGTTTCTGCTCTGCAAACATTTTATTTACGAGATCGT
Source organism: Copadichromis virginalis (assembly GCF_057382275.1). Lineage (NCBI taxonomy): Eukaryota > Metazoa > Chordata > Actinopteri > Cichliformes > Cichlidae > Copadichromis > Copadichromis virginalis. The sequence continues at coordinate 2,216,957 of NC_140630.1, read as the reverse complement.
CTCTGGAGGCGAGAAGCGGCTCTGTGGTGAGCGGCGGCGAGCCAGCTGGTGAGGAAAAGACAAAATGGTAAAAGCTGTGCTGACTGAACTTTCAAAATAAGAGCCAAAAATAAACTAAATGTGTGGTGTTGTGGAAAATCAGTTGCAGATGGTGTTGTTCTCGCAGACAGATTAAAAAGATGAGTCTCCCAGGCGGCCCGCCCACCGCTCTCTGGTTGTTTTTCTTGGTGTCTTCAGGTGATTGTTGACTGAAAGAATGTTTTTAAAGACGCGCCCTCCGTCTCGAGTGTGTCCTGCAGGTGATTCACACCTGATGACTGATCCTGGTCAGCGTGAGTCACTAAGATCTGCTAAACGAGCTTTTATAAAGTCTGCAGTGAAACTGAGCGGCGAGCTGATGTTTGCTGTCTGTGACACGTGCAGCGTCGTGTTTTCTCTTCCTGTCAGTCATGCACACACATGCGCACACACATACAGCTGCAGCAGTTTGTCCTCTGGGCACGCTCACGCCAGCTCCCATCATCGCGCCGCAGACGTCTTCATCACGCGGTGCAGACGGTTTCCTGCAGCAGACGGAGATGCTGACGAACTTGGTCTGACACACAGACTTTACTTTTACTTCTGCAACTCCTCAGGTCACTAAGCCCGCTCTCTGATTGGTCAGGACAGCATTGGCTGTTGGTTCGTGCTGACAGGTGATTGGCTGACAGGTGTGGCGATGTGTTTGGTGGAGTTAGAGCAGCAGCACAGAGACACACCGTCAGTAAGGACTTGTGCTGCTGAGGTGAAGCTCTGACTCCGTTTCCCAGAATGCTCCCCTGCGTTGTTTCGTTTTTTAAAACTTGTTTTTCCTCCTCTCAGGTCCTCTGGCACCTCGACATCTTCCGCCGCAGTTTCCGTCAGCTGACCACCCATAAGTGCATGGAGGACTCGTGCATTTTCTGCGCTCTGAAGGTGAGAACCTCTCCAAACCTGACCCTCAACCCCTGACCCCGGTCCCTCCTCTCACTGACCCCTGACCTCTCCATTCCACAGAGCATCTTTGCTCAGTTCCAGTACAGCAGCGACAAAGTTTTGCCGTCCGACGCGCTCCGCAGCGCGCTCGCCAAAACCTTCCAGGACAAGCAGCGGTTTCAGCTCGGCATCATGGACGACGCTGCGGAGTGCTTCGTAAGACGATGACACACAAACTCTGGAGGCGCTGCAGCGCTTGATCAGTGTTACAGTAGAGATTACACTTTGACCAATCAGAACCAGCGTTTCAGTAGCTCGGGCGTGCCCGCGGGCCCTCGCCGCGTTCACTCGATTATCTAAGCTCAGGCTTCACTTCTGCGTCTGTGCAGGAAAACATCCTGATGAGGATCCACTTCCACATCGCAGACGAGACCAAAGAAGACATCTGCACAGCCAGACACTGCATCCCCCACCAGAAGTTCGCCATGATGCTCTATGAGCAGGTGAGGAAGAAACTCTGGGATCACAGAGAGGGTTTAACCAGTCAGTCAGGTGCAATGACTGTAAAACCAGTTAAAAACCAGTAATATTCCTTTTCTTTTTATTAACGAGTCGCTTTAAAACAATCATCTGTCACTGGTTTACCTGCTGCTTCACACACCTGCAGGTGGCTTCATTTCCTAACTTTACCTGATATTTTACTTTTGTACTTTGACTGTATGAGCATGAAGAGTCAACACACACAGACACAGAGACACACACACACACACACAGACACACACACACACACACACACACACAGACACACACAGAGACACACACAGACAGACACACACAGACACACACAGACACACACAGAGACACACACACAGACACACACAGAGACACACACAGACACACACACACAGACACAGAGACACACACAGACACACACACAGACACAGAGACACACACAGACAGAGACACACACAGACACACACACACACAGACACAGAGACACACACACAGACACACACAGACACAGAGACACACACAGACACAGAGACACACACACACACAGAGACACACACACACACAGACACAGAGACACACACACAGACACAGAGACACACACACACACACAGAGACACAGAGACACAGAGACACACACAGACACACACAGACACACACACACACACACACACACAGAGACACACACACAGACACAGACACAGAGACACACACACACACAGACACAGAGACACACACACACACACACACACAGACACAGAGACACACACACACACACACACACAGACACACACACACACACAGAGACACAGAGACACACACACAGACACACACACACACACACACAGAGACACACACAGACACACACAGACACACACACACACACACACACACACACACACACACACAGAGACACACACACAGACACAGACACAGAGACACACACACACACAGACACAGAGACACACACACACACACACACACAGAGACACACACACACACACAGAGACACAGACACACACACACAGAGACGCACACAGACACACACAGACACACACACACACAGACACACACACACACACACAGACACACACACAGACACAGACACAGAGACACACACACACACAGACACAGAGACACACACACACACAGACACAGAGACACACACACACAGACACAGACACAGAGACACACACAGACACAGAGAGACACAGAGACACACACAGACACAGAGACACACACACACACAGACAGACACAGAGACACACACACAGACACAGAGACACACACAGACACACACACACACAGACAGACACACAGACAGACACACAGAGACACACACAGACACAGAGACACACACAGACAGACACACACACAGACACAGAGACACACACAGACACAGAGACACACACAGACAGACACACACACAGAGACACACACAGACACAGAGACACACAGACAGACACAGAGACACACAGACACAGAGACACAGACACAGAGACACACAGACAGACACAGAGACACACAGACACAGAGACACACACACAGAGACACACACACAGACACACACACACACACACACAGAGACACACACACACACACACACACAGAGACACACACACAGAGACACACACAGAGACACACACACAGAGACACACACACAGACACACACACACACACACACAGAGACACACACACACTCCGTGTTCACCTCCCGTCTGGTTCAGTGTGTGTGCAGCAGCTGTGGAGCCTCCTCGGATCCTCTGCCCTTCATTCAGATGGTCCACTACATCTCCACCACCTCCCTGTGGTAAGTAAATCCAGCGTTTACCAGATCATATTTATTGAAGACTGGAGCTTCTTCATCATGAAGAACTGACTCACACACAGTAACACTCCTCCTCCTCCTCCTCAGTAACCAGGCAGTGAAGATGTTGGAGTCGAGGGAGAAGGCGACCCCGGGCATGTTCGGGGAGCTGCTACGAAACGCCAGCATGGGGGACCTGCGCAACTGTCCTGTGAGCAGCAGCTCTCCTGCGACGCACACACACTGACTGGCGTGAAGCACTCAGAGGTCACGGCTCACCTTTCTTCCTCCTCCTCTTCCTCAGAGTCAGTGCGGTCAGCAGCTGCGGATGGCTCGTGTCCTCCTCAACAGTCCGGAGATCATCACCATCGGCCTGGTGTGGGACTCGGATCACTCGGACCTGGCCGAGGACGTCATCCACACCCTGGGAACCTGCCTGCGCCTCGGGGATGTAAGTAGAATAAGACACGGCATTAAAGCACGGTCTGAACAAAGCGAAGGGTAAACGCGAGCGTCGGCGGCGTGCGGTGACATCTTCCCCTCTCTGCAGCTGTTCTACAGGGTGACTGAGGAGAAGGCTCGGCAGTCCGAGCTGTACCTGGTCGGGATGGTGTGCTACTACGGGAAACATTACTCCACTTTCTTCTTCCAGACTAAGATCCGCCGGTGGATGTACTTTGATGACGCACATGTCAAAGAGGTATGTGTGCACACAGGTAGAAACATCTGCAGCGACAGATGTGTCAAACGCTTTCCTTTACTTTATTCTCACGGTCGTGTCGTGAGGCGGAGGATGAGTTTCTCTGCTCACCAAGACACTTGTAATAACGTAGTAATAACGAGGTGCAGTGCCACCGAGGCCGGTTAGACTCTGCTGTAGTGCGACTGTAATGCGAGTGCGTTTTGTGTGTGTTTGTGATGTAAAGGAAAGCTTTGACCTTTGATCTGCATCAAAAAGAACAGTTTGCTGTTAGGAGACTTCTCAGAGCCACGTGTTCTCACCGTGTGGACGTGGGGGCGTGGTGTCAGGATCTCGTCCCTGCTTTTGCAGACGATGTGGTTCTCATCGTTAAGGTTCGCAGCTGAGTGTGAAGCAGCTGGATCAGGGGGGGTTTCATTATCTCGGGGTCATCTTCAGGACGGAGGAGGAAGTGCAGCCGAGCGGTGTGGTGGTGAGGCGTGAGCGGGCTCAGCCTCAGAGACGGGCTGAGGAGCTCGGGTTCAGCATCTGTCCTCTAGCTGGAGGTGATGATAAGAGGGTGTTTAGACCCACACCACCACGATCTGGACCCAGATGAGCAGCAGGTGGTTATGGATTAAAAAGCCTCGTTATTTAAGTCGCGCTGCTTCGCTTTATTTAGGCTCGGGGGGCCCACCCGCAACACCTCCACAGCCCACCAGGGGGCGGTGGCCCAGACTTTGGGAGTTGTGGGGTTAACTGATACACAATCAAATTTCCGTGTGTGGTCAGGAAGAGAAATGACCTCATGTGCTTCCTGTCCTTCCCTCGACCTCCCCACTATCACCTCTTTCCTCCTGCCTCCTCCTGCTCCCTGTCGCCTCTCTCTTCTGTCATCGACGCTCTCTGATGGAAAGAGAGATGTCATTCCCCGCACTCCCTCACTCTCTGCTGGTTGTGAAAACAAGGATATCCCTCTATTGTTGACCAGTCCAGCTGGACAGAGTGGAGGGTGTGGTCAGAGCGCGCTCACACCACAGCGACACTTTTGCTCACGCTGCAGACTTTCATTCTGTCTCTTTCTCTTAAACAAACACATATTTTCACACGGCCGGGTCGGCGCGGCGTGCTGAATCCCGCGGACGTCCTGTCACAGCCGAGCGGGGCTGAAGCTTTTGGATGTTTGGAAGAATCGGAGGAAGTGTTGAAGTAATCGAGCAGGAGGATTTTACAAAGACACACTGAGCGGGAGGATGGGGAGGAGGCGTTTTTCCATCACGAAGCCGTGAGCTGCTGTCAGCATCTGGACGTCCCGACTGCAGCCGGTAAAGCACCGGCTCCTCCTCACCTTCCCAACTGTTGGCTTGAATTATCTTCCATTAATTCAAGATTATTGCTTTAAATTTGTTTCTATATTTTTGCCTGAAGTTTATACAGAAACACTTAAGGTTAAAAAAAAGGTAATAAGTTCATTCTTGGTAATTACGGGAACAGGAACTGTCTGCGGTGGAGACAGATGCCTGGCAACTTTTTTTTTTTTGGCAGCACTGAAATGAGATTTTAGACAAGAACTGGATGCAGCACCGTGACTCCTCCCACTGTTTTCAGGGCTTTGTAGCCTCAACAGGGGCAACAAGCAGACACAGCTTAGTGTTAATCAAAGCTCAGTGACATCCAATTAACTGCAGACAGTGTTAGTACAGCAACCTCACAGCAGCCGTGTTATTGGTTACGTCAAGTTAGAGAGCTCAGGGACCTCCACCATCTACCTGTCAGTCACAGAGGCCACGCCCCTAACAGTTGTTTGTCTCCGTCTCCTGATAAACTGTTGGCCAGTCTCTTCTCCGATATGTAAAACGGTGTCATCTGCATACAGTGACACTCTTCTCCTGCTCATTCCTCTCTTTCACTTCCTCTCAATCTTTATTCTGTAACAAAAGTTTAAAACTGTTTTTAGACCAAACAGTTTGTGTCCGGCTGTAAACATGTTTATTTCTGCTGTAAAGTTTTAACATGAGCATCTTTGGGGGCGGACTCCCAGAGGAACTGCAGGTTTTTATCCCGTTCGTTCTCAAGTTTGCACGTCTGACCTCAAACATTTGTTCTTGCTGTTTAACCTGTTAGCAGGTGTGAAACTGCGCTTCAGTGTAGATTTCAGGCTTTAGTGGGTAACAGCTCTGCAGCTCTGGAACTGCTCAGTGTGATTTGGTGTCTTTTAAAAGCATCTTCTAACCT
>NC_140630.1:2080772-2208272 GCF_057382275.1 Copadichromis virginalis | reverse complement strand
ACCACAGTGAGGGTAGGCGGGGCTTAGGCCAAAGACTTGCTCTGTGAACTGCCTGACATGTGACATGAGTCTAAAAGTATCACGAGCCCACGCTCAGCCTGGCGACAAACACTCGAGTTTCACAGCAGGATGATTTCTGGGCCATAGCGCCATCTAGTGGCATTTTTGTGACCTCTGATAATTCAGCACCAGCTGTGTAGGTGTAGTGTATGTGGGTGGAGCAAAGTCTCAGGGCGTAGATCAGCTGATTCTGAAGGTGAAGCCGTGTTTTTATTTCCCATCCAGTCATTCATCCACCTCCTTCGTTCACTCTCCTCTGGGGTAAGGTTACTCCTTCTCCTCCTCGTCTTTTCTTACTCCTGCTTTTCTCCTCCTCCAGGCGAGACGTTAAAGGAGCAGCAGGTTCCTCGTCACCTCCCCAAACCTTCGTCTTCCTTCTCATCATCGACCAGCCGCCTGCGAGACTTCAAGGAGACCATGAGCAACATCATCCACAGCCGACCCCTCTCCTCCTCCTCCTCCACGTCTCTGCCGGCCGCCGGCTTCTCCTCTGAAATCACCCCCTCCTCGAACAGCAGCCATCACCACCACCTCCCTGCCAGCAGCGCCGCTCCTTCCTCCTCCTCCTCCGCTGGGAAAGCTCAGGACTGGGAGGCCGACAGCACCAGCAGCGAGTCAAAGTCCAGCTCCTCCGGGGGAACAGGGAGGTACCGGCCGGCTTGGAGGCCCCGGAGGGAGGCGCTCAACATCGACAGCATCTTTAACCGCGAGAGGCGGAGGCAAGCAGGGTACAGCCCCCTCGGAGCGCCGCTGCTCGACGACTGTGGAGCTCAGGACGCCTCCTCGGCCCTGGAGGAGGTGACGCCTGTCCGGACGGGCTCCTCCAGGACTCTCCCCGCCTCCTTCTCCAGCAGCCACAGAGGAGGTGGAGCTGGACCGGGAGGTGAGAACGAAGGAGCGGGAGGAGCCGTGCTGTCTCCCGCTGCTCCTCCTGCTGCTCCACCCAGGCTGATCCAGAGGATGGAGAGCGGCTACGAGAGCAGCGAGAGGAACAGCAGCAGCCCGGTCAGCCTGGACCTGAACCCGGGAGACAGGTGAGCTCCAGAAGGTCGTCATCAATCGATCAATACTCCAGTCGGCAGATCGTATCGCACCTTACGTGAAGTCACTGTTTAAGTAAAATAATTATATTTATTAAAGACAGAACAAGGGAGTAAATTCAAACGTGAGATGGCGTGTACACGAACACAGTAACGTAAAAAACAACATACGATGAGATAATAAAAGCACAAAGTGAAATAAAAGGTACAATAATAAAAGAACTCCATTAAATAAAAAGAAAACAATGCAATAAAAATAATGTAAATATAAAATAAATCCTTCAGCAGATTTAAAAATGCACATTTTCTCATCTGTATAAACAAAGCTGTAAAAAGTGGCATAATCAGGAAATTTCCACCTTTTCAGTGGTCCTTGAACTGCCCATGTGCCCTGTTTACTCAAACAATTGGCAAAAATAAACCATTTGCACCAATCAGATCCTGTAAAAACAAATAATACACAAAAGAAAACACGCAGGATCGCCGTCGCTGTGTTTCTGCAGCGGGTTTGTCAGATTAGGAGCAGAGCTGATTACGACCCCGTCCTGCTGCAGCAGTTAAACTTTCCTGTCATGCTAAGTGACTCCTTTGGTGGTTTGAGAGTTCGTTCTTGTAAAGTCATTAAAGAATGACCCTGCCCCTGAACCTGTATGACAGAATATGAGTGTTCAGTGGAGTCTAAACTCAGGATTGGCTCTGTTATATGAAACTTCAGCTCCTGACGCTAAACGTGTCTCTGTTTCTCCTCTTCAGGGAGTGTGTGGTGAAGAAGGCTTTGTCGTCCTCTTCCTCCTCAGGACCCTCGTGGAGGAACGCCCGCTCGAAGAGCAGCGGCGCTTTGCTGCAGGAGCTCAGCTCGTCCAGCAGGGGGAGCCTCGGTACGAACGTCTTCGTGTTCTTGCTCATGCAGACGTTGAGCTCTCAGCTCTGCATGTCAACAGGCCGACTTTACTCCGGCGTGCAAACTTGTTTTATATATTAATGCTGATGGTGTTGTTGCAGCGCCCTCTGCAGGCCGCAGCGAGCTGGACGAGCTGCAGGAGGAGGTGCTGAGGAGAGCGAGGGAGGAGGAGCAGCAGCGGCGGCAGGAGAAGGAGAGGGAGGCGGCGCTCGGCTTCAACCCGAGACCCAGCAAGTACCTGGACCTGGACCAGCTGCAGATCCAGGGTACAGACACACACACACACACTGACACACACACTGACACACACAGACACACACGCTGACACAAATACACTGACACACACTGACACATGCACGCACACACACTGACACACACACACACTGACGCACACAGACACACACAGACACACACAGACACACACTGACACACACACACTGACACACACACACTGACGCACACTGACACACACACAGACACACACACAGACACGCTTCAGCTCAGACTGTTACTAAATTCACGATTTCATAAAAAATGGTTTTATTTTGAAAATCCTGTTGGCTGTAATTCTCACTCTTGTTGCTTCCTCTTTGTTTTTTCTCTCGTTATGTGGCGTTTGTCTCGTGCTGCGAGTGGGTTGTTTGATTGGACGGTTAGCTAGTGTCGCGAGCAGAAGGAGAGACGCATCGAGGTGTTGGGAGTTCAGTGGAAAGTCCGCGGGGGAGTCGGGAAGGACTCCGTGAAAACACAAAGTTTAAAGCTGTGTGCGTCTTCCTCTTTTGCTCTGCAGGTAAATCGGACACTTACGAGCGGTGCGTGTCAGAGGCGGAGCTCCTGCTGGACCAGTCGATGCGTCTGGAGCAGGCAGGCGAGGTCGCCGCCGCGCTGTCAGCTGTCAATGAAGCTGTCTGTAAGCTCCTCCCACTGCCACTAACCACACTCTCTCCACTTTGAACGCAGCCAGGCAGAAACCTGACGGCCGACTTACACACACACGAACGCGAGAAGCTGAATCGAGCTTTAAACAATCCGCTCACCCAAACAAACATCGGGATGGTTTTTGATGACATCATTACTGCGTCTGTATTCGCCGCTGTTTGCTTCACGTGTGTCAGTCAGATGTGAACCATGAGGGTCTGTAAATATCACAGAGTGTTAACTCAGCTCAGGGTTCGAGTCACTTCATCAGATTTGGCTCATTCTGTAGTGGGACAAAGTGAAGACTGTCCTCATTAAAAATAGACAGGAAATGTCCTCAGTGTGACCCCGCCCCCTGCAGATCCTCTTATGTCCAGCAGAGGCAGCAGTGAGTCTGTCCCCATAAACTCCCATGTTAAACGATAGAGCAGGAATATTCATACTTACAGCCTGATACTAACGGTTTCCCTTCAGAACGCCTGTTTTAAACTTCTGTTAGAGAATAAAGATGAGAGGAAGTAGAAGAAGAAGAGTGTCACTGTATGCAGATGACACAGTGCTGTAAACGGGAGACGTTGAGGGGTCAGAGGTGGACGGGGTCACAGTTCGACTTCATTTCTGTCAGTAATCTGGAACTCCAAATGGTCCCTCTGTCTTCTGTTGGAAAGAAGTTTAATTCTGAAAGTCATCCATTTATCAAACAGACCATCATCACAGCACGTCAGTTTTTCCTCGCCACAGAGAAAAGCAGCTGGAGTGAATCTAAGAAGCCGTGAGCTCTGCTCCTCTAAACACCTGCAAACATCCCAGAAAAGCACACTGGGCTGCATCACACAGCAGCCTCTGTTATTTACTGGTTCATGTGTGACTTCCTGCGCTGTGAGGTCACACGTGAACGTGCGGTTCAGCGCCGTCACCCGTAGATGATCAAGCGTGTCGGGAGGCGTCCTCGAAGCTGACAGCCGGGTTGTTTTTCTTTGGTTGTGATTCTCTTACTTTAACCTTCTGTCTGGACTTGATTTCTCCATTTCATCGTTAATAACCACGCCACCTTCATGTCAGCAGTGCGATGTTTGATTTCCTGTCAGCTGTGAGTTTTCTTTGTCAGATTGTTTTGCATGAAATCATCATAACGAGTTCTTTTCTGCATCTTTGGTTCATTTTTTATTCTTTTCTCTCTGTCTGTTTTCTTTTCATTTTCCTTCTGTTGTGGATTTTCTGTTGAATTGTGACTCGGCTGCAGCCAAACTGCGGCCGGTGGTGGCTGAGGGCGGAGCTAGTAGTCACAGCCGGCTGCAGCGCTGCATGAGGAGAGCCCGCAGCCTGCAGCAGCGCATGCAACTGCTGCAGCAACAACAGCAGGACTCAGAGGCAGGCAGAGAGAAACCACCGCAGCAGCAGGAGGAGCAGCAGCTCCAGGAACAGCACAGGTACCGCTGCAGCCTGATCAGCCAATCAGAACGCACCAGCAGGTGGCGCCCTGTTACCTTCTGTGTATTAAACCTTGTTATTCCTGATGTGTGAACAGAACCTGTGGAGGTTGGAGGTGTAAATCCTCAGCTGAGCTCAAAACTCCTGACATCTTACCTCCTCATGGGCTGATGTAAGAACCTGACGAGAGCTTCAACCAGAGCAAAAATAAATTGAGAATAAATCGGGCAGTAATTATTAGTCTCGTGCAGTAAACTCACACATGTGGTTCTAACGCGATGATGTGGCGTTATTTTTGTGCCACTAATCTGAGCGCACGTAAGAAAAATTTGCAAGTTTTGCATTTTGAGGAGAAATTTGTTTTGAGCGAAGAAAAGCTAAATCTGAGCGAACAAAACTCATCGCTGCGTGCAAAAACTGTGTTTCAGTGTTTGCTATTATCCACACACACACAACAGCAGCCCCTCTCGCTCAGTTTTTGCATGTGTTGCTCGCGCTCTCAACATTTCTGCCCGTGTGCGCTCAGCTCTTTCTCTACACCGTTATATTTGTGCCACAAAACCAGCCAATCACAGACTTGGATGCAAAAAATTCTGATTGGCTGTTTTGGTCTCCAATCAGCTTGTTAGCTGCTGTAGCTAAACCCAGGCAAATATCCCAGAATGCATTTCATCCAAAACACAGAGTGGCCAAGTTTGAGATATTACTCTGTCTGGGTCACAAAATAAACGTTTAAGATATTTTCAGGTGAGGATGTTGCTGTGTGAACTTCAAATATCTGCTCGATTCATCAAGACGTCACATATTTGCAAAAGTGCTCTAACGTTTCCAGAGATGCCTGTTACCCACCAGCTGACCGGGTGGTCAAGGCGTGGCCCCAGGTATTGACCGGCCCACCAGGTATTACATGAAAAACCATAAAGCCTTTGAACGAAAGCAAAGCTGCTGTGACAGTGACGTACACTGTTGTATATATGTATGATTTGTATCACCTTCATGTTTCCAAACCGACATCATGACCAGCAGCTTTCCAGCTGTGGCTCCAGCAAACATCAGCTGATACTAGAAATTAATATTAAATAAATTCTAACAACAGCTGATCAAGCTTAAATGTGCTGCTGTTGTTTAGCGCGACATCCGCTGGTTTCCTGTTTCTGGCGCAAAGTGATAAACAAACAAGAGAGCCGATCAGCTGATCATTGATCAGTTTCATGATTGAAGTAGCAACAGGAGAGGGAGGGGAGAGGATGAGAGAAGAAGAAACAGCTGTGCAGCAAAGACACAGAATAACTCCAGCTTTGTGTCTTTTTTCATTGTAGCTGAAGTCCAGGACAAATCGCTTCCCTTTTCACCTCAACATGGATGTATTGTAATTGGTCCAGCCCAGCGTTGATCATGACCAATTGGCTAATTCACCACCATCATCGTTTATACCGTTAGAAAATGAAAGTGCCAAATGCCCGGCATGCCCAATGGCCACTCCAGCTGTGCGGTCAGCTGGTGGCTAACAGACGTCTCTGAAAACGTCAGAGCACTTTTGCAAATATGTGACGTCTTGATAAATGGAGCAGATATTTGAAGTTTACACAGCTCTGGCGTAAAGCCAGTCATTAACACACCCCTCTCTCCCCCCCGCCTTTCTATCCTATTCCCCCCAAAGTGAAAAGCCTCTCTCGGGCCGAATACTTCTGACAGAGATGCACAGCAGCCAATCAGCCTCCTCTGTGGACCAGCAGACGCCGCCTCCCTCCACCTGCCTCATTAGGTCGCTGCCTCCCCAGTCAACCTTGGTGTCTGACCCCGCCCCTTCAGGTTCACCTCGGGAGGACAGGAAGACCCTCTGTAGCGTCGGCTCCCTCCCTGCTCTCTGTGTGGATGCCCCTGTGGAAGACTTGGCTCCACCCCCTCCGCTTGAAGAGGAGGAGCTTTCAGTGCAGTGGACCATAACATCTCCTGCCCCAGTGCCTCCAGTACAAGCCCCGCCCCCACCCCGGCTGCATCCCCAAATCCTGTCACCTGTTGAGACGTTGAAACCGTCTTACACCCGGCAGCCTCAGGCCACACCCCCAGACTCCAGCCACATACCGTCCCCGCCCCCTGCCCCTCATGCAACCAGGAACTGGTCGTGCTTATACCTAGACCAAGACGTCATCGACTCTCCCAGTCCACCAATCAGCTCGCACCTGTACTCACCGCCAGACTCCCCCGCCAACATTCCCCCAGTGAGCCGCCCGGACCTGCCCGTTTCCCCGCCCACAGTGGCGCTGCCCGTGGAACGCTGGGCTGAAAACGTCAACAGATACTATGGCTCCCAGAGCACTGGGGGAGGGGGACTGGTGGCGGCGGCGCTGGTGACGCCCGGCGAGGAGCTGTCAGAGCTGGAATCGCTGTACCAGGCCAGTCTGCTGGCTCCCAGCATGCACCGGGGCAGCCGGGGAGTCAGCCCCCAGCCGAGCGGCAGCAAACCAGGTAGGAGCCTCTGCTGGACGTCAGTGGAACTGCAGCGTTTGGTGCCTCAGAGGTTGAAGCTGGACATTTATTAATAGTTCCAACCAATCAGGAGCCTTCGCTCAGCTGACCTGTTCATGCCGTCATAAACGTGAACTGATGGCGCTGCTAACACGAGTTAATAAAACAAGTTCAGATTGTTCCAGCAGAAGCAACGCCTGCTCCGTGTTTACCCACAATGCACTTTAAGTTTCCTGCAGTGAGTGAAACGGATCAAACGTGAGGCACCAACGCTGGTCTCAGCTCCTCTACGTCACAGACATGAAGCTGCTGATAGCAGACGCCATCCTGCCCGTGTGACTGTGAGCTATAAATGATGTTCATAGTGTGTGTGTGTGTGTGCGTGTGCGTGCAGGCGTGAGGAGGAGGCAGTTGGGTCCCGGACGCTCAAAAACGCCGACAGCTGAGATCGAGAGAGACGCCTACAGGACCCCAATAGCAGGCCTGCAGAAGGTGTGCACACCTGTGCGTTCAGCCGATGACGGCGTTCACGTTGTTTGTGCGACCTTGTTAAAAAAACTGAACTCTCCTGTTTGACCTGCAGCCGCCGTCAGCTGAAGACGAGAGCTACAGCGCCGAAAACCTGCGACGCATCGCCCGCAGCCTCAGTGGGACCGTCATCGGGTCGCGACCCCAAAACCTCGCCCCCTCCCACAGCTGTGTAAGAGAGAAACACACACACACAAGCTCGTTCAACTATCTTAGTGAGGACCTTCATTGACATAATGGTTTCCCTAGCCCGGACTCTAAACCTGACCATGACCTAATTGTAACCCTGACACTAAAACCACATTTTGAGCCTCAGAAAGGCTTCAAACTTGTGAGGACACACCGGTTCTCACAAGTGTAGTAGAATGCAGATTTCGGTCCTCACAAAGATAGTTAGACAGGAACACACAGAGGCACTAGCAGCTTCCTTCTGCCACCTTGTGGTCGCACCTTGTAACTGCAGCCTGGAGCTCAGCTTTGGTGCAGAGCAGGGAAACCTCTTTATTCCGTCCATGTCACAGAAAAATGAGGCATCTTTAAAAATCAGTGAACCTGTCCAGGTGAACTCGAGTCACACCCATCGAGTGACGCTGTCACATTTTAGCCTGTGACCTCATAAACACGTTACCACTCATGAGGATGGAGAATATTTAACCGGAACTGTCTCTGAGCAGCAGCTTCCTGTGTTTCTGCACGCTTCGCTCTGCTCTCGGCGCCGCTGGCGTTCAGCCATCTCGTATTCAGGCCTCAGGAATCGCCTCAGGCCGCCGCATTAAACATTGATGGGCAGTTTAGTTCTCCCATTAAGCTTCTAACCTCAGAGCCCGACAGCTGAGCGGCGCTCGGCGTCAGATCCTCACCGCGTTCCCTCGGCCCGAGGGTTTGATTCCTAAATCTGTTACAACGTGAGGGGAGAACTGAGTCATTCAGCAGCGTGCACGCAGACACGATCATGGTGTCACCCCCAGACTTGCATCTCAAAGATGCAAGCCCCTCCCCCATGTTTGTTGTTTTTTTTTTATCTTTTCGCTCTTGTTTCATGTGTGTTTTTTTCTTCATCACGTTAACATGTTTTCATTTCTCCCCCTCCCTTTGTTTTCTCACTGACGCCTCCACCTTCACTCCTCCTCCTCCTCCTGAAGGACCCCTCTGTGTCCAGACCCCCCCTCAGACATTCTTCCTCCTCCTCTTCCCTCCTGCGTCGTTCCAGCTCCTCTACCCTGCATCCCCCCTCCTCTCCCTCCTTCACTGCAGACCACTCCCACCACCACCAGCCCCGACTCCACGGCCCCTCTCCTCCTGCACAGCACCCCCCCACGCAGACATCACAGCCCCCCAGCTCCAGGCCCTCATCCTGGGGACACTCAGGTAACGTGCCGGCCCTTCACCTCCATCTTCAGAGCAGCTGGCCGGGCATGCTGGGAAATGCAGTTCAACAAATGCTGAAGTCAGATTCTCTCTGTAGTTCAGACAGTTTAGTTTGATTAAACGCTCCCAGCGTTCCCATGGCAACCTGCTCACAGGTGAAAACCTGGAAATGATCAAAGTGACAGGATTCCTTTGCAGTCATGTGACCCTGCTGCCGTGCTGTACATGTGAACCCGTCACGCCTACAGTGCTGTGCATAAGTCTTGAGTCACCGTTTGTAGGAAAAAGTGAAACGTGTGCAGAGTTACTGAAACATGATGGAGGCGGGCTGTTTGGTGTGAGCCCCGCCTCATTTCTGCCGGTCGTCTTCAGGACTTTTGCACAGCGCTGAGGGTGTGGCAGAAAGCGTGAACGCCGCCTGACGTGTCCTCTTCCTCTTCCTCAGGAGCTGGTGCGAGCATCCAGCAGCACGTTCTGGTTGTGCCTGACCGGCGTCAGACTCTTTCAGCTCACGGCGTCCCGCTGAGTTACGGCACGCTGCCTCGAGCTCCTCGCCGAGCCCCACCTCCCTCCACCTCCTCCCTCCCCAGGCCCAGAGCTGGCACCGGCCCCGCCTCCCCTCTGGGACAGCAGAGCCTCTACGCCACCATGCTCCGCCCTCGTCGTTCCGCCGCCAGCGCCAACGGCCACTACGGGCACCCCTCATTGGGCTACGCCCCCCACCACCTCAGAGCGTCAGATGGCCCTGCCCACCCACTCCGCCTGGACATCCCCCCAGACGGCGACTGGCGACGCGATACCAACTCCAGGACAGTCCAGCCCAGCTCCTCTTGGGACGCCCGCCTCGCTCGCCACCCGCAGCCTCCTCGGCCCCGCCGGCCCCCCCAGCTCTGCTCGCTCTGCCAGCAGCTTCCTGCTGAGCCGGCGCGCTCCTGTTGCTCCTCGTGCGGTGCCTACGTGGCTCGGTTCCGGCCAACCAGCTGATCGGACCACAGCGAGAGTTTTACTGCAAATGTGGCTCGCTGACATCGTGAAGGAGCTCAAACGCTGTGTGTGCGGCGTGATGATGTCACTTTGGAGGAAAACTCTTGGATTGGCTGTGCAGTGTCGCCCTCTCATCCTCACTTCTTCATCACGGATCTCCTGCTGCTCCGCTCGCCTCGCCGAGCTCACGCACACCAACACGTCTCTGACATCACGAAGCTCCGAGCGGCGACCTGCTGTCTGCTCGGCCCTGAACTCTGATTGGACAGAAGCAAAGAGCGGCTTGGTTTGAGAGCTGAAGCACGCTCGAGGTCCTGATCTTAGAGAAGTGTTTGATAATTTCTGTAAAGCTCAAATTCAGACGCGCTGCTTGTAAACTTAAACGCTAACAAACGGTTGCGATGCCTGGCGTGGGTTCACCTGCTATCGCGTGAGCCCCCCCTGGTGGACGCCAGCGTTATAACACCACTCTGCTCCTGACCGTCTTCAGAGGAACGTCCCCAACGAGCCGGCGCAGTTTGCATTAACCTCAGCATCATTTTTTTTTGTTTTAGTCTGTTAGGAGGTTTTAACTGAAAAGCTGTCAAATATACGGTCCGGGGGCCAGAACCGGCCCGCAAAAGCAGGGCGCTCTGGTCCACCTGTATATAAACAATGAGGGCTTCAGCTCGTTCAGTGACGGGTGGATGCTGGCTCACGGGTGGAGGACTTTCTTCTGTTGGTCCAGTTGATCAACTTTGATTGGAGCATCAGGAGTTGTTTGCGGGTCGTGGCGCTGACGCGTGGAAGCGCGTCCTCCTGGTGATTTTTGTAGTTGTGTGTAGGCGAACTAACCTGAGCGTGCTCACCTGTCGCAGCCCGGCCGGCTCATTTCTCTTCTCTAGATTATTGTAGAAGAATAACCGCAGCTTTGTTTGAGCAGCTAATATTTAGCATGTCTTCAGCTCACCTGTCGCAGGTGTTCGTGTGCTGCCGTGATGACGTTTGTTAGCGCGGTAGCTTGACCGCTTTTAGCGCACTTCACAAGTGTTACGATCGACGTTTCTTTCGCTCGTTGCCAATTTCTTTCGACATCCCTCCCATTTATTTGGGGGAGGAGCCTCCCTTATTTTTCTTACTCCGATTGGCTTGTTAGACTTTCTGCCAAGACCGGCACTGGCTCCACCCACGTGGTGCTCCAGGTGAGCTCGGAGTGAAAGGTTGATGTTTCAGATGAAGTTATTTTTGCATCACGTTTGCTTTGCCACAGTGGATTTTGATTTCGTTGGTATATTTTTGATGCTTATTTTTCTACGCTGTAGAGTGAACACAGACGAGAGGACGAATAAAATGTTTAAAGGAAAAAGTCTCACTGGTTCATTGTCTCATTCAGGGTTTATTTAAATATTTTCTGCTGTGTTTTTACATCATGAAACTCGTGACTTTACATTCAAATATTTTCTTCATGTAAAATAAAGTAAAAATTAAAAATTGCCTCAAGTTTAAAATAACAAAAACATTTCCCACTTTATGTCCACTCTGATTGGTCAGTAATTGAGCATTTTTAAGCTTGTATGAGCTCTCTGCTATAAGCCCCACCCATCACACGGGCGTGGCTTTCACTCAAGTCCGTCCAGACTTTCAGCGTCACGGCGTTGCACAGAGCTGAGGGTTTTCAGGAGACGTCGATTCTGTAGTTTTGACAGCAGAAGAAGAAAATCCTTTTTTTTGTCACATGTATGAAACCAGAGCTTTCCTGCTGAGCTCTGCTTTTAAAAACCTTTAAATAACCAAAACCTGGAACTGAATGTTAGAAACACGAGGCTGAGCTGTGCTCTCTGTTTTAGTCTAATGATTCAAAACACGAGCAAAGACTCATCGGGTCAAACCGTCCTTCAACTCCCAGAATCAACGCTGACAGGATACACGGGGCAAGTGTTGACAATTTAAAAAAATAAAAACATAAACTGAAAACGAGGAGTTACTCTCCATATGAAGATCACACAGATGTCCGCCTTTTTTTCAGTAGAACCAAAAATGTAGTTTGGAGGCTTACTGCCACTTTATTAGGTACACCTAGAGCTGCTTTAATCCTTCACGACAGACATGACAAGGTTCTCATCCATGGTGACACGACATCATCACGACATCATCACTCAGCTGCTGCATCTGTGATGACACCCTCCCGCTCCTCCACATCTCAAAGCTGCTCTGTTAAACTGAGATCTGTGACTGTGGAGCCGCCTGAGTGAACTCGCTTTGTGACATCAGAGGACGGGCGTGGCCCTGATCACAGCAGCAGCAGCAGGCTGAGGTCTGACGCAGGCAGGATGGATTAACTCTGACCATCTGACACTCACAGAGCAGGAAACGTTTCTCCATCCTCTGCTGTCCAGGTTTCTGTGTGAGCTGTAGCCTCAGCTTCCTGTTCTTAACACAGGACTGCTCTTCTGCTGCTGCTGCACATTCACAGATGCTCTTCTGCAGAGCCCGGCTGTAACGAGTGACTTCCCGTTTCTTTCCTATCAGCTTGAAGCAGTCTGTGTATCGTCCTCTGACCTCAGCGAGTCATTTCCTCCCTGAGAGCTGCTCACTGGATGTTTCCTCTATGAGCTCTGTGTGAAACACTCAGACCAACTTTGAGTCTCTTACTCCTCCTTTCTCAGTCTGAACTTCAGCAGCTCGTCTGCATGCTTAAATGCTTTGAGCTGCTGCTCTGTGATTGGCTGATTAGATATTTACAGGAAGATGCACCTAATAAAGTGGCAGTGAGTGCATACTGTAGGTTTGAGAGGTTTAGATTTTTTCTTTTGCTCATTTCTAGCATATTCTTTTCCTCAGTGTTTTGCTGGAACCAAACTGGCCGTCACGCTAAATATGACATTAAAAAAAACAGAATTCTTCTTCTGAGCTGAAATCACAACATCGGATTATTTCACTCCTCCTGGTCCTCTAAGCTGCCTTCATCCGTCCATTCATCCAACCAGTTCCTTCAGCTGTCAGCTGATTGGTCCACAGCGCTCTCAGGTGGTTGGGTAGAGCAGCAGACATGCGAACATGTTGTCCTCTGACTCCGCCCAGTCTCCTCCCCTCAGTTCCAGCCTCACCTCCTGCCCCTCCCTCAGCAGCAGGAGGCTGACCCCGGTAGCCGGCCCCTCCTTACTTACTTCCTGCCTCTGCAGAGGCACCCACGCTCCGCCCTTCTCCTCCTCCTCCCCCATGCTCCTTAGGACCACATGGGCGGGGCCTGGTCTCAGGTGCAAGGTGAGGACAAACAGGTAGATCCCATCCACTGGAACCGTGAAGGTACTGCCAGAGTAAAACTGACCCTGGGTCAAAGACGGCTCAAAAACAACAACGCCAGAGACGCTCTGAAGAGACCGAGCAACGAACAGCGGGGCGCGTTCTGATAGGCTGGCGGGGACGGGTTCACCTGGAGAGAAGAGGAGGGGACAATGGAAGAAGATGTAAAGAAAAAAACCAACAAACAAACAACTATTATCAATAAAACATTAAGACACTGTTGGGCAGCAGTGTGTTACCTGAAACCTCACCTGGTGACTCCCTCCTGCTGCGCCGCTTTCCTCCCCTCTCTGACTCCTCCCTCCGTCCTCCTTGCTTCTTCTTCTCTTTCTTCTTCAGCAGCTGCCACAGCTTATCCAGCTCCAGCGTGGCGTTGGATCTCGCCAGCACGTCGGCGTTGCTGAAGACGTTCTTGAACACCCCCAGGTGTTGCTCCAGCCCCTTTTTCAGCCAAGTCACCTCATTCATCACCGTGGCAGCCACACGTGAGGCGTTGGGGCAGGAGCACGTTTTCTCCTCCAGCTGGGATAGCCTGCGCTCCACCTCCTCCACCTTCCTCTCCAGGTTCCATAGGTCACCGCCATCCCCGGGATGGAAGAGCATCTGCTGCTCCCTAGCAGGAAGTCCGTCGCCGCCGCCCCTCCTTGGGTCACCGGGCAACCAGGAGGGAGGCTGGTCTGCAGATGGCACCTCCTCTCTGCCTCCTGAGAACAGACGAGTCAAAAATGAGTTGAAGCAAAAACAGGAAGCAGCTTCTTAAAAGTACATTTTATCTAACATCCAGCAGGGGGCAACCCTGACAGAATAGCTCATTCAAAATAAAAGCATCAGCTGCCTGCAGCTGTCCCTTCACAGTAAAGGCGTACCCGTCTGGCCCTGCTTCAGCATGATGATCGTATGCTCGTGTTCTCTCAGCTGCTCCTGCAGGTGCCTCAGGTCCTCCTTCAGAGCCTGGACGGAGATGAAGTCAGCCTCCTCCTCCTCCTCGTCCTCGTGGTCCTGCCTCTCCTTCTCCCTCAGGCTGATCATCTTCAAGAAGTCGATCACCTCGTCTCCCAGCAACATCTTCAGTACCCTGCTGTGTCGGCTGGCGTCTTGGAGGAGGATGTTGAAGGTGGTGTCCAGCACCTTTATCTTGGCGTCCTGCTGTCTGTCTGCGTGCTTCAGGCCAGAGACTGAGGCATTCAGGTGGGTCAGGCCGAGGTCCAGAGTCCTGATCCTGCTCTGCTCCTGCAGGAGGAGGATGGAGAGGAAACAGAAACACAGAAAGCAGCCTGTTTAGAAACGCTGTGTGGACCTGTCTCCGGATCGTTATCAGCTGAAAGTCGTGTCTGCTCTTATTTACAGTTTCATTGCTCGTACCCTGTGGAGGCCAAGTTGGAGCGCCTTTACCGCCGGCTCCCAGTCGCTGCTCGTACCCCAATGCCCTCCCCTGCTGTTGTCGTCCAGAGCTAATCTGTTCTCATTGGCCAGCTCGGTCACGTTGGCCAAGTCCCTCTGCAAGATAGCCACGGTCGCCTGCAGGCTCTCACAGTTGCATTCGATGCGCGAGTTGTTCTTGCAGGCGTTCGGGATCGTCCACAGGCAGTCCATGTCCTCCTCAACATCGTCCAGTCGTTTAACCTGCTGGCTCAGCTTCCCCGCCAGCTCGTTTACACGATTCAGCACCTTCACTTTGGCGTCCTCCACCTCCAGCCCCGTCTCCATGAACAGCACCTGGGTGCGCCGCGCCGTGTCGTTGATCTGCTTTTCCAGCTCCTTAACGTGCCGACTCAGCTGCTGGACGGCGCGCGATGTCACCGCCGCATCCTCCATCAGTGTGGTCACCTGCACGGGACACATTTCAGTTTCCTGTTTCAGTCCTGATTTTACTGTCAGAAAGCACACTCGTGCTGAACGTCAAGAACAAAGTCCTCATGTGTGCAGGCTCACCTTCACCGTGTTGTTGACCACCGTGTTGTCCAGCCGGTCGATGGCGTCCCACAGCTCTGAGGCGTCCGTGGGAGGCGGCAGCTGGTGTGGAGGGTTGGTGGGCGGATGGAGGTCGTCCTGATCCTGCTCATCCTCAGCCATCTGCCACTGGTCCAACTTCAGCTCTGTCAGCGTGGCGTTCATGGCCTGCAGGCTGACCTGAGATCAGCAACAGGAGTTATGAATAAATGTGTTTCATTGGCAACATATGAACAGACTGTACTTAAAAATGAGAGCTGCCCTGACTCTGGCTTCCTCTAACAGCCTGAGGGTCCCACCAACACCAGCTAATGTTAGATTATAATGACCTATGTCACCGATCGGACCAACCACACAATGACAGGGAGGAAACATCAGCAATGATCTCAGGGAGGCGACTGCAGCTGTGCATCAACCTCAGGAGAAAGATCACTCAGACACCTGACAGTCTTCTTTGAAGTCAGGCCGTGCAAAGCCCAAGAGCTCATACTCAACTGGCCTCAACTAGCATGTGAAAAGCTTGGAAAGGTTGCAGGAGAAAGCCTCTTCTCTCTAAAAGAAACATGGCAGCAGAGCTTTGGTTAGCAAAGCTGCATCAGAATGAAGCGCGAGCGCTTTGAAACCTCATTTCCTAACAGTTCGTGGAAACATTTGTATCCTGCACAAAAAACATGCGATTCATGCAACATGCACACCAGCCTGTGCAATCTGCATAAGCCCGCCCCCATTTCCTCTATATAACACATTTTCCTCCAGGTGAAGCAAAGACAGCAGTGATGATGTAAAAGACAAGCTTGCATCTCTAAGGCAGGAAAACAACGAGCTTGTTCGTTGTGTCCAAGAGGAATCAAGAAAAGGCACAACCGTCCAGACTGCATCCATCACAGGAACGATGGTTCAAGATCAAAAAAATAAAATAATGGAGGCACCGCATGTCATCTCCTCTGACACTGTGGCTCAGTCGAAAAAGAAAGTTTGGACAAAAGTAAGAAAGAAAAGAAGAGGAAAACAGCTGGAGATGACAAACTCCAGATTCTCCAGCATCCAGGGACAGTGCCAAAATATTAGGCCGTCAGTGATGACACCCAGGAATAACAGAAGTCATTTTCTTTAAAAGAGAAGCTGGGATGAGGAATACTGGAATATGTTTAAATCAAAAGTTTCATGGAGCCTTCTAACGTTTTAGAGAACTGTAAATAATGACCAAAAGGATGAATTATTGATCGTGGCCATTTTAAAGATGTTTAAATTCCCAGCCAGGCCTCAGTTTGTCATAATGTCATCATTTCTTTTCATTTTACATCCTCCTGATTCATTATAAAGGTTTATATCGACATCACCATGAATCCTGTAAAGTGTTGGCCTCCCTCGTGCACTGACCTGCAGCGTCTTCTGCTGGCGTTTCAGCTTCACGTCGATGTCGGCCTTGAAGCTGGTGAGGTTGTAGTGCAGCATTACATGCTGCGAGTGCAGCCTCTTCTCCATCTCATTCTGCTGCGCCTCCACCTGCCTCTTGACCTCCCCGATGTTCTGAATCACTTCATCTAATCTGGCGTCCAACCGCTCCTCCACCCCATCATCACGCTCCTCCTGAAGAGTCATCTGATGCCCCGCCCCCAGCTGGCTGCTCTTCAGCTGGGCCACATCATGGGCCAGGTCACCTACCCTCTGGCTCAGGTGTTCCAGTGAGTGGTTAAAGTGCTCCATGACCGGCTGCAGCTGGGACCACACCCGGTCCATCATGTAGGGGACAATAAGGGGAATAAGGGCACCGGGATATGGGAGAGGGGCGGCACTGAGGTCCTCTGGAAAAAATACAAATTATGTTTTCAATGTTTGGACATTTCAAAATTAAAGGAACCAAACGGTACAAAGGAAACTGCAGTTACACAGCTCAACGACTGTGTGGATTGTCCTGGAATAAGCTACTTGGTTATATTCGATCTGGAAGTAGATCTGTGTAGGAAAAAATGCAAAACCCCCCAAATATTTTAAATAAAAGGTAGAAAGAATCTAAATGATCATACAATGAGAGCAGGTCCTAACGTCCTGCCATACCTTTGTAACACCTTTGAGTCCACCTGTAATTAATGCAGGTGATCCACAGAGATCATCTCTGCACTCAAACCTGAATATACATCTTTATGCAGAGGACACTCTCATATGTGCCACCAGCTCGTCTCTCAATCCGCTTGATTTCTGTTTCTCATGAAATATGAAGTTTTTCTAAACTGACAAAGGGAGCAGCCCAGCACGCTGTTTATCAATGAGACACTTAACTTAGCCAAAGCTCTCATTCTTACACTGAGCCTGGAGTTAAATATTCTGCGTATTCTGATTTCACGGGAGAGTTTTAAACTTTGCATTTATTTATTTCTGCCTTTACTCAGACCTTTGTTGACACGTGAACACGCTGTCTTTGTGTTACCTGCTGTGACTGCAGCCATTCCCCAACAACAGCCTTGAGAATTTGCATATTAATGACCAAGAAGCTGAGCTCGTTGTTAGTCAGTGTGCTGATGTTTCTCCCAGTGAGAAACTACGTCCAGATGAACAGAATCAACTTGTTGGGACATTTTATTCTTGATGAGCTCATGGTCACATGTGAGGATAGGAACACAGACTGGCCTGCAAACATCCAGCATGGCAGCGCACTCCTTCCTGCTGATATCCATCAACGTGGCTTCACATCTGTCTGCAAACTGCTCCAGTGTGAGCTGAAGGTCATCATTTGATGATGCCAACAAAACCACATCATCTGCAAAAAGCAGAGCTCCTGAAACCTCTGAACAGAAAAGTCTCCACCTCATAGCTGTGCCTAGAAATTCATCCCACTAGAAGTCAAGAACAGAACTGCTGGAACATTAAACTGGAACCTGTGTATCTACTCTGAAACTGTATAAACTGTGTTGTGTGCTCAGGTCTGTTTTAATGTCACTGGTTTAATAAATGATGCAATGGTAAAAATGTCCAGTTTCTATCTTCACTGGTTTAAAAGCTGATTCAAAAACACGAGAACAGTCATGACCACATGAGGAGTTGTGGGCTGCAGCAGAAGTTTTGACCTGTTGGCGGCACTAGAAGAACGCAGGAACCTGACAGTAGGATATCAGCCGCTGGGAAACTCTGGACTTCTGAACCAGATTTCTGAAATAAAAATAGAACCCCGAGGGGCTATTCGCCCACTGCTGACAAAAACACACTCCCCCCTGTGAACCATGGCTCTCTGGGGAGCTAGACTGGATTGTTGTGCTCTAAAATGGAACCAGCTGAGGCTCCAGTCTGGGTTAAAAACACAGCAGAGCTCCAAAGGGAAGCAAACACACCTCAGACTGGTGCTGGGAGGATTCAGAGGATAGTCGCCGAGCTTTACAGCGCCTTGGGATGGTTTGATGAAAAGTGAACATGCAGACCTCAGGGCGCTGCCGGTCCTTCGGCTGGTCGGAGGCACCTCGGGGCCAAGAGGATCTGATTGTGTTGTTATTGTTATTCCTGGAGTCTGAAATAAATCCAACTGTGCTTACACTTCCTGCTCAGCGATCCCGAGAGGCTCTGAAGGACAGAACAGGCTGAGCCAAAGCCAGCCACAAACTGCTGCTGCAAGCATGAAAGCTGTGTTTCAGCAGACGCACGTCACATTACGATCACCTCCACTGGGCGGAAACACGTATTTGGCTTATTCCGAGTTCAAATCCAGGCTGCATCTTTGGAAAGTTAGAAAAGTGCTCTTAATCTGAACCTGTTGATAGTCACCAGGTTTCCAGTAAAGCACTTAACAGTGGGGCTCAGGTTAGCGCTACACATGCTACACAAAGTGAGTTTCACAGAGGAAAAGATGTTGGCCTTCAAACCAACGCTTCACTGGAAAAATGTCTTTAAAAAGGGCGAAATATGAATGTAACCCTGAACGAGTCCGAGTGGTGGATGCTAACAGATTAAAGGATTCGATTCCAGGGCCGGTTTTGTGTGGAAGACTTTTTCCAGTCTGAGTTATTTTTCTACAATGTTGGGAATTGGAACACTTTGAAAGCCCCCCAGAAACCTCATTTATTGGACAAACATTTAACCCTTTCATGCATGAATTATGACAACCTCAATCTGGATTCTTTTCTTAAGTATTTTTATTCATCTTTAGGCATGAAAATAGATTTCTTTACATGTCCACCAAGGTGAACAACACTGGCTGACCAGTGGGTGGCAGGGCATGGACACATCAGTGTCCAATGTAGTGGTTTATGTGCAAGTAAACCATCAACATGGACATAAATACAAGAAGACAGCCTTTGAATAGCTGTAGGCACCACTGTGTCTGAAAGGGTTAAATGCAACACTTTTGTTTTTGCTCCCATTTTTCACGAGCTGAGCTCAAAGATCTGAAACATTTTCTACAAACACAAAGACCCACGGCTCTCAGATATTATTCACAAATCTGTCTAAATCTGTGTGAGTGAGCACTTCTCCTTTGCTGAGATAATCCCACCTCACAGGTGTGCCTCAGACTGCTCACACTAAAAGGCCACTCGGACATGTGCAGTTCGATCACACAGCACAACGCCACAGATGCCCCAACCTTTGAGGGATGTCAACCGGAGCAGCTGCCATGAAATGAACGTTCGTTTCTCTACCATGAGCCGTCTCCAAAGGTGTTTCAGAGAATTTGGCAGTACATCCAACCGGCCTCACAACCACAGACCACGTGTAACCAGCCCAGGACCTCCACTTCCAGCACGTTCACGTCCAGGATGGTCTGAGACCAGCCAACCGGACAGCTGCAGCAACAATCGGTTTGCACAAACTGTCAGAAACCGTCTCAGGGAAGCTCATCTGCATGCTCGTGTTCTCACCAAGGTCCCGACCCGACTGCAGTTCGTCGTCGTACAACGCGCACATTTCATGGCGTCTGGCACGTCCTGGTTTCACTGTTCAGGACGGATGGCAGACAGCGTATGGGCGGGCGGTTTGCTGATGTCAGCGTTGTGGACCGAGTGTGGTTCTGGTATGGGCAGGCGTCTGTTATGGACAACGAACACATTGCTGGCATTTTGAATCACAGAGATCGTGACACTGATGGTTGTGTCATTCAACCACAACCATTACTCATGTCGCAGCACGATAATGCACAGCCCATATTACAAGGATCTGTACACAATTCCTGGAAGCTGCAAACTTCCCAGTTCATGCATGGCCAGCAGACTCACCGGACACATCACCCATCAAGCATGTTTGGGGGGGGGGGGCTTACAGGTCTGGGTATGCTGGAAGCAAGGGTCCTCACATGTGAGGAATACAAGTGTGTGTGTGTGTGTGCTTGGCTTTGGAGATGCAGTCCAGACACAAAACCACCTGAAACACTCACTCTGATCATCATGACCCGTTTTCTTTAGCATATGGAGAGGTCAAAGGTCAGCTTACAGTGAGGTCACCTCAGGCTGCAGCTGCAGTCAGCAGAGAGGGAAAGAAATCACACGCTCCCGTGTCAGCTGCAGTGTTTCTATCTAATGATCGTCAGCGTGATTTACGGAGGCGAGCACAGGCGACTTCCTGTTTCGACAAAAGAGCGTGTGTTACACTGAAGCGCTTCATTTCTTCTTCTTAAGAAGGTGAGACGTCACTTTAAGTTTATTAAAAGGAAAGCTTAATATGGCATAAGAAATGAACCCAAAATTACACAAAATATTGTGGACTGAAATAAAACTTGTTGTTTATCACTGGATGGTTTTATAAACATAAACTAAGGAGTCGCTGTCTGTGCTTTCTACACCAGCACAGGAGGCTAAAGCTAACAGCTCCGTCACAGAGATGATTTTATAGATCAGCTGTTATTTTTCTCTGGACTGGAGGTTCTGAAACACTCATAAATGTTCCTCTCAGGATGATGTAGCTGGCTGGTCACTGAGGTCAAAGGTCAGAGAAAACAGAACTGTGGGAAACTGAGAGCTGGCCAATCCCAAACAAGCTGGAAGTGGGGGTGTGATGTCATAGGTGTGCTGGTCGGGTGACTCACACACACACACTGATGTATATGTAACGGAGGAACAAGCGGATTTCCTTCGGCGGAAGTGTGTGTGGGTGTTTATCAGCAATGGAAGATGTGCTCACGTCTTTATTTAAATAAAAGAATCAGGAACGCCAAAATAAAAGCCCTGACTTCATCATGCAGGCAGGTTGCAGTTCCTCCAATGTCCACTGGAGGCTCCAGCAGTGGAAGAGTCCCCATTAGTCAGAACAGTTTCCCCTCATAAGTTTTTAAGTGTCACCTGTTTAAATTATATTAAGGTTCAAAGTTTGGAGGGGCGTGGCCTCCTTGACTGACAGGTGGATGGTGACACTGCTAGTCGTCTGCTCGGCTTCACCTCAGCTAATTAGAGTCCCTGAACTGGACCTCTGGGTCGTGATTGGCTGTTGGAACCTTCTCAGTACAGACAGAAACTCACCTGGCGTTCGGTGTTCCTGCTGTGGGTGATCTGGATCAAGGTGGTGGGGGTGTCGGTCGTGGTTGTGAGTGTTCGTCGCCTGGTATGATGTATGATGGCGTTTGTGGGCGTGTCCTGGCCCCGGGGTGGGATGTGTGTCGTTGTCCTGGCTGCTTGGGTAGCTGGCATCATACAGCGTGCTGTCGGGCACTTGGTGGTCGTTCTGTTCGTGGTTCAGGTCTCCGCCCCGCTGCTGGGGCCGAGTATGAACAACTGAAACGTAAAAACAACAATCAGTGCGAGAAGCTGCAGAAAACGTTAAAAACTCAGACTGACGAATGTCTGAGATAATCGAGGTTAACCTAAAACACGCCCAGGAAAAGCAAACCTGGTGTGTATTCTTCTTTGGGAATACCGAACTGAAGGCAGACAGTGACGATACGAGCCTCACTGACCTGAACTAACACAGAGATGAACAGGAAGTCTTGCAGACCGGCTGTGAGAGAGACGGAGAGGCTGATGGGAAACAGGCTGATGTATTTGGGGATTTCTCCGCTGAGCTTCCGTCGTTTTTGTTTGAGCTCATTGTTGGAATCGCAGCGACAGCAGGAGCGCTGATCTCTGAGTCGGTGACCTGCAGGCCGGGTCGAAGGCATAAAATACATCAAAGCAGCTTCTGCGGCTGCAAAGGAAGACAGCGAGGAACACTGTCATCGTTTTCTCCTCTGAGGCTGCAGCACGTCTGAGGTCTTTGAGTTTAGTCCCATCTAAAAGTTTTGTTCATGAACATCTGACAACTCAGAAGAGTTAAAAACTTTTAATTCAGCAGGAACATCAGTTTGGCTGGATCAGATTCAGAGGAAGCCGGGGTGGATGGAAAGATGAAATATGTGACCAGTAAAACCTTTTTGGTAATTTTACGTTGCTAGGCTTATTTTGTGGGTCTGCAGGTGAATCTCTTTGTAATGGTTTGTCATTTTATTCTCCTTTCACATCCTGCTGTAGTCATTTTGCATCCCTTTGTGGCTGTTTGTCTGAAACCACAACAGTTTGTAGATCAGCCTTCCTGTGTGCTCTCTTTGCATCCATCTGGAGCGATTCGGTATCCCACAGTGGTAGTTTTTACTTCACTTCATTATGTTGTGTCTCGTTATCATCGTTATTCCTCTGTAGACTGTTCCTGGTCTTGCATTTCTTTCAGGTGCTTCCTTCAGGGAGCGCCACAGCAGGTCTGCCTCCAGCCCACCCCCAGGATCCCCCCCAGCATCCCTCTGTAATCATTTCACATCCCCTTGATGTAGTTGAGGATCTGTGCCTCTTTTGTATGATTTTAAAATAATTTTCCATTCTTTTGTGCCCATTTTGCATCCCTCTGGTTGCATATGTTTGGTTCTATACGATTTCTTTTTCATCCGTCTGACTGCTGTCATCCTGAATGAACTCGATTCAGTTCGGAGAGTTTCTCCTTCAATTTCTTGAACTCTCTGCCTGCATCACCTCATTCATGCATCTAACCAGGAAGGTCTGAAACTTTAGATTTATCTTCCTCAGCGATACTTTACCTCAGGTTGGCTGCAAACATTATCCTACTGGGAGCACTCATGTGTCTGCTTCCATATGATCTGCAGTGGACTAAAGAAACTAAAGAATAAGTACAGTAAGCGAATGTGAGTCGCTGTATTTGCGTCTTTGGACGGTTGAATAATTATTTTGGTCACTTTTAAGAAAAAACCCCAAAGATTTGTTTGTTTTAGCTTCTTAAGTGTGAACATTTGATACTTCTCTTTTCTCTGAATTTAATATTTTAGATATTTTTGGAGCTGAAGAAACTGATAACTGATGATTTAACCGATAGCTGCTGCTCTAAAACAAAACTGTAATCTCGTCTCATTTATCATTTTTAAGACCACTGAGAGGTGATTCAGGGATTCATGGCTCAATTTGTTGTTTTAAAGTCTTGATCTCTTCTCTCTTTAAAAAGCTGGACACACGTGCATTAGCTTCCACTGCAGAGGCTACTACCGCACAAAGAATTTCATGTGATGCAGTGCTTGCAAGTGTTATGAGTGGATGACTCACGCTTGTTGTATTTGAAGGTGTTCCTGTTATTGTGTCCCATCGTGTTAGTGATTTAATTTCATCGACCCCAGCTCGCAGGAAGTGGGTTCAATCGTAGGCGCGGTGGGAGCGGACTGTACCGTGTGGAGGTGTGTGAGGAACGGCCTTTTTGTTTGTCTTTCTTTGTTAAATCGAGCCCGTAAAGGCCAAAGGTCTATTTCAGTCCCGTGTTTTTCCAACAACATCGACTGTTTTGATTCTCAGGCTTCTCAGTGCCACACACGCTATAAATACTTCATGTACTCTGCATGTATCCTGCAGTAATGAAATTTCACAGTGCGGCACCGAAGCTGAGAAAACTGTTGTTGTTACTTCCTGTTGAATCAAAAGCAGAACAAAGAGAATCAACCTGCTGCAGTTAGAAAACCGAAAAACAGCAGAACAACCAAAAACTTGCTCTCCTCGGTTCATTGACGTTCGTTTGAGTTTCTGCTGTTGCGCGCTCTTAAACTCCCTTTAACGTCTCTTTGTACTTATTTTGCATCCCTCTAGTCATTCAGTGTCCATTAGATGTTGTTGTTCATTCTTTTGTGGTAATTTCACATTCAGCCCTTTGATTATTTTGTTCGTCTTTAAAAATATCTATCATCATGGTAAATGGCCTGCATTTGTATAGCGCTTTTCTAGTCCTTAAGGACCCCAAAGCGCTTCACACTACATTCAGTCATTCACCCATTCACACACACATTCACACACTGGCGATAGCAAGCTACATTGTAGCCACAGCTGCCCTGGGGCGCACTGACAGAGGCGAGGCTGCCGGACAAAGGCGCCACCGGGCCCTCTGACCACCACCAGTAGGCAAACATCATGCATTTCTCTGCGGTAAATTTGCCCTTTTATACACTCATGTTGTTATCCCTTTGTAGTCATTGCTTTTGCTTTGGTTGTTTAAAGTCATTAAGTTGTTCTGCATCATTCAGTACTTATTTTGCATCCTTTTGTGGGGTTTTGTTTAATTTTGGTCATTTTTGCACACCCTTGTAGTCAAATTTTTACTTTTCGTGCATGCTTGTGGTCTTATTCCATCAGTTCATGGTCACTCTACATGTCTTAGTACTTATTTTGCATCCCACTGTAGTCATTTAGGGTGTATTTGATATTCTTTGGCATCTGTTTGTGATGGTCTTAGGTCACTGCAGCCAATGTCGTGTGAAATGTGTCCTGCATCAGGATCACCTCTGCCCACCTGTCCTGCACAATGCTCGGTCTTTTTGCACAACCAACTGTCATTGTTGCACTTTTCTACTGTCTGGTGTTGCACTGTTTTTGTTCTCCTTCACTGTGCACATGGTTGCAATGATGATAAAGCCACTTGACTTGACTTGCACTCTTCTCCTCTCCATCAGCTCACTCCAACTTGAATCTTCTCATCAGGCCAGTGTGACCTTTGACCTCTGAACAGTGTGTCTGTGGTTCCCAGATGACTCACTCTTTGTTTATATGTTGCGAATGTGGGAGTAGGGGGTGGGGTGGGAGGTGACCTTGGTACTGGCGCACCCACGCCCTCTTCTCCAGGGGAGAGGAGGGAACTTGACCTTTTGTCAATGTGAGTGCGGTGGTTAAGCGCGGTGCTTCCTCACTTTGTTAGAACAGTAATGAGTCAGAGCGCGGCGTTAACGCAGAGAGTGAAGGTGAAACTCAAGAGCCAACCAATTTATTCTGAGCAAACACGAAGTCGAAAACCACCGCAAACAGAGACCAGCAGGTCAGCCAGAGATCGCCGTAACCAGTTTTCCCCGGTGTGACCGCAGCAGCACCTCCTGCAGCTGGAGGCGGCTCCTCTAGCTGCGTTTTCTCAGCTTATTCTTCCTCCAGGTTTCTGAGGTCATCCTCACTGCAGACCCCTCCTCCACCCTTTAATGACCAGATCTTTTCACTTGTTGTTCTTAATGAGTACATATCATTATTATTCCCTCTACCTGATCTTTTCTTTACACTTATTCATATTTATTCATTTTACTTTGCTTTTAATAATATGTTTATATTTCTGTGTATCTTTGTGTGATTTTCAATGATTTATGACTGGAGACTCATTTGGGTCATTTCCTGTTGTTTTTAAATCTGTCATGTGACTGACGTAGCTTTGCATGATTCACAGTCCAGAGTAATCCTTCTTTCTCAGGTCCATGCATCATCAGTGCATCCTGTGTTTGAAACAAGCTGTTTAGCTCTTCTCTCTTTTTCTGATTGGTCATTTTTAGGAAGCCTGCTGAGGGGCAGTACTTGTAAGCTTTAAAAAGAGTTACTACAAACAGATCTGATAGAAAGCTGAGTTCTGGGTCTCGACTGTAAGTGGAAAAGTCTCAAATCGATCACCCTGAGGTGGAGTCTGATTGTTGACTCCATCGATGACCACTTCCTGTTCGTTATGACCAACGCACTGATTGGCTCGCTGTGGTTCTACAGTCTGAGACGTGAGTTACCTGAAGAGTCAAAAATGTTTCATTTCCAAGAGCGTACCTGGAGCCTTGACCTCTGATGTGCCTGCTTCAGATCGTCCAATCAGAGTCGAGCTTTCAGAATCCTGCCGAGGGCCTGAGACTGTTGGAGAAGAAACAAGCTGTAAAACTGCAGTTTAAACTAACAAAGACAGAGAGTCAGCTCAGAGACAGTCAATACAAATGATTGTATCCTGGAGGCAGCGGTCCGAGCTGAGACGCCCGCTCCTCCTCCTCTTCCCATAAACTCAGATTAAATCAGAGCTGACGTCCGAGCACAACGAGGGCTCAGAGCAGCAATAATAACAATAATAATAATAAACTGAGGCAGAGAATGAACGACTTTAATGTTTCTCTTCATGACCTCCTGATTTGAGACTCAGTGATGGATTCATGAACTTGTGGCTTTGACTTTGTGCCTCAGATGCTGAAAACAGAAAAACGCAGGCAGCAGCCGTCTCTGTTTTAGCCGGCTACGATCATGCAATAATGTGGCCTGTTTGTGGGGGAGCTGGGAGCTTTGAGAGACGACCGCTGATAAACTTTGAGCGTCACACAAACAGAAGCGAAGAGCAGAGGACGTCCTCCCGCAGATAAACACGGCTGTTCCCACCCGCCAAGAAAATCTGGAACACATTAAGTTCCCGAGCGATACTAAAGCCCGCCTGTTCTTGGAAAAGTAAAAATAGACTCCAGCGGGGGGAAACCAGAACCAGGCGTCCATTCAGAGCAACTCTTAATATGCTCCATCCTCATCTCCTCTATTAAAACGAGTAGTTTATGAATAACCGCGGCTGCTTTCAGGCTCACTGTGGCCGTCGGGATCAAACTCACTAAACATAAATATTAATAAATATGTTTACATCATAAATACAAAAGGATTTCTACCATTGAAAGGACAATAATATAAATAAAACACATTTTCATACGTTATTCCCTGAATATGTTATTCAGGCTGTTTCTGTTCACTTGTTTCTGACTTTGGAACCACATTAAAGTGCAGTGGATAAATGTAATCAGGCTGCTTTTAACCCAAACAAACCAGAGCAGATTTTAGCCAGCGAGTGCAGACCCGGCGCCACCTAAAGGCCAAAACAGGAAGGGCACCAAACATGACAGGAACGCTTAAGGTGGACTTTTAATGGATAACTCTCTGATGTCAGTCTGAGCGTTTGTGCTACAACCTGCGCAACACTGAAGTCTGCTTCACAAAAACATCCTTAACGCGGACTCGAGTGACGGTGATGCTGCTGACTCACCTGTGTCCTCGCAGTTGTGTCCTCCGTGTCCCGGACAGCAGCGCCACAGCAGAGCGGTTACGATCTTCTGCTGCTGCCTGTAAATCGGCCGTGTGGACAGCTTGTACCTGCACACGAACACACACACAAACACACCGTGGTTACCGCTGCTCGGCCTCTATAGAAGCCATCACCTTCAGCAAAGACGTCACGTCTGTGGGCGGGTTGACTCCCAAAGTTTAAGGTTTATTCTGACTCTGAACTTTCAGATTCAGGATTTTGACACAGGAAAACATGAGAAATATGAAACATCAAGCTGGACCCAGGTCAGTGAAGGGATAAAACATGCTTTCTACTGTCTACTAAAGTTACACTGAAAACACACATCAAAGTAGTTGGAAGATGATGATTAGTGACAGGAGGCTTTTAGATCTGATGCCACTGTCACCAAGCACTTTGGTGACAGAAGGAAGACAGGATACAGACATGCTGTGAAAGAGAGACAGAGACTAATAACGAGACAGAATAAATGCATGAACGAGTTTTTCAGCGTCACTCTGAGACAGGATATTTCTAATTTTAGAGATGTTGCACAAATGGAAGAACGCAGTCTTACATATTTGTTTAATATGT
This sequence comes from Copadichromis virginalis, assembly GCF_057382275.1. NCBI lineage: Eukaryota > Metazoa > Chordata > Actinopteri > Cichliformes > Cichlidae > Copadichromis > Copadichromis virginalis. The sequence continues at coordinate 2,180,498 of NC_140630.1, read as the reverse complement.
GCGTTGAAGGACATGTCCTGGTCAAAAATGACTCCAAGGTTCCTCACAGTGTTACTGGAGGCCAAGGTAATGCCATCCAGAGTAAGAATCTGCTTAGAGACCATATTTCTAAGCTTTTCAGGGCCAAGTACAATAACCTCAGTTTGATCTGAATTAAGAAGCAGAAAGTTAGCGGCCATCCAGGTCTTTATGTCTTTAAGACATTCCTGCAGTTTAACTCATTGGTGTGTGTTATCTGGCTTCATGGACAGATAGAGCTGGGTGTCATCTGCATAGCAGTGTAAATGTATGCTATGTCTTCTAATGATGCTGCCTAAGGGAAGCATGTATAATGTAAACAGAATTGGTCCTAGCACTGAACCCTGTGGAACTCCATAATTAACCTCAGTGTGTGAAGAGGACTCCCCATTTACATGCACAAACTGGAGTCTGTTAGATAGATATATATCATATCTACATATTAAACAGATTTGGAAGTTACTGAGCAAAGATCAACGCATTTTACACTCACGGTGTTATAGAAACCTCACGATCCCCAATGAGAAAAACTAAAATGATCAACGAATGAGTCACAGTCTTCTTCAGCTGAAGCCACGAACCAAAGACACTCACATGGTCAGGTGACAGTCGGGCGTCCCGCTCGGACATGGACTCTGGGACTTGATGGTGTACTTCTCTGTTCCACACATAACTGCCATCGTTTGCACATGGTTATGCACGAACGGACACCAGTTCCTACACACACACACACACACACACACACACACACACACACACACACACACACACACACACACACACACACACACACACACACACACACACACAGAGTCAGGATGTAGTGTGATATGTCCACAGTTTTCCTGCTAAGAAAAAATGTTAGTGCTCCTTTAAGAACAAGAAGAAAGATCACATATTTGTGTGTAACTCGGTCTAACTGCCTCTGCTGTATGTGCACAGACGTGTAGTCGGCTCCTCTTAAAGGCCGGTTGTGAGCCAGGAAAACCCCAGATGTCCACAGCGTTACAGGAAGATGGAAACACACACACAGTTTGTTGTTCTGTATTCCTGTTTGGGGTCAGAGGTCAAAGACTGTGCCCTCTTCTCAGTGGCCACCAACACTCAGCTTCAAGGAAAAGCCCTCTTCCACTCTCTGAAGAGTAATCAACCATGAAAACCACAGAATAAGAATAAAAACGTGAGCCGAGTCCAAAAATGCAGATTTAGTTTATGTTTTTGTTGTGAGACAACGGCGAATGAAATAGTAACACCAGAATAACTAAAAACTATGTTTTTAGTTATTATGTTAATTTGGCATCCCTTTATGAATATTTTTGCTCCAAGACATTTTTCATAGTTTTTAATTTAGCATCATTTTTTAAATGCTTCTTGTTCCTTTGCAGTTGCCTCGTGTTATCCTGATACCTCTGTAATTATTTTGCATCCCTTTTCTAAATGTCCTCTCTCTTTTCGGTTGTTCTGACGTGGTTTTCATCTCTTTGGGATCTGATCACTAAAGTTTTGATTCTTTTTTTGTTTTTGTGAAAAGACACAAGGCTCGTCTTTGGGTTTGTTTTAATCCCTGATCCCACCTGATGAAGACCCTGGAGCGGCTGGTCCTGGCTCAGCTTCGGCGCCTGGTGAGCTCATCACTGGACCCACTTTAGTTTGCCTACCATTGGCATTGGAGCGGATGATGCCGTCATTCACCTCCTACATCGTTCCCTCTCTCACCTGGAGACCGCTGGAAGCACTGTGAGAATCATGTTCTTTGATTTCTCCAGTGCCTTCAACACTATTCTTCCCTCGGTCCTGAAGGACAAGCTGGAGAACTCTGGAGTGGACCATCATAGAGATGGACCGATCTGATATTACGTATCGGTATCGGTCCGATACTGACCTAAATTACTGGATCGGATATCGGAGAAAAATAAAAAATGTAATCCGATCCATTAAATATCAAAAAAGCACCTCGTAAAACTTGCAACACGCCGTAACTCACCTCAGAACGTTAGCACGTCGGAGCAGTATGCATCACGTGATAGAGCGGCTGTGGCATGCGGGACCTGTGGTCTGGATAGCATTTGGAGCTTCGCTAGCAACCCGGCATTTCATCTCCGACAAAGTTATCCCCGAGAGAAGTAAAGCAAGTGTGTAAGTCCATCTCTGAATGTTTGTAAAGCATTCCTGCGTTAAGCTTAACAAACGACTGCCTCTTCTTGCTGCTACTTCAATCATGAAACTGCTTAACGATCAGCTGATCGGCTTTTCTGTCGTGAGTCTCTCTTGTTTGTTTTTGGCCCACTTTGCGCCAGAAAGAGGAAACCAGCGGCTGAACAACAGCAGCACGTTTAAGCTTGATCAGCTATTGTTAGAATTTATTTAATATTACTTTCTACTCGAGGATCTTTTTCTACGTAGCTGACGCTGGTAACTGTGCAGGGGCGGATCTAGCAAAGTTTAGCCAGGGGGGCCGATAGGGCATTAACAGGGAAAAGGGGGCACAAAGACATACTTTTCTTTCTTATTCTCATTTAAAATGTCTAGCTTTTAATAAATAATTATCTGACACCCAAAGTTTTAATTTGATGTAAAATGAATAGAAGTCAATTACTGTATATAGTAACTATTAAGTCTAATATATATACCCTAGTAAGCTATAGTACTTTTTCCTTTGGGAAGGTACCATCTGTGCAGTCTGCAATTTTGTTGAAGAAAGATGTTGAATCTATTTAATATTTCTTGAAAAATAATTGATTTCTGTGCATTTTTTTTTCACACTGCATCAAATTAAGGTTGATTACGTCGATTAAGCATCATGAGGTGGCGCGTGAGGGGTGGTTCCCTATTTTTTATTTATTTATTTTTGTTGTTGCTGGGAGTTGGAACCCTATTAGTTAGGTTGCTTAATATTTACGCTAAGTACTCTTTAAAATACCAGAATAGTGAGGATGGTGTAGGTTTAAGTTTATTAGATTGATCAGTATTGAAATATTAAAATGAAATATTTTTTTTTGCATACAGGTATAACAGAATAGCTTTAGTGTAGTTGTTGTTTTAAACTTGAGTATGAACTTATACAAAATGCAGCAAGATATTTAAAAAACAGTTTTGTTGATTAAAAAAACACTATATCGGATTCATATCGGTATCGGCAGATATCCAAATTTATGATATCGGTATCGGACATAAAAAAGTGGTATCGTGCCATCTCTAGACCATCACCTCACTACATGGATTTTGGACTACCTCACCGACCGACCACAGTATGTGAGGACTCAGGGCTGTGTGTCGGACAGGGTCGTCTGCAGTACGGGGGCCCCACAGGGAACGGTTCTGGCTCCGTTCCTCTTCACCATCTACACTGCAGACGTCTCCCACAACTCCACCCAGTGCTTCCTGCAGAAGTTCTCTGATGACTCTGCAATAGTCACCTCATCACTGATGGAGACGACAAGGATACAGAGGACTGACTCAAGGCTTTGTGGACTGGTGCCAGCTGAACTACCTCCAGATCAACGCCAGTAAAACCAAGGAACTGGTGGTAGACTTCCGCAGGCACAAACATCCTCCACTGCAACCACTGAACATCCAAGGTATGAACATCGAGGCTGTGGACAGCTACAGGTACCTTGGTGTTCATCTGAACAATAGACTGGACTGGACTCATAACTCAGACGCCCTCTACAGGAAAGGGCAGAGCAGGCTGTACCTGCTGCGGAGACTCAGGTCGTTTGGAGTGAAGGGCCCACTCCTGAAGACCTTCTATGACTCTGTGGTGGCCTCAGCCTTCCTTTACTCTGTGGTCTGCTGCGGCGGCAGCATCTCTGCCGGGGACAGGAAGAGACTGAACAGGCTGATCCGCAGGGCCAGCTCTGTTCTGTCCTCTGGACCCAGTGGAGGTGGTGAGTGACAGGAGAACGGCGGCTAAGCTGTCATCCCTGTTGGACAACATCTCCCACCCCATGCAGCAGACTGTGACAGCACTGAGCAGCTCCTTCAGTGGCTGCAGCACCCACGGTGTGGGACGGAGAGATTTCACAGGTCTTTCCTTCCCACTGCTGTCAGACTCCACAACATGGTCTCTGTAGATGACCACACATGTGCAGACAGACACACACAAACAAACTGTCTCCCTGATCTGCAATATTACCAAGTGCAGTCTAAGGAGCTTGGAAAGAAAAGTGTCTGGACTTCTTTAAGTTGCTTGAAGACGTTTCACCTCTCATCCGAGAAGCTTCTTCAGTTCTAAGGTCAAATGGTGGAGAGTCCCAGATTTAAACCCTGTGGGAGTTTCCCCCCTCAAGAGGGACAAAGGACCCCCTAATGCTCCTCTACCTAATCACATGAGCCAAGGTGTGAAACTGGGTGTGGGTCCCAATCAACCAGAGTTTCGGGTGAGTTCATTGTGAAACCTGGCCCCACCCTATCATGTGATTTCCTGAGGTCAGACGGCCCAGGATGTGACTGAGAAAAGATCTCAAAACGAGATTATAGATTACAGACGGTGTCGTAAACCACCGCCTCTGTTCAAAGATGGTCGCTCACAGTGGACATAGATGCTTCTTTTACTCCTCTTTCAAACCGTCTGTCCTCTCTGTCCAAAATGTGAACATTGGCATCCTAAAGGACAAAGGTCACTCTTTCGAGGATGCCAATGTTCACATTTTGGACAGAGAGGACAGACGGTTTGAAAGAGGAGTAAAAGAAGCCATCTATGTCCAGTTTAAGTCTAGTTTAAAAGAAAAACGTAATCCTGCTGAGGCTTTCAGTCACGAGTACAGGATGTGTAGAAAGGAGCAGTCACAGCATGAAGCCCGAGAACGGCGTCAGTTTGTGTGACTGCAGAGAGAGAGCGTCCACAGTTTACTGGTCGACTGAACGCTGAAGCAAACAGCTGCTCTGTGTGTGTGTCTGTTTATCTCGGGACTTCCTGTCTGTTGACTCTGGCGAACGGTGGCACCAACAGCTCTCAGAGTTCGTATTTTCACGTTTCACGACCTCGTCTGTGCTCCTGGACGCGAGTCTTAGACAAACACGACTCCCAGTTTTGATGCACGAGGCCTCTGAAGCCTCCACAGTTGCATCCCGGGAGGGGGGGGGTGCATCTTGTAGTGATTTTCCATCATTTTCTCGTAACTTTTACTCGTTTGCGGTTGCCCCCCCCCTCCGCCTGTCAGCCATTGTGCATCCATTCGTAAATGTTCTGATCCTTCCCGTGGCTGTTTCCCTTTAAAGGGCATTTCTTCACTCCTTCATCTTTTAAAGTTCCAGCCTTGTGGTCATTGTGCATCCTCTTTTTAAATGTTTGACATCTCCTTGTGGCTTTTGTGTGTTTCACATTCATGCTGTTCTCCTTTGTGGATCATTTAAATCGATGTCCTCGGGGTCTTCGGGGTTTCTCGTTGCACCTTAAAGAATGTTGAGATAAGGTTTAATTTGATAGGCTAACCTGGTCCATTTTATTTCAGGAGCATGTGACAATCCTCCCCTCTGTAGCTGAACTTTTACTCAACAATCTGTCCTCACAGTGTGAGTAATTCAATACAGGAAGTCTCCCCTCATCCTGCTGCTGAGCCTGAACAACGAAACACACACTTTCAAACAAATAAAGCAGAAACACACACACACCTCGCAGATCGACTCCAGGCTAAACTGAAACACAAATGCATGAGCAAGCTGGAGGAGCAGATTAGGAAGCTTGTGGACTACAATGAGACAACACAGCAACACAAAAGAGTTAACCACAAAGACACAAAAACATCCAAAAACAAAGTAACTGCAAAAAGAGCACAAATCTCTGTAATTGGGGGGAGTGTGGCTCCTCTGTGGGATGCTGGGGGCCCGTCTGTGCTTGCTGCACGCTGGGTCATCGTGTTATTTCCAGGAAACTAAGCTGTTAAACGTCTTTCGTGCACAGGTGAGTGTGAGACAGTGCAACAACATCAGAGAGCAACTCTTTAATCTCCACCTTCAGCTCCATTTGACCCGTCAGACTAAACTCGGGGCTCTGCACCACATCATGCAGGCTAATCTCGTCATTTATCCTGAGAAAACTCCTCAAATGTGCGAGCAGAGCGAGAACCTGCAGGTCTGAGAGTGAAGTGGAAACTCCTCCGACTCATTTCAACACTTTATCTTCACAAACATGAGCCGCTGCAACAAAGTGAAACTAAATGAGGGGATTTTGTTTTTGTTGGATTGCAGAGAAGCTGTTTAGATGGATGTTTGACTCATGCCAGGAATTACTTCAGTGATGAATGACTGTAATTTCCTATAGTTGAGAGCAGACGATATTTTCCTAGAACACATTTCGAAATTTGTGCTTGAACTTGTAGCAGGAGAGCGAAGGATGATGGGAATGAGTGTTCACAGAAGAAATGAGAGATAAAGAGATTTGAGCTCTTTTTACATCTTTTACTCTTCACGTTGTAGACCTTTGAACAACTTTTAGTAACCATCTTGCATCTGTTTATAGAGCTTTTGTGTTTCTTTGTGGTCATTTTGCATCCCTGTGCCCATTCAGCGTCCCTTGGCCTCTGAGTCTGTTCATTTTGGATAATTCTAGTAATTTCTTTAACACTTGTCGTGATCAGACATGATTGTTCCGTTGTGATCATTTAATGTCTGCCAACAATAACACTTGTTGCTCTTGTTACTATTTGGCATCCCTTTGGGATTTTGTGGAAATTATTTTTCTAATCTTTGTACCTATTGTGCACCAATTTAGCAATATTTGGTGTCCCTTTGATCACTTCGCATCCTTGTACCTGTTTAATGTACCTGCATATTAAAGTCATTTTTCTGTCCTTTTTGTGGACATTCTGAATCCCTGTGCCTGTATTTTGGGTCCATTTTCTCCTCCTTTGCACTCATTTTGTATACTATTGTGGTCACTTTGTATATTTATAGTCATTTTACATAATATTAGTGGCTTTTCTTCTGTCATTTTCCTCATAAATCTATTTAGCGTCCGCCTTTGAAGTCACTGTGTGTCGCCACTCTGGACATTTTTGAAATTAAATTTATTTTTCGGTCAACAACAACAACAACAACAACAGATTATAATTTTACATAAAAGTATTCAACCAAACAGTAACCGAAAAAGGAATAGGCTGAAGCCTTGTGGCTTATAATTATCCTGTCCTTTACCCCCATACGAATAATCAAATCCTTAGCCAAGAAAATAAATAGCATTGATAAATAAGTTACATAACAGTTTGAAAAGAAATCAATGATAAATCAAGAAATTAAATCAACACAAAATTATTCATCAAACCAAATTTCTATTACCTTGTATGATACAAATTTTTTAATTCTTCCTGAAAATGACAAATAAAAACACATCTTCAGTTCATCATTAAGTCCATTCCATAATTTCACTCCCATAACTGACACACATACTTAACATTGGTTCTCACTTTAGGCATTTCAAACACATAAGACCCCCTCAAATCATATTTTGCATCTCTTAGTTGAAACATACTTAAAATACAAATTGGAACATTCTTTGTCATCACTCGATATATAATTTCTAAAGTTTTAGAATATATAATGTCCATGAATTTTGACATAGATGATCCTACAAAAGACTGGTTGGTGGACTCCCTATATCCAACTTTATTTATTATTCTAATAGCTCTTTTTTGCAATTTTAATATTGAATCCAAATAGGTTTTCTATGTGTTCCTATTTCCACACAATAGGTCATATAAGGCAAACAAAGGGAAGTATACAATAAATCAAGGCAGTTCTTATTCAAAGAATCTCTTGTTTTATAAAGAATAGAAACAGACTTGGATAATTTCCGTTTCACATGTTCGATGTGGGGCTTCCAACAAAGTTTATCATCAATAATTACTCCTAAAAATTTGTCTCATATACTCTTTCAATTTCAGCATTATTTAAATTCAATTTTACTTTAATATTACTTTTACTACCTCCAAATAACATAAATTTTGTTTTACTTTCACTCAATGATAGTTTATTTAATACAAACCATCTATTTAATTACATGAGTTCTGTTTCCACTGTTTTCCATAATTTCTTTATGTCCTATCAGCAAACACCACATATTTTAAAGTATCACTGGCTGTACAAATATCATTTATATAAAGTAAAAATAACTTAGGTCCCAAAACAGATCCTTGCAGAACTCCGGAAGTTACTTTTCTAAGTTTAGATTTCATGTTATTAATACTCACATATTGGAACCTATTATTCAAGTAACTATTTAACCAAAATTGTGCAACACCTCTTTACCTTTCACACTTCTGTAAAAGTAATGAATGATCTATCGTATCGAAGGCTTTACGTAAATCAATGAACACCTATTCCGAACTGTTTTTCGTCCACAGCCGTTGCAATATTTTCAATAAATTCCATCACAGCCAGAGATGTTGAACGGTTTCTTCTGAAGCCATACTGATGATCATTCAATAAATCATATTTATCAATAAAGGAATCTAGTTTGTTTGCAAATAGTTTTTCAAGAATCTTCAAAAACTGAGGCAGTAAAGATACCAATCTGTTTATCACCAGTTTTATATAATGGGATCCCTTTGGTGATTCATCATTCATTCTGGTAATTTATTTCTCATCATTAGACCTGTGGTTAACTTTGGGCCATATTCCATCTCTTTGCACAAACTTTGTCGTTATTTTCTACTATTTCGTTTTCTATTAGCCTTTTCCCTCATTTTGCATCCCGTTTCATGTCTTGCGCATCTCTTTTTTAACAAATGCTCCCATTTCCAGTTACCTGGTGTCTCTTTGTGATCATGTTACACCTTCATAGTATTTTTTTTCCTGTCATTTGGTTTTTATTTTCCATCCTCTTAAGATTTTGTCTCTACTTGTGATCATTTTCCATCTTTCAAGTTATTTTGTGTCTCCATGCAGTTATTAATAATTATTGTTGCATTATTAATAACAGCATTTTGTAATAGTTTTACTCGTTCCTGGCTGTCATCTTATCAGCTTATTAAGCTGTTTGGGTTTTTTTGTCGGCAACAGATGTTACAGTGTGTTTTTGAACTTTTAAGAGGAGCACTGACATGTTCAGTGTGAGTCAGCCTGAAGAGATTTGAGCTTTTCCAACACAAACATCCAGTCAGTGGGTTTAATTTCACTCTGTCAGTCATTTTCTAAGGAGGAGGTGTCACTGTGTTTTAAACATCGTGGACCAAACATCCTCAAATCTGCTCGGCGTCACAGCTGTGGTCTGTCAAACCGCCGCGTTTAGCTGTGTGCGCATTTGTTTTGGTGAGCGTACAAGATCAAGATCTTAGCGTTTCCGAGGAAGAGTCATCCCGAGAGACATGGAGGAAAACAAGCCGAGGCCGCTGAGGTTCCTGCTGCAGGCCGAGAGTTCAGGTTCATATCTGAAGGCTGTTTGTGAAAGAGCCTCGATCTGAATAACGAGGCTGCAGGAGGTCAGGACGGATATGTCATAACACCACACAGAGCTCACTCTCAGCAACGTGAAGTTTGGAAGATGCGAAGGCTTCATCCTGCTGAGATCAGGAGGGTCTGCAGTCAGTTTAATGAAAATGTGGCTGCAGACGGTGCTGGATGAACCGGCGGTGCTCTCCTGAGACTTTGTGCACACTTTAAATAAGCACGATGAATATTAAATTATGCTTTGCACCCATCAGCATGTGCAGCTCAGACATGTGACCGTGGTGGAAGATACAAGCCTGATCTCATCATCTTCAGCCCTTAAACACTTTAAACTTCTCATCCTGCACCATTATTTTTATACCAGATTGACACACCTGCATGATCATCGATTACAGCGCTGACGATGAGGAGGACATGTTATCTGAACGCTGATGACAGTCACCTGGAGGCATGCGCACATAAAGCACACAAAGAGAAAGAATTTAAATATCTGAGCGCGCTCAGTCCATTTTCTCCCGCAGACACATAATTTCAAAATTCTATAACAAGAGGACAGCCGAAAAGCACAGCATGCATCTACACACAGCACTGTGCAACAGTCTTCCCATGTAAACACATGGAGCAGTTTAGCTTGGAAGTAAATATTTGATATGACCAAGATTCAAAAAACATCTCTCAGGTGTGAGGACTGGACTGAAAATGGGTGAAAAAGCAGCCAATGTCCAAAGAAGAACTTTGGAAGAGCTTCAGGAAGCCGGAGAACTGAGACGGGAAGGAAGTCCGAGTTCTTGGAAGTAAACTGTCAAGAAATGAGAGCCAGCTCAAGACTTTTGCACAGTGTAGTATCTTGGTCAAATAACGTCAAAGGGTTAAAGAAAAAGAAGAAAAAACAGAGAGCTCACTTTGTTAAGAGAAAATATAAATAAAAAAACTGAATAAAATACAATAAAGTGTTTATTTCAAGGTCTGAATGTTCCTGCAGCACGTCTGCAGTTTCGAGCTGATCTTTTTTAAAGGACCTGAAAATGTCGGCAGCCTCGACATGAAGGAATCAAAAACTATCCGTTCACCTTTGACCTCTGATGAAAATGTACACAGTCAGCCGCCCTCCGACTCCGTGAGGAAAGGAGCTGTTATCGTTACAGCACAAAGAGCTCCGCCTGTGTGATTAAAGCAGCGTTGTGGTGATGGGGGCTGATGGGGGCACTTACAGAGCTAATAGAGGGTTGTTTTGCTGAGAGCCCGGGGGATCGTTTTATCTGGGAATCTGTACGATGGATGTGGGTCGGAATAATGACCGAGGCCTCTGAGCATACTCCAAAAACAAAAAAAAGTCACCCTTTTGGAGATTTAATCCTCTTATTTAGTCTGTCAGTCTCAGCTCCAACAAACACGTTCCACATCTCAGCGTCCACTCCACTTAAGACATCATGAAATGTGACTGAAGGAAAAACAAACACTGTAAGATAATCCTCACTGTCAGAGAGTCCTCCCTTATATAACTGTTGTCTTTTAGAAAATACTCTAAAAGTGAACGCAAAGGCATTTCAAACGAGACACAAAACTACCAACAGGGGGATGCTAAATGGCCCCAAGAAAGTTGTAAAATCACTGAAAAGCTGCTTAAATGTGCACACAAGAAAGAAAATCTACAAATTCAAAAACAAACCAAGTAAAATAATGATAAAATGTCACAGTTACTCCAAAAGGACCTGGAAGTACAGCCAAATGTGTAAAATGAAGAAGGGGAGACAAAATGAGCATAAAAGAGGAAAAATGTCAAGTTAACAAAAAGTCAAGCAGACATGAAGTAACATCGCAACAGAAGAAATGAATGAATGTCAAAGAGGTGATTCAAAATAATTAAACTGAACCCATAAAATGACCTTAAATACAAGTGCTGCAAAAGGATCAAGTGAATCTATAAAATGGCCTCAAAGAGAAGCCAAACCAAACGGGACACAAAATGTTCACAAAATGGGAAGAAAACAAACAAACAACAAAATCAGGACAGGGAGGCATAAATAAGAAAACTACCACACATCAGATGGCTGCAAAGACACCAGATTCACAAGCAAAGTAAAAGAGGGATGCAAAATGATGACAAAGCCATTAGAAACCAAAGTGCTGACATGCAGAATTAGACAGGAGATGTTTACTCAAGTCCAAAGATACGAGAGATTAATGTGTTCACAGACCCCGTCTCATATCTGAACTACACTTTGTTGGTGGGACTCTGAATAAAGGACTTCTTTCACCATCAGCTGGAGCACAGGCTTTAAGGGGACATGAATCATGCATGTGTTTGCAGCCTGTTAAAATTATGCTGGCATGACAGAGTCAACAGGGCAAAGCTGTTTCTCAACTTTACACCTATCACAAAGAGCCGATGAAGAGGAGGCCCTGCACGTGAAGAAGAGGGAAGCAAAGGACACCTACAGGAGGAAGGTGGAGCAGAAGTTGGAGAGGAACAATATGAGGGAGGTCTGGAATGGTGTGAAAACCATCACAGGCCACAACACCAAGAAAAGCACAGTGGGGGGGACTGTGGAGAAGGCAAACGAACTCAACAACTTCTTCAACAGGTTTGACCAGCCCACAACCCCCCCACCCTCACCTTCACTACAGAGTCCAATCCCCACTCTCCTACCTCCCTCGCTTCCCCCCCTTCCTGACACCATGACACCCCCCTCCTCCAATCCCTCTCTCAGCAGCAAGACATCTCCCCCCCTCCCCTCTTCCCAAACATCTCCCAGTGTCACAGTGGATCAGGTCAGGAGACAACTGAGGAAGCTTCGCCCCAGAAAGGCAGCAGGCCCAGACAAGGTGTGTCCTAGGATGCTAAAGGCGTGTGCTGCTGAACTTGGGGAGCCGCTACAACGAGTCTTCAACCTCAGTCTGCGACTGGGGAGAGTGCCCGCCCTCTGGAAGACATCCTGCATCGTCCCGGTCCCCAAAAAGAACCGGCCCAATGAGCTGAATGACTTCCGACCGGTGGCACTGACGTCACATCTTATGAAGACTCTAGAGCGGCTCTTCCTCAACCTCCTCCGACCACAGGTACAACATGCCCAGGACCCACTACAGTTTGCATACAAGGCAGGTGTCGGAGTGGAGGATGCCATCCTGTACCTCCTACACAGAGCCCACTCACACCTGGATGGGGGAAAAGGCACGGTCAGGATCCTGTTTCTTGACTTTTCCAGTGCCTTTAATACCATCCGGCCCTGTATGCTTCAGGAAAAACTGAACAGGATGGAGGTGGACCCCTGCCTGGTGGCTTGGATCTCCGACTACCTCACCGACAGACCACAGTACGTCAGGCTGAAGGACATCACGTCTGACACTGTGGTCAGCAGCACAGGAGCACCACAGGGAACTGTGCTGTCCCCTCTTCTCTTCACCCTGTACACCTCTGACTTCTGCTACAACTCTGAATTATGCCACATTCAGAAGTTTGCAGACGACACAGCCATCATGGGGTGTATCTGGGATGATCAGGAAGAGGAGTACAGAAGTCTGGTGAGGAACTTTGTCGCATGGAGTCACACAAACCACCTGCAACTCAACACCTCAAAGACTAAAGAACTGGTTGTGGACTTCGGGAGGTCTAGAGCAGGTCCACTGCCGGTTCAGATAGAGGGGGAGGAGGTGGAGGTGGTCAACAAGTACAAGTACCTCGGGCTGTGGGTGGACAATAAACTGGACTGGTCATGCAACACAGAGCACCTGTATAAAAAAGCCCAAAGCCGACTGTACTTCCTCAGGAGGCTGAGGTCTTTTAACATCTGCAGGAAGCTCCTGAGGATGTTTTACCAGTCAGTGGTTGCTGGAGTACTTTTCTATGCTGTGGTGTGCTGGGGGAGCAGCACAGCAAAGAAGGACTCATCCAGGCTGGAGAAACTGATCAGGAGGGCTAGCTCTGTGGTCGGCATGAAGCTGGACACTCTGGTGACAGTGGCAGAGAAAAGGACATTAAAGAAACTGATGGACATTATGGACAATGCCAGGCATCCTCTGCACACAGCCATTAACAACCAGAAGAGTCTGTTCAGTGACAGGTTGCTTCTCCCAAAGACAAGAACTAACAGACTTAAAAACTCCTTTGTCCCACACGCCATCAGACTGTTTAACTCCTCTCTGGAGGGGAGAGGGAGGGGAAACAGGAGGACAAAGGAGGGAACAACTAAGCTGTAGTGCCTCTGCACCTCACTGTACAATACCTTGTGCAATACTTTTGTAAATAGTCAACGGTGCAATAGACTCAATACTTGAAATGTGCAATTCACTTGTATTTTTATTTTTTATTCCTATTTATTCTATTTATCCCCTTCGTATATTTTATTTATATTGTCTCTGTATTTATATATATGTGTGTGTGTATAACTCTGTAACTTCTGTCGGTGCTGTGCTTTTTTGGAAATCGAATTTCCCAGAGGAACCCACCCGAGGGATTAATAAAGTTCTATCTTATCTCTTATCTTATCTTATCAGCGTGTGAGGTCCAGAGCGGTGAGCGTGTCTGAACATGCCGACAAAACAAACTGCAGAACAGCCACAAAGTCAAAGACAAAGAGCTTCTCCTTGCAAACTTAGCGTGCTCACTGTGAGTCCACAGCCCTAACCAAAGATTATCTTAAGCTTCATCTGAATCAGAGGACGCCTCTTCCAAAGTCACAGCCTTCAGTGCCACAGCCGCTCTCATTGTTCCTGATGTTCCACAGGAAGCAAGAGCAGGAAATGTTATCCCAACCAGACGTCTTATTTCTGAGCACATCGACACAAACGCTGATTCAAGCCTCGCGCTAACGTGTTGTGACCCAACACCAAAGAGAGGTGGATTTATTCTACCCTAGAACGGGATGCAAAATTACCACACAAACTCAAAATAAACAAAATGATATGTTACAAAAACAACAGGGGATGCAAAATGAGCACAAAGTGGTGCAACTCACAAATAAGGGGGTTGCAAAATAAAGATTAAACCATGAAGGAGTAGAAATGAACAGATGTTCCAGAACTATGAAAACAAAAAGCAGAAATGCCAAATAAATAATAGGATCCAAAATAATCAAAAAAAAACTTCACAGCAACAAAAAGTTTCACTGAAACAAAAAAAAACATTTTTTCTATGAAATTATTTTTCTTTTGCAGAGTGAGGAGGCAGTGGTTTGTGGACTCACCCGGATCGGGCCGGATTGCTCCCCGTCTCTCCCAGTGGGCTGGTCTCGGTCGTCCTGGGGTGAAGGGGGAGCACTCCTCCTCCTCCTCCTCCTCCCAGCTCCCCTTCCTCCTCCTCCACCTCGGGGTCTCGTGCTCTCACCTCGCAGTGAGCGCTCACCAATAATCCCAGCACCAGCACCAGTTCTCCCACTGCCGTCATGTCTGCATCTGTGTGGCTCACGCGCCAGCCGGTTTTAAACAGCTGGAGGAGAGAGAAGGAGGGGGGGGAGGGAGGAGGTCACGCCTCCTGTTTCCTCTGCAGGAGGAAAGGGTTTAGTCACGTTTCCCCTCCTCCTCCGACCGGCTCCAGCTCTGTGTTTATAACGGATCAATAAATGTGATCGACACTCTTTCATGCAGAGACATTTTCAGTTCATTTAATGTTTTCTGAACATTTTTTTGCCCTTTTCTTTTTGTGAGTGAAAAGCTTTCTGCATTTGTAGCATTTTGGATTTATTTACCTGCTTTATTAAATACTTTGAGGTACTTTATGTCTTTGAGCCGCTCGATAAAAGGCTTCAGTGGGCGTTGTGCCTGTTGTTGCTGCTCTCTGTGTGAACACAGTACGGACAGTTTCACCTCCTTGTTGACTCCATTAAGATTCCTTCACTGACTCAGGGTCTGTGCTTGTGCAGAGTGATAAGAGGAGGGGAAATCCACCCGCCTCCTTCCTTTCTGTTTGTGCTGCAGCTGCTGTGAGTGTTCGACCTGAACGTGAGGACATTTTCTTTGAGCAGCTCCTTCAGGCCAAAGATTTTCATTTTTATCCAGACTGAAGCCGAACGTCCCTTCGTCTCTGTCCTGGTCTGTTTAAAACTTTGCTCCTCTTAAACTTTAGTTTGTGTGCAGTACCCAGCTGTGGCAGCAGAGGTCGCTGTTCCTGCAGCAGGACACAGGGCACTGCTGTGCACCTGTTTTATGCACATTTTTAGACAAAACTAAAATACAGAGAAATTTAAAATAATTAAAGTCTTGATCTTGGCTGAGATGTAGAAACTAAAACTCGATTTTTATTTTCATGATTTTCTGTTTAATTCAGTTTGGATTTGAAACAAACTCTACTTTAAAATCCGTTTAGTAGAAGCTGATTTTATTGGGATTTTTATTCGAGGTATGGGGCCTCGTCTCACTCTGACACTTTTATTTTCTCATGTTTGCAGCTGATTAAGGTGAAGTGAAGCAGGACGCAGTGACGGAGGCCGACCTGGAGCCGGAGCCAGGAGGGGGCAGCTGGTCTTCTGGGTGGGGATCGTTTCCGTGCATTGTTTCAGAGCTGGGGGGAGGAGGAGGAATGAGAAAATGAAGATTACTACTACTAATGAGGGATTGTGCATGTGCTGGCCATATTTGTGTTATCTGTGTGATTTATTGTGGATAAAATGATTTTGAGTCTTGTGGCAGCACGGTGGCACGGTGGTTAGCACTGTTGCTGCACAGCAAGAAGGTCCTGAGTTCAATTCCAACATCAGGCCGGGGTCTTTCTGTGTGGAGTTTGCATGTTCTCCCCGTGTTTGCGTGGGTTCCCTCCGGGTACTCTGGCTTCCTCCCACCATCCAAAGACATGCAGCTTGTGGGGATAGGTTAATTGGATAATCCAAATTGTCACTAGGTGTGAATGGTTGTCTGTCCCTGTGTGTTAGCCCTGCGACAGACTGGCCACCTGTCCAGGGTGTACCCTGCCTCTCGCCCTATGACAGCTGGGATCGGCTCCAGCGACCCTGAAAAGGATAAGCGGGAGCGAATGGATGGATGAAAATGATTTTGAGGAAGTGTGGTTTTCGTTGAGCTTTTGCTTTTTATGCTGTTTTGACTCATTTTATTGTGGCTATTCTTTGTTTTTGTGATTAATACTCGGTCACTGTTGTTCTTTGTTCTTGTTTTTGCCGGTCCTGTCCAGCACTGTACTAATCAGAATTATTGCCTGAAGGCTAACAAAAAATTTCCAAATGTTCGTCTTGTGGGATTCTTGTTAGTTGGGCTCATTTGTGCCACGTGTATTTTTTTAATGGTTACCTTTTTATGTGATGTTTTGATTCATTTGTCTTTGACGTGGGTGCTTTTTGAATGTTTTCCTGTGTTTTTCTCCCTGCAGTCTCTACTTTGAGCCCAGGCTGTGTGTTGCAGATGTGACCAGCAGGGGGCAGCAGCTCCATAAACTCTGCTTCTCTGTCTATAGATTTGAGTTCTGGGGAAACGTGAAGATTTCTGCCTCCTGTGCTGTCCCAGCTCGTGTTTGTGCAGAAAACGGCCTGGGGGGGCATTTCCTGCTTGCTGCGATAACAAAACAAGCTCAACAATCTTCTTCCGGCACATTAACTGCTCTGCCTCCCAGCCCACCAGCCGTTTACAGACCCCTCATCCCAGTGCAGAGGCCCAAAAAGCAGAGGCCTCTGACTCTGGAACGGTCTGAGGGTGAAACACGTCAGCTGATTCTGAGAATTAGAAATAATCGAACTTGTTTGTTTTACCAGCAGAATTTTCTGTGTGCAGGCTGCGATCAGCTGACCTGCTGCTCCGTGCTGTTAGCTTCAGCATGACATTTGTAACAAGGATGAATCACTAATGAGTTAATACAAATGAGGTATTAGGATATTGGGCTATTTTAAACTGGAGCTAATGGTCAATAATCAATAAATACACATAAGAAGACGCTTGTGCAGGAACCATGTAAAGGAAAGAAAACAGCTGAAAACAGGCTTAAAGTGCACAAAGACGACAGAATAATCTTTTAGCTTAGAACAAACAATACAGAGTCTCCAATTTCAATTATGTTCTCCTCCATTGAGCGGGACGCTTCAGTGGAGGAAGGTTCTGACACCCAGCCGTCCGTTGACTCGGCATTCTTTTAAACCCAAAAAGGGTCACCTGACCGGTATTAAATAAAAACGGCCAATAAGAATTCACAAGAATAATGCAAAGATGTCAGTCAGTTTACATTGACAAAAACCAAAAACTCAGGCACACATTGCTGGGTCCATGACACGTGGGATTATTATTATTGAGCAAGAATCTCCGTACTGTCAGTGAACGCACCACCAGGACATCCTGGTTCTCAGTGATCCATGTTTAAATGATCGTTAGTCCCAGATCCACGTTCACTGGATTTACTGTGATTCAGGTCAGACTCGTGTGTTTGCTTCAAATACACGAGTCTGAAACTGTGTGTGTGTGTGTGTGCGTGTGCGTGTGTGTGCGTGTGTGTGGGTGTGTGTGTGTGGGTGTGGGTGTGTGTCAGGTTGAACTGAAGATGTTGAGTTAAAATTAAGAGTCGTTGAGTTTTTGCTGTCTTTGCAGAAACATGCAGGTCACCACAGCTGTGAAAATATAATTAACACAAACAGGCATGTGAGAACACACACACACACACACACACACACACACACACACACACACACACACACACACTTCAACCTGGTGGGTCTCAATTAGCCGTCAGATTCCTCACGGAGGTTCAGTCCTGAGCTCGTCGGGAGGAAAACATCATGAGACTCGATGACTCATCCATGAGCTTTAACACACACGCTGGACTCAACCAACCAAACTGAGTATTAAACATGTTAATGACACTCTCAGCTCCACTGAGCCATCAAACTTCCTGTCTATGACTTTTCACATTAAAACTTTAATGTTTTAATGTTAATCTTTAAAAGCAACAGCATGCGTGACGCTTACAGACCCCAAACCAAAAAAACAGCATTTAGTATTTTTATTAAGAGCGTCATCAATAATCCACTTTGCCAATGCTCCCACTGAAGACTGAAATATGAGTCATAATTACACTAAAAAGTATTTATTTCATTGTTGTGTTGGAAGTATTTTCCAGTCCATTATTCTCTGTTTCATCTGGATTAAAGAGCCCTTTGTCTGTCTGTGTCCTGAAGGCGAGCAGCTGAAGCAGTGTGAATACAAACATCTGTGATATCTGATCCAATAATCACGCTCACTGAAAAGCACTTCAGCTACATTTAACTACACATCTCAGTTCAGTATTTAGGGTTTTTAGCTCTGCTGGGATTCAAATTCAAGCAGAAGAGGACGGACACGCTGAGCCGACACGAGGCCACACCTCCTGGGTCTGAAGGTTTAGGCTGTTTGTTAAGACGTGACCATGTTATTGGATAATGCCCAGTAAGCTTGGTGATACCTGCAACAATCAGCTGATTTCTGGAATTTCACTCACCAAAACTGGAGCTCCGCCTCCTCAGATGCTCTGTGAGTACAGTGACTCACAGCACCGATATTACTGGTCACATGATGTCACTAAAAACTAGCAGACAACTAGCAGCTACAACCACCTGTGCCACCATTCACCTGTCACTCACAGAGGCCACGCCCCTAATAATGCTAACTTTAACTCAGCTGAGTTATAAAAACATTGTCCCTCCATACAGGTGTTATAAAGGAGGAAGTGATCCACAGAGACCAAACAGTTTGTGTACCACGTGTTTCTGATGGAAGGTTTAACATGGGAGTCTATGGGGACGGACTCGCTGCCGCCCTCTGTCGGACGTCAGAGGAACTGCAGGTTTCATGTTCTTGTTGCTGCTTGGCGGTAAAGAGAGATTTGTCACTAATAACAGAGACGATGCTGGAAAGTGATTTGGTGTAAAATGTTTTTGAAGCATTTGTTTCTAAGAGGCCACAAAGCTGAAACCTTTTGGACGTTTTATATTTGACATATTTGAAGCTGATCAGCTGTGAATAATTCTTCACTTCTGGTTAAAAGTGTGATTTACAGGTAAACAAAGCGCTGCAGTCCTTTCACTGATGATCAGAAGAATCTGCTTCTTGCTCTCAGGTCACATTTCCCAACGAGGATCAATGACACAAACCATCAATAGGCGTCTTTGTGCAGCTATTAGAGAATTCTTCATGAGAATCAATAATGTATAACATTACTGTGTACGCCTGTGTGTGTGTGTGTGTGTGCAGAGCTGATGGTCTGCATCGATCACTACTGTTGAGAAGACAGCTCTTATCGCCACGGTAACCCACAACAGACAGTGCTGCTGATGAGCCTCGCCCATCAGTGTGGGGAAAAACATGAAATAAAGTGCATCTAAAAATAGCTCGGCGCCTGCAGTCAGCCAATAAGAGAAGAGGTGAGGCAGCCAAGGGTAAGTGTGGGAGAGAGCTGCGTGTTCTGCTGAGTCACGTTCGGGTTCGTTTCAGAGGACGAAGGTGATGAATCCACTCCTTCATCATTTCCTCTGCCACGTCCTCCATAAACCTGCCAGACTCGCCGCGGTCGAACGGGACTTCCACATTCACCACACGACACCAGAAAGCTCCAGAAACATTTCGATCATAGTTCTCGCCACCTTTGACCACCAAAAGATAAAAGTTCAGGTCTGCCAATTTCTAAAGTCCAACAAAGGCCTACAAAGTTCGGTAAAGTTGTGAAAATGAGGGGTGAGGGTCCTCAAAGCCACTGGTTCTTTTTCATTTGTTCTGTAGCTGCGTGTTCACTCACTGTTTAGGTGTAAAGTTACGTGGTCGGCTTTTTAAAGAGTCGTCCTTCATGTTAAAGAGAGACGACGAGTTTCTGATGACGATAACTCGAGGCATCACGCGCCTCAGTATTGTACCAGCATCATGCTTTCACACCACATGAGCAATGACAATTTCAACCCGATCTTTGGGAGAAGCTGAGATATTACAGTTATTCTTATTATATTTATTAAATCTGTAATTCAGGTCAGTTTTATTAATAACGCAGCAGTGCACAGCAGTTTTATTCTTTGAGAAAAAGGCCTGACAGTGAGCTCTCAGAGGTGGAACATTACTCATTTCTTTCTTATGTGGACACAACACTGCTGAGTGCTGCCCCTCGGCAGGCTTCCAGAAGTTGGCCAACCAGAGGAATGTTGCTTTTAGGGAGGGAGGGCTTAAAGAGACGGGAGGTAAAACAGCTCCCAGAGAATGAACAAGGCCCAGCATCAGATAAAGAAGGATTATTTTGAACTATCAGTCATGCAAAGCTGTTTGAGTAAAAATACAGAGATGGAGCAGATCCATCGCGAAAAGATCCCACTGCTCTTCTGACACACATTAAACACATGGTACAATCTATAATTTATTCCAACATCTTTACACACACACACGCACACATGCACACACACACACACACACGCGCACACACACACACACACACACACACACACACACACACACACACACACACACACACACACACACACACACACACACACACACACGCACGGCTGGTCTAAGTGGATTAACCGTGTCAGCATGCACACAGGGACCATGTTTGATGGAAGAAGCTTTGAGCTAAAAATAGAGGACGGTGAAGTTGGCTTTGTGTTTTCTCCCAGTGTCCTCGTCTCATCTCACCATTAAAGAAGGAAAGATGGAGGCTGGCTTCCTTTAATCTGATTGGAGGCTCTGTTCAGCGCTCAGCAAACAGCAGCTAAGTGATTACCTTCTGCTCCATGTGCAACTGAAGTTTTCACTACAGCAGATAAAATGTGGCCCCAACCAAAAGCTCGTGAGCTGGAGAATCATTTTATATGTCTGATAGATCTGATTGGTTCAGGGAGGACTCTGGTCTCCTGCAGCTGTTAGAAAGATGACCAAAGGAAAGGTCCAAGAGGGTGAACAGCACAGCAGAAGTTCTCAAGCTGAGACGTTCTCGAATATCAGCTCTTTGTTGAGTGAATCCTTAGCATGAAATCCTGCAGATATTTTGATGGAATTTCCACATTAATGGAGTCGAAGGCACAGCTACAGATGACGGGGAGCCTCCGCACACTGTTTCACTCCAACAGTCCAATAAACAGGAGTCCTTTAGCTTTAGTTAACTTTAAAATCCTGAGCCTGAGTAAAGTGACAGTCCTGAGATAAAGAATATTATATTTCACGTGTTTGTGGGACATCGTCATTACTCAGTTTCCTGATTAAACCAAGAATCCTCCAGACCTGAAAAAGGAGGAAGTACCAAAGCCGATGTTCCTCCGCTGTCCACGCGAGGCTCTGAAAGCCAGCCAGTCCCCACAAACCCCCATTTTAAAACATCTAAGCCAGTTTTTAGCCCCTGCAGGTGTTTCTGAGCAGTAATGTCTCTGTTGTGTGTTTCAGTCTGAGCTCCAGGTCTGGGGACATTTATGGTTTTAGCATTTTCTCTGTTTTCTCCTTTTCCTTCTTATCTCCGACTCACTTTTCTCCTCTGTAGGCTCCACTGCACCACATGAATCCAGAGCTGTTTGCAAGTATTACCCTCCCTCCCTTTCTCGTAAGCAGCCCTCTCTCCTCACGTGCCCTCTCTCCACCCTCTCTCTCACTTATGCATTAGCAAGAGGAACAGATCCCAGCAGACGAGAAGAGGCGAGGCACCCGAGGCAGACGGAGCAGCAGAAGAAGACAAGCAAAGCATCATGGACGTTTTCAAGAAGGGATTCTCCATGGCGAAGGATGGAGTCGTCGCCGCCGCCGAGAAGACGAAGGCCGGAGTGGAGGAGGCAGCTGCCAAGACCAAGGAGGGGGTCATCTACGTTGGTGAGAGGAGATGGATGCAAGTAAAATTAGATTTGTGGTGAAAAGAGGAAGAGAAAGACGAGGACGGAAGCTGCATTTAAATAATTTATCGTTTAAGAAGAAAAGATAAAAGGAGGGACGGGTGGAGGACAAATAAAATCTGAAAGAAAGAAAATATGATGAAAAATTACAAACAATCACAGCACTGTGAGGAAAGGAGGAGGCAGGGGGAGGGATAAAACAGGAAGTTAAACTTTAGTGACAGATCAGGGAAACACAATTCATCCCGACGCTGTGCATGAAAGATGTGGGAAGAGAGATGGAGGGATGAGAGGATGAGGGGGATAAAGAAGAGAAGCTTTCATCTTTCTGCTGGAACCCGAGCGATGGATGGACGGAGTGAATGTCAACACCATCCCTCCATCTTTCCATCTGCAGATTTAACACAGCGTCAGGATGAATTGCACTTTTCTCTCCACTTCCTGTCGTCCGTGTGTTTCTTTTAATATTTCAGGATTCAGTTTCTGCTCCAACTTTGAATTTCACTCTCTTCTAAAACTACTTTGCACTTGAAATTTCACATTTCCTGGTGGACAGTGGATGAAGCATGGGCGGAGGACGAGTGAAATCCAACACCAAAGGACAAACAGCAGTGGACGGAGACAGACACACCCACTCGTTTCATTCATTCACCACCAAAAGTATATCCTCCATCTCTCCTCTTCTGGCTGTTTGTCTCTTTCTTGTCCCTTCTTCATCCCTTCCTTTCATTCATCCCCGTTTGCTGTCGAATTTCGCTCGTCCTCCTCGCATCCCTCATGATGGGGAACAGACCGAGGGAGAATAGGAAGATGAGGGGAGGTGGAGGAAGAGGAAAACACGAACACAGTGTACAGTCGAGTCTTAATAGCTTACTTACAGCTGGGCTACACCACCCATCAGGCTCCATGCTTTAGGGCGATGCCTGTAACTCTCTGCCTGTTGCCTTCATATTAAATCATTATGAGACGTGAGATTGAGACACAGACATCTGAGCCTCTTAATGCGCGAGAGATCATAGCAAACATATGAAACAGGAAAGTACCGCCGTGTAATCCGTTTATTTCAACAAAGTAACTGTATTCTAAATACCACCTTTTAAACAGTAACTGTAACAGTATACAGTTACTCATATTTAGTATTTTAAATACTTAACGGCGGCACATGTACTCTGTTACTCCCCAACACTGAGTGGCATTTGTTTAACACCAGAACAACAGACTAATGGAAAGAAAGAACTGAGATTTCTTGTGTAGAAAATCAAGGAGGGCTGAGTGGAGGACACTAAAATCAAGGAGGGATGAAGAGAGCGGGCGACAGGAAGCTGAATGTTCAGTGATTTAAAGTGCAGCTCTTCCTGATGGATCGCAGCTCCGGTTAGCGTAACCTGTCAGAACGACGCTGCGACCGGATCCTGATCTGCTGCTGCAGCACGATTTCATCCGTCCACTTATCCAAAGCAGGTGAAGCAGGTGAAGCAGGTGAAGCAGGAGTGGCGAGGCCCTCCCAGGCACGAAGACACATTTAGTCCCTCAGACGAGTTCTCACTCTTCTTCATCCAGAGACTCTCGGTCACTGCGGGGATGTAGGTCCATGCATGCCAATTCATAGTTTCTGAAAACGTGCTTGTTCAGCATGTGGCCAAAACACAACCAAAGCCCCGCCCATTATGACCCTTTATGGTGGATGTTACCTGAGGCAGTAATCCGGCTCACGCCCGGCTGCAGACGGCGCCGGTTCATGCTGAAGGTCGTGTGAAGAACAGAAGACCATCATCTGCATTCAGAGATCCCCAGATTGGATCCTGTCCACGAGCAGGAAGGGTCAGAGATGAGCCCGACACCTAATCACACCGTGCTCACCTGTTCAGCAAGCTCAGGCTTTCAAAGTAAAAGCTTCTGACAGCTGAAGGATAATTCGTCATCTGTGGGGTTTAAATGTGTGTGCTGTTTGATATTTAATGACATTAAAGCAGCTCTGCCCTGTTCATTCAACTGTTCTTCTGTTCAGCCACAAACCACAGCTCATGTGGGGCGAATAAAACCAGGAGCAACAAGCAAACGTCTGTTTTTAAACGTCCAGACGGAGGCTGACCTGGTTTCTACCTCACAGATAAACTGAGCTCTCTGAATTATTCACTCATGTCACCCACTTTGCGCCCAGGCAGCCCACTCTCTGCTCTCATTCCCCTTGTTTTGTTCTTTATTAACATTCTGGGGACGGCGCGCTGCCTCTGATCAGACAGCGAGGTGGACGGACGACTTCAACACTCGGCATTCTTCTTCGTGTTGTTTGGAAACGATTCAGACTCGGTTGTAATTCAGCCAGTGGGCGTCGAGCTGCTCGGACATGTGACAGTTCGCAGTGAACGGACTCTTTGTCTGTGATTCGCTGTCGGCTGATCTCACACAAACACCGTGGAAACTGTTTCCCTGCAGCGCTGATGTTTGAAGCTGAGGCTGCTGCACGAGCGCAGTTACAGGAAGGAAGAAGCTCAAAGATGCAAAGATGATGCATAATTAACGAGGCTGCAGATTGGCTGCTGTCAGCGAATGGCCTTTTATTCATACCAATAAACAATCATCATCCTTTATCCATGCAAAACAGCTGAGTCTGATAATGGTGCTTTTTCATGAAACAGATTAATAGATTATAACAAAGGTGAAGAGATGAGATTTTCTGTCTGGCCGCCTCTAACAGCTGTGGCCTGATTCTTTGAAGCCTTTTTAATCGTTGGAAACAGCAGGAAGGGTTTGAAATCCAGACTCATAAAATCGGGTCCATGAACACGGCTGTGATTGTGCTGCTGCGCTGATGTGAAGAACGAACATTGTATGAAGCATCAGCAAAGTAAGCACTGAGAAGCCAGCGAGAAAGTCTCCAGCCACTGTTGGTGAATCGAATCAACTTGATTTTATTTATATGGCACAAAAACAAACAGTGTTGCATTCTGCTGGTTTATATTGTACAGTAAAGAGAAAACCCCAACAAACATACGAGCGAGCACTCGGTGACAGCGGAGAGGAAGACTCCCTGTTAAGAGGAAGGAACCTCCAGAAGAACCAGGCTCAGGGAGGGGCGGCACGGTGCGGAAGAGCCAGAGAGGAATAATGACCACACAAGCTCTCTGCTTCTGATTTATGCATTTCTCACGAAGGTTTTCTCTCTTTTTTTCCAGGAAGTAAGACGATGGAGGGAGTTGTGACAGGTGTGAACACAGGTAAAGCACCTGCAGTGCAAACTGCACTTACTGTACTGAAGTTATGCAATGGTGGAAGCAAGAATCGAAATCATTCACGAGTTTGTAAATTCATCTTTTTCTCATTTACTTTAAAACGTAAACAATAAAAATAGCATTGATTTCCTGTCTCCCAGTTGCTCAGAAGACGAACGAGCAGGCTAACGTCGTGGCCGACACCGCTGTTTCTGGGGCCAATGAGGTTGCCCAGGCAACGGTGCAGGGGGTGGAGAATGCGGCAGCGGCAACCGGATTCGTTAGCACGGTGAGTGACGTCAGCTGATTATAAATTTTAAATATAAACGAGAACTGAGGCGTCTCGTTTCCATTTTTGCTTTTGTGTTGTTGTTATTTTATTTGTATAACCTGGGGTTTGTTTTTCTCACATGTTACAGATAAAGGTTATACTTGTATTATACAATTATTTCAAATTTCTGTTTTTAAGTAATTTATTAGCTGGACTTCTACTTTGCACATTAACAAAATTACAAAAATATATTTCTAAACCGAATTTTGAAAGTCGTGACAGAATTTTGGAGACTCACATAAAGTGTGTTTCATTATATTCATGACTACTGAGTCAAAGTCATGTGTTCAGCATTCATGCAGTAATTATTCACAGTCTGTTTTTTGTGTATAACTTTTTTTGTCCTTTGTCATTTCCAACTCTCTGGTTATTGGATGTGAACAGGAGGAGGCGGAGCCAGTGCCTGAGGAGGTGCCTGATTGGTTGAGGGGGAGGGGTGGCATGGCATGAAGCTTCTTGCCTGATTATCTGACATCGACAGCTTCACGAATCAGACATTTCAGATCAGAAAAGACCAGATTTCAGGGATTTTTTGGACATCAGTAAAATATCATTTCCTTTAGATAAAGTCCTCCTACTGTCGCTGCGTATGAAGTTAAAACAGACAAATAAGGTCCTGGACAAGGAGAATAACAAAATAACAAGCAAAAACACTGTAAACTTAAAAGAAAAGAAACCAGCGAATTTACAGTAAAACAACCAGCAGATATGTGAAAATAAAACAAAGGAAAATGAATGTGGAAAAGGAGCATGTTTACAAGAAAAAAGTAGAATCTAGAGAATTTGTTTGACAGCCTTAATGATCCCTCTCCGACCTTTCGTTTAATGCTGACAGGCGCTCTCTGAGAGCTGGGCTTGATTTAAGCGGTGTGGGTGCTGTGACAGCGGTGGCAGTATGGAAGTATCAGAGGGAATCGAACAGCAATCTCTGCTCCTACGACACAAGAAACAAAACCTGCATGAAGGGTGTTTAAGCAGAAAAGAGGCTGACGATGAATAACAACACTAACAGGAAACGGCTGCATGATACTGCTCTTTATTCTGTTAACCACAACTGACAACTCTGCACCCATGAAGACAATGACTACATGTAACTTTGAAATATATTTCCTGATGTATCGCATCATATGTAGCCATGTTCTCTTGAGGAGCCTACAGAAACCAAAGTAGGAGCTGGAAATGATCACAGATGATCTCAGCAGGTTGTTTACAGCGACTAACACGAGTTTTTCTTTCGCCTTTGCTCAACTTTGGCTTCGTCTTACTTTTCTGGATTTCTGAACGCCTTGCTGTGGTTCTGATTGCTCCAAATGAAGTTTCATTTCTCCCAAAAATAAGCAGCTTAACTTCTATTTACATCTATTTTACATCAGCAAACCTTTAAAGTGGTGTCTCAGAGTCAAACCACAAGGAGATTATTCATGTCATTAGTGTTGTGTTAATGGCTTCTGTTTTGGGGAGAAATGCAGCTTCTATATGGACAAATTTGCTGCACTGACCTCTTTTCTCTCTGATTTGTAGACTGAGCTGCAAAAACCAAACGCAGGAGGAGAACAGACTGAACCAGCTGAACAGTAGGTGAGAAAAACCATGAAAGAGCGGTGATGCTGAGTTTCAGCTGCAGATGAATCTGCAGAGTTTTGGGGAAGCAGGATGATAATGATCCTCATACGATCAGAGTGCGTTCACTCTTTTCTGCAGAGTTGATTGCACTTCCTGACAAAGCCCTCCCCCTCGTAGTTAATCAGTCTCATGTCAGCTGTGTCTGACTAGCCGAAGATGCAGGTCAAACTGCTGGAGCGGTTCACTTTTAGATCAGTTAACTCGTCTAAATGCAAACATCCTTTTAAACGACAGAGTCAGTAGATAACAACACCCCTACCTTGGTTCAAAGATTCTTATCGGACATCCTGATGGTACATGAGTGAGCAGATGAAGGATCACCTGCTGGTGCTGATGGCGCACATCTGTAAGTGTCTCAGCTCAGCAGACCAGCACTTACTGCCCTCTGGTGGCATTTCTGTGCAGTACACTAAATGGTAAATGGCCTGTATTTGTATAGCGCTTTAGGACCCTAAGGACCCCAAAGCGCTTTACACATCCAGTCATCCACCCATTCACACACTGGTGATGGCAGCTACACTGTAGCCACAGCTGTTGGTGTGAAAGCCCACAGCCCTTCAGGTTTCACATTGCTCCTGTTAGCTGTAAATAACAAACATGGCCCCAATAAGACCAACGTGGTGCTAATCATAAAGTTTCTGTGCAGAGAACAAGCAAATAAACCAGCATGAAGCTGCCACCAGGAGGCACAACATAATTATGAGAACATACAGAAAAGAAAAGCAGCTCGGTGATGCGAGTCACCAGGAAAGATGCCCACAGCTCAGCATCAATACAACACAAAAATGATCCATTACAGGTCAAAAGTCCTTGATTAAAATGTCCTTTGGATATATGTGCTGCACCGTACCTGTCACAGGTAAGCTTCACGTCAGCTGACCTAACTCACCTGCTTTAAACAAAATGTTTCTCCTCTTCATTTGGTTTCCCTCAGACTCTGAACTTCCTGCCGTCACCGAACGAGAGAAGAAGAAGGATCTTCATATTTTATTTGTTGCTCAACCTTTGACCTCTGACCCCTCATTAACCAAGAAAAACCCTCCTCATCACTCCCCCCGCGCACCATGGTTACGCCGCCTTCGCTCATCATATACACTGTCGGTTTAACTCCACACTTTCATCTGATTGGCTGTTGTGGACCACAGGTTTCTTTTGGGCTCCGCCCCCTGACAGAGGGCTACCTGAAGCCTTATAAATGCACGTGGCTTTGCTGACACACACACTGAAACGATTAATCCACACACACACTTCCTGTATGTGTTGCTGATTTTTAACAACAAAATAAAAATGTTTTAACATTCTGAGCTTCGTCGTCTTCAGTGTCACAAAACGTTGATTCGTTCTTGTTGTTTTTATTCAAAGGATTTTATTTTGCTTCATATTTTATTCACCTGCTGTGGAGCATTTTCATGTGTCCGCAGTATTCCCGGGACGGTCTGAGGGGGAACGTTTGTTTCAAAAATGAATTTTGATTTGCTAAATTTAAAACCAAAAACACAAACAAACAAAAAGACTTGAAAGACTGGTGTTTGTGTGTCGTCACTAAAGCAAACGTCTGTGTCGCCCACAGACACTCAGCTCGTGTTTTCCGCCCGCGCAGACGAGCTGGTGAAAGGATTTTTCAGTTTTTTATTTTGGGGCTCAGAGTAAACATGTGCCTGATTTCCTGCTTCCTGTCAGCAAACACAATAAAACAACTCTGATTGATATCCAGTAGAATATCTTTTACTTTTGCTGACGCTGCAGGTTTCTGGTTCTCATCTTCACCCGGGTGTCACTCGGTCCACCGTTAGAAAAATGATGTTTATTGTAGGACTCAGAAAGGAAGACTCGCCGTATAAACAGGAAATGCTTTGAATTTAAACACAGAATTCGTTATTTCGATGCGCGTGGCTGTTGTTGTCCTGGTTTAAGGCCAGTGCTAAAACTATGCGATGTGTAAATTTTCACTCTTTATGTTAAATATTTGATTAACTAGTGTTCATTTTAAAGTGATTCTGCGTTTCCGTTAACAGAGTTGCTAAAATCGAAACACTGTTTCTAGTCTAAATGTTAAAGCTGCCACATGTGTGAGGCGCTGCTGCTCCTCTGCAGGGCCGCCGAGCTGCTGCAGCGTCACCCAGTGTCAGAAATGCGCAGCAACAAGCTCGTCCTGCTGTCGGGAGGAGAGCGAAGCTTTTTGATTCCTGTCATCATTTAAACTTTTTCCCCAGAGCGATGAGTTTCTTATATTAACCCTCAGAAATCTGACGTCTGGTGTCTTAACATTAAATCAGCAAATTATTATTTTACATTTTTTCTTCATATTGAACTTTATTTCAGTTTAGAAATTTTATTTCATCATTTTTTAAATTATGAATCTATATCATCTTTTTTATTATTGTGTTGATTTGAATTTCTAAATCGTAATTTTAAATAGTAATTTAATTGTAACTGATGCTTTGATCTGCACTTTTCTTGGACTTTGAGTTTGAGTTTTGACCCAGAACATAAACTTCTGTAAAACTGTGATTTTTATAAATTGTCTTCACAGTAGAGTTTTTGCAGATTGCTGAACCTCGGCTCTTCTTTACTTCTGAAAAACTCTGAGATCCTCTTTTCAGACCCGATCATGTGACCGACCTGCTGAGCTGCTGAACGTTCCCAGTGTTTGGGAATGCAGTTCTATTTTCAGTTAGTTTATTGTCTGCTCTTTGTTTCCTGACCTGATTAAGCTTTGTGTTCCAGATTTACTGGATGTTTTCAGGTGCAGCGATGTGTCGGTATGTTCCAGTCTGCAGGGCGTTCCTCACGAGTATTTTTACTTCTTGCTGATGATCGCGTGAAACTGTCACTTAACGAAAGAGAAACCTGTTTCTCTGCAGAGCAGCTGATGGGTGTTTCTGTCACAAAGTGGCAGTTGAAGAAACTCCTCGCTAATTTTTAAAAGTCAAGATTAACTGAGTTTAAACAATAAAGAAACATATAGCAGGAAAAACAGCAAACGACTAAAACCATTTGATACTGCCAGTCACAATCTGTTTATGAAACTCACACGTTTTCATCTTTCTGAAGAAGCTGTTATGATTTAATGTGGATTTAATCATAACAGTGTATACCAAAGATCTGCTGAGCTTGAATCCTCTGTAGGAGTCCCACAAGGCTCCATACTTGGGCCACTTTTGCTGCACTGTGAAGATCTACACAACACACGTAGAAAAGTTAATATAGACCAAATGTTTCCAGACGACACAGAAAAGGTTGCCTACTTGTTTCTGCTGTTCTGTATAAGGACTAAACCTCAACTAGTTTCAGTTCAGGTACCTCGTGGGAGCTCACATCTGTGTCCTTACAGTGGATGGTGGGATGCAAACACTGTCCCTTCTTATGTAGATGCACTCACAGATACTTTTTTCTCTAATTCAAATGTTATTTGTGAAGAAGTTCATGAAGTCATTACTAGTTAACGTTAAAGGGATTGTTGGCTCAAAAGAGCTCTGACTGTTTGTCAGCCTGGCTACAGAGCTGAAGAGAAACCTGGGGTTGTTCTTATTTTCTTCAATCAGTGATGAATAGTAAGATGTTCTGGCTTTGCGGAGGGCTTTCTTATAAAGCAACAAACTATTTCTCCAGGCTAAATGATGATCCTCTAAATTTGTGACACGCCATTTCCTCTCCAGCTTACGAGTCATCTGCTTTAGGCTACGTGTTTGAGAATTATACCACGGAGTCAGGTACTTCTGATTAGAGACCTTAGTTTTCACAGGAGCTACAGTATCCAGAGTCGTACGTAGTGAGGAGGTGAAATTATTAACAAGATAATCGACCTCTGTTGGGGTAGCGTTCAGATAGCTGCTCTGCTCTGTGTTGGTACAGGGCATTGAAGATGATAACAGTGGGTGGATTATATTCTTAAACTTAGTTACAGCGCTTTCAGAAAGACATCTACTTTGATAAAGTCTACTCTTCACTGTTGTGTAATCAATTATTGTAAATGTAAATGTTATTAGGAAATGATCAGACAGGAGAGGGTTTTCAGGAATGTTAAATGTTTTGGATTTTATATTATGTTATCTTATTATGCTAGTTTGAGATTTTGAGTTTTAGTCTCAAAATGTGGACTAACATGAATATATATTTATATATTTATTTATATATTTCAAATTTAAAAATGTTGTTTTTATCTCATTTTTAAAAAAAAATTTATTACTGAAGACGTGAAATTATGTTGCTTGAATTGCTTCCATTATGTTGACTCCTGTAAATGAGCTAATAAGATCAACATGAACATGTTGCGCGTAAAAGGCTGCAGGTGAGTTTGTCCTGTCACCTGGTTTCCATGGTTACTGTAAACTAATGTGGAAAGGCGTTCAACAACAGCTGGGCAGGTGCAGTCCAACCCATAAACCATCTGCTAAGAGCAACACCTGGATTCAGCAGCCAATCACGTACCCGACACACACACGCACACACACACACTGACACACACACACTGACGCATACACACACACACACACACACACACACACACACACACACACACACACAGTCCTTCCTGCTGTGTCCTGATGCAGTTCTATGAAAGCAGGTTTTTATTATGAGCATTAATAATAAAGCTTGTTATTGTCACTTAAATATGCAGACACACCCCTCATTGTTTTTAGAGCCAGTAGGTGATGCTCATAGTATCGGCGTAGCTCTGACCGCAGGCGATGTGACTTTTACATGTGGAGCTCCTCACCGTCACTCTTCAACTGCCGCCTGGGTTCACACCACCATGATTGGTCCTGTGTGGCAGCCACACCTGATTCCTCAGCAGGGCGGGAACGGCTCTCGTACCGCATCACCTGAGGGGACGAGCGCACCCGCGTGTATAAGACCGAAGCTTCGGCATCCACAGACACACTCCAGACAGCAGCAGTCATGGACGGGATTGCTCGTACTGCAGGACAGCAAGCCGGTGAGTTTGGTTTAAATGTTATTTTAAAAAGAGAAGAGTTTTTATTCTGCTGTCTGCAACAGCTTCAAACCTCAGGCCGTTTATTTCTAAAGATGCACAATCAGAAGCTAAAGGCAAAGATTTTAATATGTTATGAAAGAATGTGCACTTTTTTCTTTTTATCATTAGATCGTGTTTCAAACATTTTAAAGTTGGGACGTTTTTGTAGAGTCAAACTTACTCGCATCATATTTGACATCATGTTTCATACACACAGCTCAATGATAACCATGACGACAAAGAGCATAACTTTACTCATGGATCAAGTTTAAAAACAAAGATGAGAGAAAAATGTCAGACAGATGATCAGACACAGAAACTACAGAACTATTAAATAAAACAGGTTCCATTCAAACATGAACATATTTAATAAATCATTTAAAGCAGAATCAGTTCAACAGTTTTAGCAAAAATTATAAAAATACAAAAAGAAAAGGAAAGATGATAAAAAGATGACATCAGTGAGGACGTCCTCTAATAAATCATTACTGTGCAGGTAAGGTGGTGGAAGGTGTCGTGAAGAAGGCCTTGGGTGGAAACAAGCAGCAGGAGGGTGAGCAGAAGAAGGAAGGAGGAGCAGGAGGAGGAGGAGGAGGAGGAGGCTTCGGCGTGGGAGACGTCCTCAAACTGGCCGGTGGAAACAAGAATGAGGATCAAGGAGGAGCAGGAGGAGGTGAGCGCTGTCTAACTTCCTTTTCATTTCCTCCTGTAACTGTGAAGCTCACAGCTACGGCAAAGCAACAGCTGTCACATGATGTGGATGTGATAAGATCCCAGCTGTGCCAGGATCTGTAACAGCATCCTTTTCTTACTTTAAAGTGAAACAACTTTAAAACTGATCTTATGTTGTGCAGGTTAATTTGCACTTCATGACCAGCAGTGGATCACAAACCTTAATAAATGACAGCACAATGCAGTTTCCTCATAAACGATAGACCACAGGAAACATGCCAAACATTTAAACTAACTAAAGACTCATTTTGAGTTTGGTAGCAGCTGAACATGTTTTCTGTGGGTTTATGAAATCGTTGCATCCCAGCTGTTAAAAAATTCAACATGTGAACAATAAAAACGTCCTCTGAGTTCCTCCTGACACATTCTTTAGCAGTCTGCCTACACTCAACATAAGAGCTGTAGAAGTTTCCTCCACACGCAAGCAAAAGTCAAGCAGTTTGTGTATCAGACTGTAAACATTTGTTTCTGCTGCAGTTTTAACATGGGAGTCTATGGAGACTGACTCACTGCTGCCCCTGCCGGACACTAGAGAAACTGCAGGTTTTGGCCCCGGCTGTTGATGTCTTTTCACATTCAGTGTCTTTTATTAATCGGATCCTTTTTCTCTCAGGTATGGGGAACGCTCTCGGGGGGTTCTTTAAGTAGGAAGCCAGAGGTCCAGATTCTCCTGCAGCCTCCTCAAACCTCAGTCTGCAGCCGCCTGAGATGAAAGTGTCCAACCGAACTGATGGGAAACTGCTTCTCTGAAAATGTGTATATTCATATATGTTCATTGGTTTAAAGGAAATCCTGAATGAGAGATCTTTTATTGGGAATACTTTAAAATAAGTGCTTCTGAAATGTACACAAGGTAAAAAAAATTATGTGAAAATGAAATAAACTTGTTCAAATAACATGGATGATGATGTGGTTTTATTCATTTGAAGGTGTTTTTAATCTGGGTTCATGGAGAGACATCACTCCTAATATGCTGCTAAGTGTGTGGATGTAGAGGGGGTGCATGGGGTGGAGTGATTGTGTGGTTACATAATTACACAAACAGAATGAATTAAATGTGTGATGCAGTAATACAATACCCACCTGTGTCACTCCTGCAATGCTCTCTTACATGTCAGCACCCAGCAGTTAATTATTTCACGATTAAATGCTAAACTTTAATAGCAGGCTTGTACAAAGTGAGATAGAGTCAGACCCACTGAGGAGGGTTTCACTTTCTCTCTTCTTTATAACTGACCCTTGTTTTCTCTCTCTCAGCTCCTTGTCTCAGAGTGGGAGGGATTTGAAGCACAAAGGGAGGAGCTTGTCGTTTGGTTGGCTGATATGGATGTCCACCTGAGTGAGGTTGACCAGCTGACAGGAAACACCTGTGAAAAAACTGAAACAACTGCAGGTGTGGGCTTGTTTTGATATGATACAAACGTCAGAGACATGGTCCTAAACTGGACTAACAAAGGACAACGAGTCCAACATGAAACTAACCTCACATAATGCTGAAGTTCATTGATCATTTTAATCAAAAACGTTGTTTTTTACTGAACATGCAAACATCTGCTGGTGAAAATGTTATTTTATTGGTCTGTTATGAAGCTGTTGCTATTTCTAATGTGTTTTTATCACTTTTTGACGTTTTATTAATTAACCAATACATGTATTCATTGTGTTATCTATAGATATAGTATTTATGTTTTTATTTATAGTGTAGTAAAGAATTTTATTTATTACTGTTTAAAACACTAATATGTGACATTTATGAGTAGTGATGTTGTGCTGAGGGTTAAAATGTCTTTTTGTCTTTTTGTATACTGCAAACTGGCAATAAACCATTAAAACATGTCTGTGCTGTGCTCGTATTTATTTTACCCTAGTCAAGACAATTCCATTTATGATGCATTTTATTTTGAAAGATTTAAAATGGTTCTTTGAATAACCACTCAAGTTTCTTTAAAATGATTCTGTAAAGAACCATTTTAAAAAGGTTCTTCAAAAACCATTAAAGGTTCCCCAACGACCCATTTCTTGATGGTTCTTTGGGGAACCTTTGAAGGTTCTTCTACGGCATCAGTCTAAAGGACCACTTTTGGTTCCAGTTGACACCTTTATTTTTCTGAGTGCAGTCCTCTTCAGTGTATTCCGCTTTGCTTCCTTTGTCTGGTTATGTCTGATCATTCCCAGCTGTTCCTCTCGTTGTCCTGCCTGTGTTGGTGTTTCTCCTGCTGTCATTCTCTCCAACGTTCAGCTTTTCTCTCGTTCTTTGTCTCAGGTTGCATGTTTCTCGTTACCAGAGGCGGAGCCAGACATTTGAAACACCCGGGGCTTAGCCCAAAAGGATAGTATGCATGTGGGATTTTTTTTTCCCTTGGGGGGGGGGGGGGGGGTAGAAATGACTGAAAGATTAATAGGCTCTGTTTTGAGTTTTGTTCAAAAAAGAATGACTTCATATAGGGAAAAATATATATCACATGTGCAGAACACCTTAAACTAGTTTTTTAATTAAGCAGCAAGGCAGAACAAAATCAGGGCTGCATCAAGACACGAGGACTAAACCCCAATTCAACCAGACCAAGAACTGATCCAGAATTAAAACAGGACTACTGAGGACTTAACCAAGACAGAACCAGAATCAGAACTAGATGATAGTAGCACTAAAAATCATCATAGACCTGCACTACATTTATTTTTTAATTTTACCAAAGTACAATATTTAGATTGAGAAAGGTTTATATAATTATTTAGCCTTGTTGTGCAAACAAGCCTGCAGAACTTAATAAATACAGAATTTGAAAAATAACAAACCTAAAAAGAAACACGAGGTACGAGATACATGAGAACCTATGATACGGTGATACTTTTGGTAAACAACCATTTGACTAACAGGTGTGTCTCACCTGCTCTTGTTCGTCTCTGTTCTGTCCTCATTCTCCATCCCTCTCTGTTCCTCTCTCTCTCTTTGTGCTGACAATCATCAAATATACAGATATTTACAAACTCTTCAGATAAAAACACAAACACTTTTTAATTGTAAGATCAAATCAGACTAAATGTTTATTTCTTTAGATTGATAAATATAAAAAACATATTTGTTAACTTTAAGAGTAAAGAGATAAACTGTCTGTATTTCTTAATTGTAAATGGCACCAAATTGTATTCAAACTGAGCCACACTTATGGAGCTCCACAGTTCTGTTCCTGGTGTTTTGGTTGACATCTCTTGATGTTCCCATGTCACAGAAACAGGCTCTGTGTTTTGCCTTATATGCATCCACAGCTGTGCCACCTGTTTACTCACATGGACTCTACTAACCTATCAGAAGCTTCTTCAGCTCAGAATGGAATCGTCTGGAGTTTTCTTATTAATTAACAATAAACTTAGTGTACATGTACTCCTAAATTTGATGAAAGTGATAAAAATAGAAGCTCTGTCTCTCTTTATTCTGACATTTAACTAATTCAAAATATATTTCAATATTTATCTAAAACAAAAGTTTACTCTAAATTGATGTTGTACAGTAAAAATGTTTTATGTTTTCTCCCTAAAGTGTAAATATCTGGTTACAAATGTGAATATCCTGCTGTGTACTGAAATCCCTCTTGTTTTGCATAGAAATATACTGAACAACATACAAAGCATAATATATAAAATAACATTTACCTGAGTTTTTTCTTTGAAAGAACCCTCTAATGTCCATTCTTATATTTCAGTACATAACTGAAACCGATTTAGTCGGGGAGGGTAAGAACTGAAAATATGAAATAAACACACGTAAGCTAAGACTATAAAAAAAATAGCATTTGTTCGGCTTTTCATTTCGCCATTTGTTGATTCACTTGAAGAGCAAGTAACGTAATATTGGTCAAGTGATCAGTTTGATATCAATCTTTCGTGATGCACCGTCATATTTACATTATTTGTACGGTACGAATGATTTGCTTTGGTACCTGGTCAAACTTAAGCTCTCCTTAGTATGGCTGGCTCCGTCTCTCCAACAGCGCACTCACGGGCAGCAGCTGCCCCGCCCCCTCGCTCAGTCGCTTAGTGCCTGAGCTCGGATCATACCAATATCAGGGGGGGATTCACGCACAGTCGTAAATTCCCACAGTGTGCACTATGTGCTTCGAATATTGTGTGTACTTTTTGTTTTATACAGTTGTCAGCCAGACATCTAACTATGAAAAAATTGCACTCCAAAATACCCCGGGCTTCTGACAAAACAACCCGGGCTTAAGCCCAGTAAGCCACCCCCACGCTCCGCCCCTGCTCGTTACCAGTTTAGGTTTTTCTTAGTTTATGTCACTACCATTCTCTACTTTTGTTTGCACTTCATCCAGCCTGTAAATAAAGCTCACTCACAGGACGCCAGTCGTCAGTGCCTGCACTTGGTTCCTTCAGCATCCGTGACAAAATCATTGTTTTTTATACTTGGTGAGCCACAACCACAGAGTCCAAGCTCCACTTTCTGTCTCGTTTCTTAGGTGCTCTACTTCATTTGCTCCAAGAATATATTTATATGTGTGAGGCAGACCATGTGATGATGAGAGAGAGCGGACCAAGCGCAGACAAACGGAGGTGTAGGCGGAGCTTAAACTGAGAGCAAGTCTTTATTCGGAGGCTCAACAAAAACACAACAAAGCTGAAACCAGGAGCAGCTAAACAAAAGAACACGAGGAACATGGAAAACATTACAAAAACCTTACAACCATGAGCAAAGACATCGAGGAGGAGGAGGAGGGGACACGGCTGACGACGAAGATGATCCGACAGAGAAGAGAGGGAAGCACACACACAGGGAGACGAGGAAATGGCAGCTGAGACTAATCAGACGAGACTCAAAACTCAAAGCACTGACTCTTCGCCTCCTTCATGTTCACGGTGGATCATAGATGTTATGCAGTAACTTCAACTGGAAAAGATGAGATGCTCCGTCAAAGGAGCCACGTCCAGCTTTCACACTAACTGGCAAACATTTCTGACATTTATTGGCAAATGGAAAGATGGACAATAGCTGCCTCCTCCACAGTGTGTCTGTACATGTCAAGTTTATATAAGTCGTTCTGCCTTTTTTGTTTTTTCTTTCTTTTCCTTCTGGCAGATGGGACGGTTTCAGTTTATGAGCAGTGTGTCCCTCTGCTTGTATGTTTATTTGTTGTTGTGACTGTATAAAAATCTCTTTCAATAAAAAGACCTTGATTAAAAAAAAAACTGCGAAACTCTCCAAAATACAACAGGAAACCAGGGGCGGAGCGTGGGGGTGGCTTACTGGGCTTAAGCCCGGGTTGTTTTGTCAGAAGCCCGGGGTATTTTGGAGTGCAATTTTTTCATAGTTAGATGTCTGGCTGACAACTGTATAAAACAAAAAGTACACACAATATTCGAAGCACATAGTGCACACTGTGGGAATTTACGACTGTGCGTGAATCCCCCCCTGATATTGGTATGATCCGAGCTCAGGCACTAAGCGACTGAGCGAGGGGGCGGGGCAGCTGCTGCCCGTGAGTGCGCTGTTGGAGAGACGGAGCCAGCCATACTAAGGAGAGCTTAAGTTTGACCAGGTACCAAAGCAAATCATTCGTACCGTACAAATAATGTAAATATGACGGTGCATCACGAAAGATTGATATCAAACTGATCACTTGACCAATATTACGTTACTTGCTCTTCAAGTGAATCAACAAATGGCGAAATGAAAAGCCGAACAAATGCTATTTTTTTTATAGTCTTAGCTTACGTGTGTTTATTTCATATTTTCAGTTCTTACCCTCCCCGACTAAATCGGTTTCAGTTATGTACTGAAATATAAGAATGGACATTAGAGGGTTCTTTCAAAGAAAAAACTCAGGTAAATGTTATTTTATATATTATGCTTTGTATGTTGTTCAGTATATTTCTATGCAAAACAAGAGGGATTTCAGTACACAGCAGGATATTCACATTTGTAACCAGATATTTACACTTTAGGGAGAAAACATAAAACATTTTTACTGTACAACATCAATTTAGAGTAAACTTTTGTTTTAGATAAATATTGAAATATATTTTGAATTAGTTAAATGTCAGAATAAAGAGAGACAGAGCTTCTATTTTTATCACTTTCATCAAATTTAGGAGTACATGTACACTAAGTTTATTGTTAATTAATAAGAAAACTCCAGACGATTCCATTCTGAGCTGAAGAAGCTTCTGATAGGTTAGTAGAGTCCATGTGAGTAAACAGGTGGCACAGCTGTGGATGCATATAAGGCAAAACACAGAGCCTGTTTCTGTGACATGGGAACATCAAGAGATGTCAACCAAAACACCAGGAACAGAACTGTGGAGCTCCATAAGTGTGGCTCAGTTTGAATACAATTTGGTGCCATTTACAATTAAGAAATACAGACAGTTTATCTCTTTACTCTTAAAGTTAACAAATATGTTTTTTATATTTATCAATCTAAAGAAATAAACATTTAGTCTGATTTGATCTTACAATTAAAAAGTGTTTGTGTTTTTATCTGAAGAGTTTGTAAATATCTGTATATTTGATGATTGTCAGCACAAAGAGAGAGAGAGGAACAGAGAGGGATGGAGAATGAGGACAGAACAGAGACGAACAAGAGCAGGTGAGACACACCTGTTAGTCAAATGGTTGTTTACCAAAAGTATCACCGTATCATAGGTTCTCATGTATCTCGTACCTCGTGTTTCTTTTTAGGTTTGTTATTTTTCAAATTCTGTATTTATTAAGTTCTGCAGGCTTGTTTGCACAACAAGGCTAAATAATTATATAAACCTTTCTCAATCTAAATATTGTACTTTGGTAAAATTAAAAAATAAATGTAGTGCAGGTCTATGATGATTTTTAGTGCTACTATCATCTAGTTCTGATTCTGGTTCTGTCTTGGTTAAGTCCTCAGTAGTCCTGTTTTAATTCTGGATCAGTTCTTGGTCTGGTTGAATTGGGGTTTAGTCCTCGTGTCTTGATGCAGCCCTGACCTTGTTCTGCCTTGCTGCTTAATTAAAAAACTAGTTTAAGGTGTTCTGCACATGTGATATATATTTTTCCCTATATGAAGTCATTCTTTTTTGAACAAAACTCAAAACAGAGCCTATTAATCTTTCAGTCATTTCTACCCCCCCCCCCCCCCCCCCCCCCCCCCCAAGGGAAAAAAAAATCCCACATGCATACTATCCTTTTGGGCTAAGCCCCGGGTGTTTCAAATGTCTGGCTCCGCCTCTGCAGGAAACACACGAGCGTGGAGACAAGGAGGAGGCACACAGGAGCACCTAAACACTAGAAATAATAAACAAATAACCAGAAACTCAAACGATGAGTTTTAATAACACGGAGTCGTTCTGTACCATGACAGTGTCGGTGTTTTACAGAAAGGTTCTACGTTTAGATGTTGGTAAGATCTCCTGAGCGAATTTGAAATGCATGAATATAGTAAAGCTTTCTGTAAACCAATGAACTTCCATTTTCCCTCCATCATCACCGGTTTGACTAAACGCTACTTGTACTCTCGCTGTCACAGACGGAGGTCAGAGGTCCGCCATGCTCCTGTCAAGGACCCCTGACGATGACACACTGCCTCACCGACAACAACAAGGCAGCAGTTGAAGATCTCGCGGCCTCAGCCAGACATTCCCACCCTCACTGTATGTTTGTTCTCCCATCGCCCCAACCAAGTCGTCACCAGGTGGTGATGACGACTTGACCCACGTGTCCAAAACATACAGCTGCAGATCCGATGGTATGATTACAAAATCCTGGTGCCGCATGCAAATATGAACACCTTTATCCTTCAACACGGTGTTCAATGTGTGGTTAGCACAGAGGTCCAATAACAGAACACCACTCGTGTTCACACTGGGCCGTTTCTCCCATTCAAACCTGTCCAGGTCACACTCGTGCCCACACAAGTGTTGAAGTCCCTCAGCAGAACGATGGAGCACCTCCATGAGGACGCTCTGAGCTGCTGTGTGGCACACAGACACAGACGCCAGTCAAAGACCTGTTCCACGTAGCTTCTCTGCGTCTGCTCTTTAGATTCTTCCGGTTTTATTTTGCTCAGTCTCATCACCAGCTCAAGGAAGGCCTGGAGTTTTCTATCAGTCGTGGATTAAGACTGCATAAGGCTGGAGGATGACTACTGCTCATCTTACAGACCTCCTTTACAGCCAACTCAGTCATTCTATTGGATTCCCTCCAGAATCCGGCGCGTATCATAGGGACACGGAAGGTCAGCTTTCGTATTCCTGTGGGACACCTCGGGACATGACAAATCATCGGTATGTTACGCGTTGGGAATGAGAACGGTCTCCCTCAGCACACCTCTGCAGCTTATTGAATCACTGCACCCACAACAGGTGCAGACGTGGAAACCATGGTTCTACCTGTCAGGCAGAAATGTTTCCCCACGTGCTCGACTGACCAACCCCTCGAGCAGCAGCTGTTGCTTTAATATAACATTTTGATAATATTCCTGCACGCTCGCAA
This sequence comes from Copadichromis virginalis, assembly GCF_057382275.1. NCBI lineage: Eukaryota > Metazoa > Chordata > Actinopteri > Cichliformes > Cichlidae > Copadichromis > Copadichromis virginalis. The sequence continues at coordinate 2,138,986 of NC_140630.1, read as the reverse complement.
CGTTCTTATTCACCACCGAACAAAAAGGCTGCATGTCCTGAACGATCCAGCAATAAACAAGTTTGTGCATCTGCCCATAATGTTTACAGAGAGGGAACAGGAAGGTCGGACCCGTCACCGGTGGTTACAGCGATGTGATATGAATATAATTAAATATCTTGTAGAACACAAGCTACAGATATCACAAAGATCACGGGTCTGGCAAAATTGTAAAGTAGCTTGAAATGTTGTGACTTCTTAACAAGAACAACATCAAGACTGGAGCAATTTCTATCCAATCACCTGGTTTCCGTGGTTACTTAACCCACTTTTATTTGTGAAGCAAACAAAGAGAGGCGTTCAGTGACAGCAGGGCGGCTACAGTCAAACCCATAAATGTTAATCACTTGCCCGGAGCAACACCTGGATTCTGCAGCCAATCAGACACCGGATTATCCTTGGCGCCTCCATCGAGAGAAGAGCGTGAATTGACCGGTCTGACAGGTCAATAAACAACAACGAGCTTCGCAGAAACTGACGAGTGAACTCACACTGCGTTACTCCCCAAAAGGTTTCAGATTATAAAACGTGAGGCAGGCTGCACGTTTACCCTGATCACACATCTGTCTCTAGATGTTCAAACCAACACCAGGATGTGACTGAGTCCTCGCTGTGTTCACACGCTGAACGATTCCCGAGAGCTGTGAGGCAATCCTGCAAACAGCAGAAGATCCCAGTTTGGCTTCCAGCATGTTGTTTGTGTCCCAGTGAAACAAACAACAAACTGCGAGATAAATGTAGGTCTCTGAGGTCACGGTGTACATGTGGACAGCTTCTGTTTCACTTGTTTGTTGTCTCTTTGTTTTCGTTGTTTGACCTTTTGAAATAAATCTTTGAGTTTCCATCAACGAACTGAGGCCTGGGATGTTGCAGGTACCCACGTGATGATGTCCTGTTGACCTGATTAACCCCGGAGTCCTGTGAAAAAGCTCTTTGTCAACGAGCTTATTATGAACATAAATAATACAGCGTGACTCATGCAGGGCTTTTAGAACACACACACACACACACAGAGCAGGAGACTCTTCACATTTGTCAAAACATGAAGATTCAGTCACTTCAGCTCTGCCATGTTAAACACTGAGTCATTACGAAGTTTCGTCGGCTGGAGCATCGTTGGGATGAGCCTGAAGCTCATCAACTCCACCCTGCAGGGCAGCGGAGCTCCTCCCTCAGACTGCGTCAGCCATAGAGGAGCTTCAGCTGCATATTAACTCCTCATTCGGTCTCAGGGAGCACACCTGCCACCTGTCAGGCAGAAGAGCCCAAACAGATCTCTGCATTTCACCTACAAAACCTTATTATTATGTTACGTTGTGTTTTTTTGTCACACTGTCACTTTGTTGCTCTTGTTTGCACATTTGCACGTGCACTTTGCTGTCTCTTAACAAAAAAAAGTCTTCCTTAGATAGTTAGATAGTTTTTGTTCATTTATGTTAGGCCAGTCTGTCTTGCCTCTGCTAGCCAGCTAACTAGGCCTCTTAGTTAGCTAGTTTAGTGTTTTCTGTTAATTTATGTTGCATGTAGCACCTTGGTCCCGGAGGAACGTTGTTTCGCTTCACTGTGTACTAACTGTACATGGTTGAAGTGACAATAAAGCCAACTTGACTTGACTCATGCTGTTTTGCTCACATTCATAGTCTACAAATGATTTATGAGCGAGGTTTGCACTCGTCTCTCATCTAGAGGAAACTGTTCAGTCACCTGTTGGACTCCCACCATCACAGGTGTATTCCACCTCAGTGCTGCCATCTTCTCAAATTACCGTTCCTGTTTGAGCAGGTCTTTTATTAAAAGTCTGAAGTAACCAACCACAACAGCAGTTGTCGTGAGCTGACACTGTATACATAATATAATAGATAAATGATGCTGCCGCCTGGCCTCAAACCTGTGTGACAGGTCAGCCCTGTGCGGCAGCCTCACCTCAGCAGGGCGGGAGGGGCGCTCGTATCCCGTCACCTGAGGGGACGAGCGCCCCCTCCTGTATAAGACAGATGCTTCAGCATCCACAAACACACTCCGGGCGGCAGCAGTCATGGCAGACTTCGGTGGCAAACCCGGGGGAAATGATGGGATTGCGCGTGCTTTGGGACAGCAAGCCGGTGAGTTTGAGGAAAATCTCTCAGATTTCATCAGCTTTAAATATTATTTCAAAGAAGAGAAGAGTTTTTATTCTGCTGTCTGCAACAGCTTCAAACCTCAGAGAGTTTCCTTCAAAAGGTTCAAAGTATGAAGCTAAAATGAAAGATTTTTAATTAGGTCATAACAGTTGAGTTGAATCTCTTCATTAGAAATGTAAACTTACGACCTCTGTTTATTTTGATGTTTCATTCTATTATCATGATTATGATTATCTTACTTTTTCTGTGGTTATCTAAACTGTCCACGCTTTTTAAAATCCTTTTGCTCTTTAAGCAAAAACAGAAAAATGGATAAAATGTTGTGTGGCGATCAGCTGACTGAGCACTCACACTTTAGTTCAGACTCACAACCAGGAAGCGATAACACTGTCTGATACTAAATCACAGACTTTATGAATGAGCAGTCATTTCATTTTCAGCCTGCAGTAAAAAAAATGTAAATATTTAACGTAATTTTTGGACTTTGTTGAGAAGACGAGGTGTGCAACAACATCGATGCAAACACCAACACCGACAGTTCCCCGGTTTGTCCGTCCACATTCCTGCGTGAAACTGACAGGAATTTCCACACGGCCGTGTCGGTGAGGGCGGCCTTGTTTACAGTGCAATCAATCATGTTGTCATAGAAACGTCAATGCAAAGTAAGTGTAATTATCGCACTCGGCCGTCGCTGTTCAGCCTGTTCTGCAAACTCAGCCGCTGAAGCTCAGGGAGCAGACACGAAGCACAGCAGGTACACGCCCACGTCACGCACGCCCACACCGCCCATCAGGTACTGCAGACACAAAAAGAGGAAACTGGTCCACGCGTACCCTTCCACAGCAACGCTAACGTGAGGCCAGAAGCTTTAGAGAGCGAGCTGAGGCCACCAGCTCCAACCTAGCTGCTCAGCATGTCTCCAAAAGTAGGGTCACCACAAACTAGCAGCACTACACGCACAGACACGGTTCACCTTTCAGCGGCCGTGGCTCCTGTTTCTTCCCTCTGCCTTCCCTGACCTTTCTTCCATCTGTGGCTGTGGAGCTGTGTCGGCAGGTTGCAGATGGCCAAGTACAGATGAAATAGCTCACGCTGAAAGTAGAAATAAGCAGTAATAATCAGTACATATAAATGTGATGGTGAGAGCCCTTCAGGTGAGGATGCCTAAACGCTGTTTGTTGTGCAGGTAAGGTGGTGGAGGGTGCAGTGAAGAAGGGCATGAGTGCATACGCACAGAAGGGGCAGAAGGGTGGCCAGGAGGGTGAGAAGAAGAAGGAAGGAGGAGGAGGAGGAGGAGGTCTCAACATCGATGACGTGCTGTCATCCGACGGTGGAAACAAAAACGAGGGTCAGGGAGGTGGAGGAGGTGGAGGAGGTGGAGGAGGTGAGCGCTGCCTAATGGAGCAGCATTTTTAAACATTTTGTGTTTACATGTGACTTGGCATCGTGCAGGATGAAAGCAGAAAGCTGATTTAGACCAAATATTTAAATTTGATGTGATTTCATTTTGAATTTGATGGCACCCTGTCACGTTATCATCCAAAAAAATCAAACCTGTACAGGTGTTATGAAAGAGGAAAATATCCACAGAGGTCAGTGTGTGGGAGTCGACTCGCTGCTGCCTCTGCTGGACGTGGGAGGAACTGCAGCTTCAGAGACGGCTCCATCTGTGTTTGTCTGATATTAATTTCTCGTTTCTCTCTCAGGTCTGGGGAACGTCGTTGGCGGGTTATTTAAATAGAAAACCTCCTTCAGCCCCATCAAACCTCCACCTGCAGCCTCCTGAGATGACTACATCATATCATGTTTGCTGTGTTTTATCTTCTTTCACTTCATGTTCAGCAGAAAATTCAAATTCTTCCGTCTGATTGTTTTATGATTATTATCATTATATTGTTTGTCCTGCCTTAATAAACAGGCACAATTAAAAGAGCTTTGTCACCAGTGTGCATTACTTCCTGCTTTATTGTTTAGTCAGATTTAAGCAGTGTCCCAAATCAGGGTCTGCATCCTCCTGAGGCCGCATCTGTAGGCCGATTATGTCACAGCGACATGACGAAGGCTGCTCCAAATGCGGCCGATAAATGCGTCCTTCATTTCCCCGGATTTGAAGGATGGCTCAGGTGTACAGACTGAGGGACCCACTGCTGCACATCATCTGTGAGGCTTTGCAGCCCTGATGATCCACCAGGACAAACTCAGCAGTGTGTGAGGAAGAGGAGGAGGAAGAGCCAGCAGCAGCTGACAGATGGAGAGAATAGACAGACTGTTCCCTGTTTGTGAAGGACTGCTAGGAAAGTTTAACATAACTGTCTGTGCTGAATCAGTCTTATTAGGTAATGTTCAAATAATGTGATCCTCCCAGTGTTTCCAGTGTGGGAGAAAGTACTCAGAGTACTCAGGGCCTTCAAGTTACACACTATGAAAGGCAGCAACAAGTTTAATGTTCAGAAACCTAAAGTCTGTATCAGCAGCAGAATGGAGCTAAAATAAATGTTGGTTTCAGTTCTATGAAGCTTTGAGTATTTTGGATCAGTAGCTGCTGTGTTTGTTGCATCATATTGCTGTAACTGTTTATATGCTTTATATATTCTGAGCTAAGTTGATCTATAGTGTTACATCATATTCTATAAGGATGTTATGTGTTTGTAGACTTTCTGCCCAGTTTGACCCATTTAGCAGACGTCAGCCTGTTTAAGGCTCTGATATCTATTCTGTGTGACTTAAAGAATAATCCTTTAATTGTCCCACAGGGGGAGATTTGGTTGTAACAACAGCAATAAAAACAAATATACAAACAAACAGGACACAGAACAGAAACATACACTTTTTTTTTTTAATATTTACATCAAAGACCATAGTTACCAAAAACAGAGTACTGTACAGTTATTAAAATTAAATACAGATAAGAGGCAAACCCAGGCTGTAGTGTGAATTGGTTAAAGCAGTTATGACATGGTCTGATTTTCTCACCCAATACAGGAATATTTCATATATCAGTCGACTCTTCATTCTATCAGACACAGTTATCACAGCTCCTACATTTGCTTTTTACACATATATGTAAGCACTGAGCCAAATTTAGTGATGCCAACATATTAAAAGAACAATATTTGTCTCTTATATATAACACATCTGTATATACACTGTCAAAGATACTTACTTGTCTTTGAGTGAAGATTTAAGGTGAGGAAATATAAATAACTGCAGCTTGAATCTTTACTGAAGCTCAGTATTAGACACAGAGTTCAAGCTCACTGCTGTAATAACTAATTAGGACAGAGGCCTTAGACCTCCTGTCCTAATTTCCTCTCCTTTCTATTATTGTACGATCTTCTGTACGATATAAAGCGCCAATATAAATTCCAATTAGTTGAAGAGATCAAAGCATTATTCAGGTTATTAAGTTTAAGTAAAATATTCTAATACGCTGTGAAAAGACTTAAACGTTATAGACTTCATCTGTGTAAACAAGCTTTTTTGTGAACTCAAAAATAAGCCTGTTTTCAGCTTTGTGACCTTTTTGCGTAGCCTAATGCTCTCCAAATTCAGGGGCAGCATGCTTCAAAGGACCCGACCCACCTGGTCCACGTAGGACGGGTCCTTCAAAGGCCGGGTAGGCCAGAAGTGCGGAAGCGTAGAGCTGCCACCCAGGCAAAAGAAAAATACAAGTGTATCACGTTATAACGTGAAAGGTTTATTGTTCTAACAAGATACTTTTCCTGTTTGTACAATATAATATTTATATTGTACGAACGTGATAATTATGTATATTGTAATAACGTGATATTATGTTGTTCAAACAGGAAACGTATCTTGTTAGAACAATAAACCTTTCACGTTATAACGTGATACACTTGTATTTTTCTTTTGCCTGGGTGGCAGCTCTACGCTTCCGTACAGAAGTGAGTGGCCTACCCGGCCTACTGAAATTATCCATTGAATTAGCTAAGTAATTCCTAAATGCGTGTAGATTAAATAAAATTATTTTACCTGGATGTGATTGTCTCTGATGAGTCTAAGGTACCAAACATGCCGGTGACAACGATAAAGTTTTTCCAGCTCCTCGAGAATGAAAAATGTACAAAACAACGGAGCGACATTTCTGGGTCAATTTTAAAGTTTTCACGCTGTGGCGCTAGTGACCGGACAAAAAGTGGAAGTAAGGGTGGACTTGAACAAAGGCTAGAAGGATTTCACAGCCGCTCATTTCCGGCTTTCCTGTATATACAGTTCTGGTTGTTGCAGATAGGGGGGGGGACTGTAGTTATCGGTGCATGTATGAGTTCAGGGTGGTTATGGAAGAAACTGTTTCTGAGTCTGTGGGTCTTTGTGCTGATGCACCTGTTCAGCTTGTACTTCCTGAGGACTCTCAGGAAGTACTCTCAGGAAGTACACTTCCTGAGGTAAAGTTCTAGACTAAACCAATATTATATATAATAATAATAATAATAATAATAATAATAAAGATTTTAGACCTTTCCCCAAGCTTCCCTTATGAAGTAAGACCTTGGAGAGGATTGTACATACCCAGCTGTTAGACTACTTGAATGACTCGCAGCTGTCTGAAATCTTCAGATCCGGTTTTAAGCCCTTTCACAGTCTCTTGTTAAAGCTATGAATGACATTCTTGTTGCGACTGATCCTGGTAAATATGCTGTGCTTGTGTATTGGACATGACAGCTGCATTTGACACAGTGGACCACGACCTGCTGATCTCCCGCTTACACCACTGTGTGGGAATTTCTGATTTGGCATTGTCATGGATAAAATCAAATCTGTCCAAAAGGAGTTTTTGTGTTAAGCTGGCCCTCCGTGGTCCCTCTGCTTTGGGGTGTGCCCCAGGGATCTATCCTCGGGCCCTTATTTTTCTCGCTGTATTTACTCCCTCTTGGTGCGATTTTTCGTAAACACTGAGTGTCATTTCGTTTGCATGCTGATGACTGTCAGCTTTATTTACCTTTAAGTCATTTGGATACCTCCACATGTCAATCTCTGCTTGACTGTCTTAGCGATGTCAAATAATTTTCTATATTTTAATGATCGCAATTCGGAAACAAATTTATTTGGCCCGCATCGTTCTACTGATTCTCCAGATGTCGATTTTGGTGTTTTGACCTCCCATCTGAAAAGTTCAATCATTAATCTTGGTGTTAAATTTGATTCCGCACTTACCTTCATGGTCATGTAAATATTAAAATCAGCTTTTTATCACCTCAGACGCCTGTCGAAGGTCAAGCCTTTCCTTTCCAAACACAATTCGGGAACTCTTATTCATGCTTTTATCACCTCACGTCTGGACTATTGTAATTCCCTTTTAATAGGGATCGGGTCGCGCACTTTGTCAAACCTGCAGTTAGTGCAAAATGTAGCAGCACAATTTTTAACCGGTAGTAGAAAATTCAATCACATCACTCCGGTTCTGGATTCTTTACATTGGCTCCCATTGAATTTAGGATTCGTTTAAAGTCTTTTATTGGTTTTTAAATGTTTAAATGGTCTGGCTGTGGGGAATGAGGGCCCTGGACTCTTTATGCTGAGCAGCGTGTTTATTTACAGTGCAGCAGAATGACAATATATCCCCGTGCGCTCCCGTGTCGTGTCTTCTTCTCAAAAGTCCGTGCTCGCCATTCCCGTGTGTCCGCACACCCTGTGCTCGCTGCCCTCCAGTGTTCCACGCTCCTCCTGAGGGGAAATAACAGAGGCAGCTGTCAAGACACTTAATTCCAGTAGACACACACTCACAGACTTAAACTAAGCTAGAAGACTGACGTGGAGTCTCACGCAACAATCCAACGTCGAGGCGCGCTCAGCCACACTGTTAAACCTGGCACCTGGCAGACACACCCACCAGGCCTGAAGAACCGGTGCTCTGTCACACCCACACACACACCTATACACAAACACATGGAAACAAAGGGCAGCAGCACCAAAAATACACATGCTTATTCAAAATCCCTGGATCCTTCAGACCCAGGCCGGTGACACCGGCTCCTGTCATGTTCCTGCTCGCTCGTGGCGTTCAGCTGAGCAGCTGTTGCTGTCGGTACCTATGTCGCAGCCAAAACTCAGGAGAACGAGGGTTCTCAATTGCAGCTCCGATGCTTCCCCTCCATATTAGACAAGCGTCATCAGTGCAGGTCTTTAAATCCAGATTGAAAACCTATTTTTATTCCCGGCTTTTAACTCTGTAGGAAACTGACACCTTTCTTCTCAGTTTTATAGTATGTTTAATTTTGCTTGTTGTGTTGATTTGTGTTGTTCAGCACTTTGGTCTGCCTGCTGTGTTTTTAAAGTGCTATACAAATAAACGATGATGTTGAAATATTAAAGGTAAAAATATTAATGCTGCAGTAGAATATTCCGACTGCTACAGGTGTTGAACTTTGAGCTCATTTTAAATACTTCATATATTCTGTTTATGCATCATATTCTATAAATCATGTGTTTACATGACACGCAGCACAATCACGTGTGGATGTCCACATATCTACGAAATCCGCTGAAAAGGCTCAAGCTGTGTGGGAAATGGTTAACCGTTGGGATCTACAGGGTTATTAAAATGTAAATGAAAAATGAAGCACTGGCAAAAAAAAAGTCAACAGGCTGTAAAGTAAAAGAGTAAAATGTCTGTGACAGCGCTGTGGGACACGGGGACACGGGGAGAGGACAGCGCTTTACTTTTAGATTTGTCCTGCTGGGACACCACTGCTCCAAACGAATGCACAAAACCATCACCGCAGCACAACAAACAGCAGTTCAGCTGTCAGAACCACACTCTGTGTTTTACATTTCTGTGAGGTCACAGCAGGTGGAACAGGTCGAGCTGGTCTGCAAACACACCTGAGAGGTGTCACCGGCTCCAGTCTCACCTCCACCTGCCTGAGAAGGGAAACGTCTCCTCACAGCAACACAGAAAATCACAGACATGGACAAACTGGCCGGGATTGTCGGGAAAAAAGTGGGTGAGTGCAAAAACAGTAATAATGATAAATGGAAAAGAAGTGAAGCTGATTCGTTTTTCTGCTCCTGCTTTGATTGGTGGAGCAGGCGGAGCTGCAGTCAGGTGGAAACTCAAACTTAAGTTTTTTTAGTTGAGCTGATGCACAGACAACAGTAACAACAACTCTTTCAGTGTGTGCTCAAATACTGGACTCAACAGGACAGCTTTTTTCATAATGCTCAGACACATCACAGACCCTGATTCGCTTTGATGGAGAGAAACACAAATAACAGTTTAATTCTTTTATCTTTAATAGTTTTGATATTTTCATGTTCAAGCATTGTCTCAGATTTCAATGTGTGAAAAATACTTTTACAGCTTACATGACAAAGTCGAGACTGGACAACCTTTCTAAACCAGTACGATACACAGTGACATTGCAAACATGCTCACTGTGATCTCACAAGTTCAAGTGAGATCATCTTTTCAAAGATGGCCTCCGGAGCTGGAAAATATAGTTGGAAAATTACTCTCGTTGGGTTCAGCTGAGTGATTATTACTGATTATCAGTATTAACAGTTACCTGGCATGGTTTAACATCCATAAAGCCTTTATACGAGTCGCAGTGGGACAACACCTGATTCTGCGGCTATAAAGGAAACTGAGGAAGAGGAACAGGAAGTGGAAGTGCAGGAAAGAACGTCGTGTATACCCATTATTTTAAACTTGTGCTTTTCGTACAGGAGATGCGGTGGAGGGTGCGGTGAAGGGCGCTCTGCATTTAGGGAACAAAGACAAAGACAAGAATAAGAAGAAAGGTGGAGGAGGAATCTTCTCACGGACAGGAGGCGACAAGGACAAAAAGAAGGAGGTGGACAAGGGCGAAGACAAAGGAGGACTCTTCAACAGAGAGGACGAATATGAGAAGGAGCGGAAGTCCGGATTCAAGGGTCTCTTCACTGAAGGGCCGCTCCCTGAAGCTGGCGGTGGTGGCGGAGCAGCGATGGAAGGAGAAGGTGAAGAAAAACCACAAAGTGCTTCTGCCAACGATGGGGGTACGTATGAGGAGCAGGACTGCACATCGCTCCGTCACACTGAAGCCTCTTTGTATATGGCAACCTCGGAAGTGTACAAGCTGTGCCGCTGAATGGATTCGTTCATAATGTCTCACTTTTGGTTCTTCTCAGATTTGCTGGATGATCTTTTCGAATTGGCTGAAGAAACATCTCAAGGAAACTAAAACAGGAAGCTGTAAAGCACATCCCGACCCCCGAGGAATCAACTCCCACTCCTGAATAAAGACTAAAAAAAAAATCCACTTTTTTGTCCGTCTTTCAGAAACGCACAGCTTCAGGCAGATAACTCGTAAGCTGGAAAGGAAATGGCGTGCCACAAACCATTAGAGGAAAAATGACCAATAATCATCCCACAGATGTAATATTATCTACAGCTACTCTTAGTACCATTGATGTTAAGTTAGACTCTTTTTCTCCAATTGATCTTTCTGAGTTAACTTCAATAATTACTTCCTCCAAACCATCAACGTGTCTTTTAGACCCCATTCCTACAAAACTGCTCAAAGAAGTCCTGCCATTAATTAATTCTTCGATCTTAAATATGATCAACCTATCTCTAATAATCAGCATTTAATCATTTGTTATTATTAGAGCTGTCAGCATTAACATGGATCAATCCAACCAATCACAGCAGATGGCCCCGCCCCTCCCTGAGCCTGGTTCTGCCGGAGGTTTCTTCCTGTTAAAAGGGAGTTTTTCCTTCCCACTGTTGCCAGAGTGCTGCTCATAGGGGGTCATATGATTGTTGGGTAATAAAAACTAAAATGCTTGAACATGGACTTTAAATACATTCATTTATTGTTTCTGGTTTGGTTGTCCTTTAATATTGAATAAATTAAATGAATAAATTAGTTATGTGGAATTATTACTCTGGTCAAACAGAGTCTCTGAGGTAGCTCATCACACACATAAATAATCCATTTCTATGAACTGATCTAAATGTGAGGAGAAAATAACTGAAACGTTGCACAGGTACTGTTTGGTATGACAGTCTACCTGTGACACAGGTGACCAATCAATGACCTTTCTGTGACCTGATGGGGGGTCGTGAATATATGTAATACATGAATACATAAATTAGATGTATAACAAAAAAATAATTATAAAATATGTAATATATGTATATATTGTAAGGCAGACCCTACAATAGTACATACAGAGAAAAACCCAACAATCATATGACCCCCTATGAGCAGCACTTTGGCGACAGTGGGAAGGAAAAACTCCCTTTTAACAGGAAGAAACCTCCGGCAGAACCAGGCTCAGGGAGGGGCGGGGCCATCTGCTGTGATTGGTTGGGGTGAGAGAAGGAAGACAGGATACAGACATGCTGTGGAAGAGAGACAGAGATTAATAACAGATATGATTCAATGCAGAGAGGTCTGTTAATACATAGTGAGTGAGGAAGGTGACTGGAAAGGAAAAACTCAATGCATCATGGGAATCCCCGGCAGCCTACGTCTATTGCAGCATAACTAAGGGAGGATTCAGGGTCACCTGGTCCAGCCCTAACTATATGCTTTAGCAAAAAGGAAAGTTTGTGTCAAGGCTCTGTGTGCGGGCAGGCAGAGATGAGGATCCAAATGCAGGACTCGGAAAATGGAATGTAACTCAAAAAACCTCAGCTTTATTGCGGGCAGGAAAACAAACATAAAGTGAGGACGGAACACTGAGACCAAGAACACACAGGCAAAAACTGATGGTACGACGCAACACTGAGCATGGGAAAACACAGGGCTTATATACACAGGGTAGTAACGGGGGAATCTGCAACAGGAGGGAGACACAGCTGGGAGAGATCAGGGCTAACGAGACAGGGGAGCTAAGCTGCACACACTAACATAAGACAAAGACTTTCACAATAAAACAGGAAACATGAATTACTAAACAAGCATGCAGACTTTACACTGAGAGACAGACAGAATGACACATGGAATCTGAACTAAACTAAACGTGAGATATAACTGAGAACAAATCCTTAAGCACGGATAAACAGAAACAAGAAACTAATAATAATCATCATCATCACTACGAGAAGAAAACAATCCATGAAGCAGAAATAAACCAAAACATAATAAACTCAAAATACTGGGTCCAACGGACCCAGAACCGTGACAGTTTGAAGCCTAATCTTGAAAGTAGAGATAGTGTCTGTCTCCTGAATCCAAACTGGAAGCTGGTTCCACAGAAGAGGGGCCTGAAAACTGAAGGCTCTGCCTCCCATTCTACTTTTAAATACTCTAGGAACAACAAGTAGGCCTGCAGAGCGAGAGCGAAGTGCTCTAATAGGGTGATATGGTACTACAAGGTCATTAAGATAAGATGGGGCCTGATTATTTAAGACCTTGTATGTGAGGAGCAGGATTTTGAATTCTGGATTTAACAGGAAGCCAAAACAGGAGAAATCTGCTCTCTCTTTCTAGTCCCTGTCAGGACTCTTGCTGCAGCATTTTGGATCAGCTGAAGGCTTTTCAGTGAGTTTTTAGGACTTCCTGATAATAATGAATTACAGTCGTCCATCCTGGAAGTAATAAATGCATGAACTAGTTTTATTCTAGGGTCAGATTTGTTATTTTACAGGGGAGCACGTGCACATTGTGTACTGTGCACGTGCACTGGTACAGACTACAAATAACATCTGAGCATCAGAGCAGTAGCTGAGAGTAGAAGCAGAAACAGAAAGTAGCGTATCATAGAAATACTTACTCACTGATTTTGCTTTTGTTTTCAGGTGAGTCACAGTTTAACAGTTCATACACTGTTATTTAAAGTGTGAAGTGTCTGTGGCCTGAAGAGCGTGGCAGCACTTTGAGCTCACATTCAGTGATGGGCGGTTTGTGTTGGCTCATGTTTTGGAACTAGTTCGATGCACAGAAACATACGAAGTAACGTCAGTACAGAAAAGGAGAGGACTTCTGTGAATGATGAATTAGCCGGTGGAACAGGTCGGGCTGCTCTGCAGACACACCTGATTCCTCAGCTGAGCCACCTGATGGGCGTCGTCGGCCGCGCTCTCACCTGAGAGCTGAACTTAAAGCACACCTGAGTGCGCCTCAGAGACAGAAACACCGCAGAGATGGACAACCTCGCACAGATAGCCGGCCAAAAAGCGGGTGAGTAAAAAAACAAACCACCCGTTTATGGTCTGATTCGAAACAGTGAAACTGGCATAAACTCTTCTACTGCAGACATGTAAAGAGGAAAAGATGTTTCATTAGTAAAACCTGAGATTTTCGCAGCCTTTGTTGTTGGCGAGACGGGTCAGAGCAGCTCCTTCCTGCCGGGCTTCACCTCCTCTTTGGCTCCTTTGGTCAGTTTTGTTGCTTGTTGTTAGAAGCAGGCTCAGAGAGGCAGAGGGCAGATTTATTCTGCGTATCAAGAAAAAAAACAGCTCATATTTTCTTTAGTTTTTGTTCATTTTTACGTCCTTTTGTTCAGGTTACCTGACTTTACCTGGTGCAGGTGAGAAGGCTGCCGTTTTAGTTAATATTCCCCTTTTCAGATTAAGTTAACTTGTGTTTAAGCATTTATTAATGATTGTTAATTATGCATACCCGACCTGTTAACTGATCGTAACTGTGATGTGAGTCCCACGCCCCCCTCGTCAGGGACGAGTCAGAGCTGAGGAATTGCTAGAAAAACCTGTCTGTGTGAGGAGTCAGTCATTTGGGAGGGGCTCAGAGTAGAGACGCCACTTGTCCACGTCATAACATGGGTTCATCTGAGGGCACCTCCCGGGCACCTCTTAGGTGAGGCCCTGGGGCACTCCTGAGTGTCCACCAGAAGATGAGGAGGTGAGGTCATCTGGTCATTATCGGGTCTAAAATGACTCGATACAGCCTCAGAAGAACAAAAGTGTGACGCACTGCATCATGTCAGCATTTATTTGATAGGAACTAAAGCAAACTGACTCCGCCCCCTGATTCAGCAGCATTAAGTTGCAGTGATGGTTTCTGTTGTGTCCTGTAATGTTAGATACCAAACGGCACCAGCACAGGGTGGTGCTGTAAAAAGGAAGAAAATGTCGTCCAGCAAGAGATCGCCAAGGTGACGAACTGATAAACAGACATGTGACTCCCTGCTGCATTTCATTATGTAAACATATGTGCTGTGTCCATTAAAGGGCAGCAGTTTCCTCTTTGCAGCGTCGCTTCAGCTCATTCAGGTTTGCAGCATTCATTCATGCTCAGCTCTGAGCTCTGCAGCAGCTCCATGCAGACGTGCTGTCGCAGATTTGCAGCTGCGCTCAGAGCTTTGTCCTGCTGATGACCAGTTTGGTCCGAACTTTCTGTGAGACAGACGGCCTCACGCTGACTCAAGAATACTTTGGTGTAGAGAGGAGCTCGTGGTGCACTCAGATCATCATTCCTCCTCCACGGTGCTCACAGCTGCTCTGAGGCGTTTGTTTCCTCCAAACGTGCTGCTGTCCATGACGGGTTCAGAAGCAGCTTTGCTGCCGTGTTCTGTTAAAGAGAAGAATATGGCTTTCTCCTGCAGCCCTCCAAACAACCCACATTTGATGGACAAGTATGGCTGTCATGAAATTTAACCTTTACTGAGGCCTGCAGAGTCTGAGACAGAGCTGTTGGATCTCACCTCTGGGTGAATTTTGGGAACGTTACTGAGTTTCTCCTCAGAGCTTTCAAAACATTAAATGAGGAAAATGTGTTGGAAACCTGAGCTGCAGAGAAGGGGGGCAGTGGAGATCGAGAAAAGATGTTTTTGAACCTAAAGTGTTTGTTTTTTCCGAGCAGGTAGCTTGGTGGAGGGGGCAGTGAAGGGAGCTCTGAATTCAGCCAACAAGAACAAAGGTGAGAAGAAAGGAGGAGGCGGCGGCATCTTCTCGATGTTTGGAGGCAACAAGAACAAAAATAAGGACAAAGATGATAAAGGAGCGCCCCTCCCAAATGTGCCCAACAAAGATGATAGTGGGGGCAAGAAACCAGTACCCGAAGGGAATTTAGCGGGAACTACAGGAGGGAGCGTGGGACCGACGATGGGAGGAGGTGCAGGAGGGAGCGTGGGACCGACGATGGGAGGAGGTGCAGGAGGAAGTGGAGGATCAGCTGGACCTGTAGGACAGGAAGGAGTCACAACAGACAGAGGTAGGGATAAAGAGACCCTCCTGTTGGTGCTCAGCTGTCCGCTCACTGAAGATGAAGCCATGAAGGCTTAAAGTCAGGAAGTTGTTGCTAAAAGAAAACATGTCAGGAAGTGACAAAAGAAAGAATCAGCTACAGGCAGGGTGCTCGCTGCAAGCACCAGTTTTTGCCCCTCAGCAGGCTTCCTGAAGTCAGCCATTCAGAGGAAGCCTTGATAAAAGTTAAAGGGGTTTTTAGGTACTGGGATTCTGGATGAGTCCAGAAATCCAAAGCAGATATATTCACACACATGTTGCATGTTTTGGTTTAAGTATGTCATGACTTTACGCCTTCATCACTCACTGGTTTAAGTTGTCTTTAGTGAACCTCCGACTGACGTATCAGCAGCCCAGACTCACGTATAATCTGTTTAGAGTTAGTAACCTATCCTCTGTCTTCTTGGTTTGTCTCAGATCTGATGGATGATCTGTTCGAGCTGGGAGACGAAATGAAAGGGAACTGAAGCAAAAGGAAGAAAACCCGACTCCCACAACCACTCAGAGAAGATCCGGAAGGACGAGAGCGCCCACATTTTTCTCTGGTCTACAGTTTTGCACAGAACTAAAGATTTTAATGCATTATCAGCCTATTATTCACCGTGTTTTATTCACCGTGTTTTCTGCTTTTAGATAACCAGTCAGTGTGTTTAACTTTATCATAATAATAGCACCAGCAAAGACGTTATGAATGAATAAATTTAAATGTTTTACTGGAGGGGACTTTTCCTTCTTTTGGTCAGTTTGTCAGTATTTTGTCTCGTAGAAGCTTCTCGTAAACTCCATGGTGGATGTTTTAAAGCATATATTAGTTTTAATTTTAAGAAAAATAAACATCTTACACATAGATATTTCAATATATGATCATTGAAAATCAATAAAAGCAATCTGAAATAAATACTGTCATAACAAACAGAATTAAATAAAGAAATAAATTTATGAAAATGTGTTTTTTTCCATTTACTTCTGATGTTTTTCCTTATGTTGACATACACTTTGATTCATTATAAACTCAATCATTTAAATAACATTTCAAACCGAAATGTAAAAGTAGTCACAGAAATAAGAGTATCTCAGATATTAGAATAAGACAAAGGCATTAAAATGCTTCGATGAAACACTGGGAACAGCAGTGACGTCTGAACAACTGTCAGCTCTGCAGTCTTTGCCTAAATGTTTTTATACTGTTTAAATATTTAAATGAGAGCTAAGCTAAAGCAGCTCGTTTCAGACAGAGTAGCTTAGTATGAGATTACTGGATGATGCAGGTCCAGGATTAAAAGAACAAAGGAGACGATGAAGAAATGTGTTTCTTTGCAGATGTCTAGATATTGTGTGTCCAAAAAGGTCGATTCTGTTCATCTGGACGTTTTCAGTGGGAGAAACGTTTGGTCATCATCCAGCTGACTCCTTCAGTCTCAGCTGACTGCAGGTTTCAATCTTATAAACAGGACATTTGCATAATGACTGAAATCAGCCCACTGAAGGAACAATGGGCTGGGAGCTCAGTTTATGATCATTATTATGCAAACTGTCATGAGCCATTGATCAGCAACACTGATCAGTGGCAGGTTAGCCTTCTTAGACTGTGAGATTTACATGGGTAATGTATGGTTTGTAAAGTGAAACATGCTGAAATTAATGGCAACATTTTTCCACATGTAGCTCAAAACCTTTCAAAAACCTTTTTTCGAGTCATTTTTTACAACATTTAGTAAAATATTTGTAACTTTTCATATTTAAAACACAATTTTAAATGTTAAATCTAAATGTTGAATTTAAATCTTATTATATTTAAATCTAAATCTAAATGTTAAATCTAAATATTTAGCTAACATGCAAATTTATTGTACGAATCAACGGAAATACCAAAATAAAAGCTTTACGAAATCCTCGGGTGCAAAAGTGTGCCGGTAGTGGTCAGATTGTGTCTGCTCTCCCTGATGGTCACTTCTCACCGCCATGAGCTGCTTCACTTCTTGCCTACCAGCACGTCCAGCGATTTAGCTGGACATGTGCTGCAGCGATTGTGAAGTGGAGACCACAGCTGCTGAGAGCGCACTACTGCTGAACCTCTGGTTGGCCGACAAAACGGATCTTCCGATGTTTTCAGCTAAATCGCTGGACGTGCTGGTAGGCAAGAAGTGAAGCAGCTCATGGCCTCCTGTAACATTTAGAGTTAACATTTAAGATTTAGATTTAACATCCATCCATCCATCTTCTTCAGCTTATCCGAGGCCGGGTCGCGGGGGCAGCAGCCTAAGCAAAGAGGCCCAGACCTCCCTCTCCCCAGCCACCTCCTCCAGCTTATCCGGGGGAATACCAAGGCGTTCCCAGGCCAGCCGAGAGATATAATCTCTCCAGCGTGTCCTGGGTCTGTCCCGGGGCCTCCTCCCGGTGGGACATGCCTGGAACACCTCACCCAGGAGGCGCCCAGGGGGCATCCTTGTCAGATGCCCGAACCACCTCAGCTGGCTCCTTTCGATGTGGAGCAGCAGCGGCTCTACTCTGAGCCCCTCCCGGACGGCCGAACTTCTCACCCTATCTCTAAGGGAGAGGCCAGCCACCCTTCGGTGGAAGCTCATTTCTGCCGCTTGTATCCGCGATCTCGTTCTTTCGGTCACTACCCACAGCTCGTGGCCATAGGTGAGGGTAGGGACGTAGATCGACCGGTAAATTGAGAGCTTCGCTTTTACACTCAGCTCCCTCTTGACCAGGACGGTCCGGTGCAGCGTCCGCATCACTGTGGCCCAGAGGTGGGTCGAGTATCCAAAAATTGTACTCAAGTAAGAGTAGCATTACTTTAAGATATTATTACTTGAGTAAAAGTAAAAAGTAGTCGTCAAAAAAGTTACTCAAGTAAGAGTAAAAAAGTACGTTGTGAAAAGACTACTCAAGCAGTGAGTAACTGTTTGAAATGTCCGATTTATTTTTTAGATAAATGCTATCAGACAAACAAAATAAATAAATATACAAATTTTCGTATTTTCAACAGGAATATATGTAAAAACAACAATTCTAATTTCCAGATTTCAGTTTTTCACAGCATAAAGCTTTTTTTCACCAATACCTACAGTAAATAATATAAATACATAAACAGTGCAAACAATGTCCAGTGACAAGATATGCTGTAAACTTTATATTCATCTTTGCTCCAAATGGCACAGCAGCCTCAGAGAAAACTGAGCGAGGCATCTTCATACAAGGCAGCTCAGTTTACCATAAGTTGTGCATCTATTTCTGCATATTCAGCAAAAATGTGCCCTTTCTTCACTCGGTGAGGTGATGGTTCAGCTTCAGCAGCAGTTTGCTCTCAAGGTTCTTTCTGTGAAGCTGTGACTGTTTAGCAGTGAACAGGAGTCCTGCACGACTGAGAAGTCCTTCACAAGCAGTGCTCGCCAATAGATCCTCCTTGCACTGTTTGGCTGTTACTCTGGGAAAAGACAAAGGCAGTGATGGAAGCCGTGACTGGAGCTGCGATGTAGCCTCTAATCTCAATTGTATGAGATCAGAGGCTAAAAGAAGTTACCGGAAACTCCACTGGCAGCATGTTATCTAATGTGTTAGACTAATTTTTTTTTTTTAAAGTAACAAGTCGAATTTTGCAAATGTAGTGGAGTAAAAGTACCGTTTCTTCTTCACAAATGTACTCAAGTAAAAGTAAAAAGTATTGTGCAAAAAGGGTCCTTTAAAAGTACATTTTTTTCAAAAACTTACTCAAGTAAATGTAACTCGTTACACCTCAGCTGGGTTAGGGAGCTAACCCTGCTGCTAACAGTAAATACGAAGTATTAAACATTATTGTGCAGCACGTAGGATCGACAGCGCACAGTGTGCTTTGAGGTAGGAGCCAAAAAGGGTGCAGTTTGTGTGTGAGCACCCGTGTGTACACCTGTGAGCATGGACGCGCTGGCATTTAAAAGGTTCCTTCATGTAATGATCTGCTAGAGGGTACTCCAGAATATAGGGTACTTATCATTTGTAGGTATAAATGTGAAACATGAAAACATCACTGAAGCATTGAAAATGAGTTTTTATTGACCTATGACCTCTGATAAGCCCCGCCCTGTTCTTTACTTATGTCACACGTGTCCTCAGGACCCACAGATCCCAAAGCTGCCATCAGGTCTGCAGTCACTGTGAGGTCAGCGGGGTTCAGGGAGGAACTGAAGGTCCAGCAGTGTGAAGTCCTGACTGATGGGGATGCTGTTCTCATCGCACAGGAAGTTGCTTCTGATGGTGGCGATGAAGGTCTTCCTCGGGAGGGAGAGGAGGGTGTGGATCCTCTCTGCTGCCACCTGGATGTGTTTCACCTCCGACCCCGGAGCTGAGGAACAAAACAGATGCAGACAAGATGAGCAGAGGCGCCGAGAATCACACCAGGAAGGATCTGAAACCAAGAACTCCTTGTGTAACTCCTCCCCTCTGACTCCTCCCTCTGACTCCTCCCTCTGACTCCTTGTGTAACTCCTCTTCTGACTCCCTCTGATTCCTCCTTGTGACTCTTCTGTATGAGTCCTCCTCTGACTCCTCCCTCTGACTCCTCCCTCTGACTCCTCCCTCCTGTGACTCCTCCCTCTGACTGATCATTCTGCTACTCAGTGTACTGTAACCCAAAAAGTGCAGTTACCACAGACACGAGCAAACTGCACAACAAGTGCAGAAAGAGGAAACAGGCGATATAAACTACATTTTGGGTTACAGACATTTTCTACCTCGCGCTGCCTTTAGGGCCTCAGTGAGTCTGTGTGCGCGTTCAGCCGGCCGCGGGACGTGGACACGTGACAGCACAGTTACAGGAAGGATGCTCACTCAGCTTTCTTTCTTTGAACCAAACCAACAACACTGTTTATGTTTACATTTTATGTTGCTATATTTTATTTTACTGCTAATATATTATTGTAAGGTGACCTTGAGGGTCTTCAAGGAGGCCATAAATAAAATGTATTATTATTATTACCAAACTATTTTAACAGCCTGGCTTCATCAAACACACCTCAAAAATAGAATTTGCATGACTAACGATGATGTAATCACCAAAGAAAGCATCCCGGTGCAGCTCTCTGAGCTTTTATAACGATGAAGTTGGTTCCACCATGGAAAAGATGGAGGATGGAGCCTCGTCACCATTTTATTCCCTTTCCACTTGAAATGTTCGATCTGAGCGCCAGACTCTGAGGAAGAGCTTTAACAATCGGTTTGCCAGACCCCGATTCATCCATGCATCCACCCATGGTCCTCCATGGCTCCTCTATACCCACTGCGAGCTCCGTTTCTATCCCGCTGGTTTGGATTGGTCTTCTTGTGCATTTCCCGTTTTAGAGACTTGGAACTCCCGAAGCTTTGACATGTTCCACGACTGACCGTTTGTTTTCCTTTTATAATCGTCTCGCTGACAGGAACCAGCAGTCAGTCCGTGTTGGATTCATTCATGGAAGCACAGCCACTCATTAAGATCTGCAAACACGTTCTGCGAACTTCAGGCTGTTTCACACATTTACATCTGTGCACTTGTTTCAGGAATGCAGGTGACAGTAAATCCATATTTTTCACCAACACTGTGTCATTACAATGATTAAATGACTTCTAAGAAGCCAGGATGTTCAGCTGAATCAGCATCCTCTGACTGTCCTGCATATTCATTATTTTCCAGCAGGTTTCCTGTGCAGCAGGTTTGCAAAGCAGCGACTCCCTCTGCTGGACAGTTTCTGTAACTGCAGCTCCTCCTGCCCTCAGACGGTTGGACTGACATCACCTTTGCAGGGCTGAGCCAGGTGAGACAACTGCTCAGTGAGATTTACATGTACTGTATTAGCACAGGCCTCAGTTCACCTGTCAGAGGAAGTGGTCAACAGTGAGGAAGGCGACATCAGTGAGACACACCAGCAGACACACTCTGGGTGTGCTAGTGATGGGCAGGAGAAGGAGGGCTGATTACTAGTGGATGTTTTTGTGCTTCATCTGCTTTGACCAGAGAGATGGTGAAATTGGAGGATGTGAGGTGGATGTGGTGGAGGAGTGTGATAACCTCGCCATCCACATTGAGCTCCGGCTGAGCTGGAAAAGCAGCACAGAGCAGATTCCTGAGCAAGCTGAGCTCCTTCGGCCAGTCGGAGATGTTCCATCACTCTGCATCGGAGCTGCAGACAGCAGCAGACCAGAGAAACCGATGAGGAGGTCGGGCTCTGTGGCTGGACACTGACCCAGCTGTGGCTGGACACCGACCCAGCTGTGGCGGCAGCTTGTGGGTCACGCCTGTGCTGCCACATGCCTGCTTGGAATAAAGCGTCACTCTTTGAACGACAGTCTCACCTGAGCTACGATGGAGTTTATCAGGCGGAGCCTTGAGGATCTTCTGCAGAGGATCAGGAGGTACCTGAACACACACCTGGATGGAGCCCCGCCCACTCACTGTCAGCACACCTGGTCTGAAAAACACACCAACACATGCTGGTGTTTTTATCTGTGAGGCTCTGAAACTTGTTATTTTTTATATTTAAAACTAAAAGAAAGAAAACCGTTAATCATCCGATGATGTCATCAGTACCTGTAGTAGCGGCGTACAGCGGTGTGGGGCAGGCAGGGGTAACACGGCCTGTAGATGTCGTTGGCGTCTGTGTCGAGCTCTGCAGAGCAGCGCCCGCAGCCGGTGTAAGTGATGTCACCGCTCAGCGCCACCATGATGCCTTCCAGTGACGTGGAGCAGTCCAGGACGGGCTGAGGTGCATTCTGGGAAGCCGGTGCATCCTGAAAGCAGAACGTGATGACCTGGACTCTGAGCTCCACATCACCTGATGGAGTGGAGAAGAGAACCTTTTAAAAATGTAAAAATAAAAACGAACAGGACCATGAATGGAACCCTGAGGAGCTCCGCTGCTCCTTAAACGTGGCGATAAAGCTGCTGTGGACATTTCAGGCGAGTTTTCGTAGTTTCACTCACCGCTGTACTTCTGGGACAGCAGCGTGTCCAAGTCCAGCTCCGGAGTGCTGCTGTTTCCTTTCTGGCACCGTCGTGTCCGGTGGAAGTCCTGCACTCGGCGGTCAGTCGGGTCCACGGCCTGAACGGTGCTCCAGGGGGTGGAGTGCAGCTCTGGAAGGTCAGAGGTCAGACCCTCCCTTACCAGGAGGACACGGAAGTCCCAAACAGCCCCTGAGGAGGCAGGATTTACTGTCGGTGTGATTCACAGCAACAAACTCTTAAAGTAAAGCTAGAATCTAAAGTGACAGTTTCTTAGTTTGGTGGTACCAGGACGTCAGACATCCTCCTAAGCATTGTATCAACACAGCTTTTCTCCTTGTGTCCATTTCTAAGGAATCCATTTGAACTTCCTCTCACCAGCTGTGCTGCATGTGAAAGTGTCCAAAGGCTCATCCCTACAGTAGAAGTACTGCAGTACTCGTACCGTCCCACAGACACTAGAGTGAAAGTGAGATTTCACCCCACAGTGGGGTCTGGCGACAGCTGTGTCCATCTTTGACGTACAGCCTTTGTTCCAGAGCGTACCTTTGTCTCTGCTGAAGCGAGGCAGCCAGTCCACAGCTGCTCCCCACAGTAACACCGCCCCCTGCTGGTCCTCTGGCTGCTCCACAGTCAGGACAGCATTCAGCTGAACCGCCGACCTGCTGCGAGACTCCGCCTCAGCACGCCACTCTGAAAAACAGGGAAGGAAGCGTGCAGCGAACAGTTCAGCCGACTTAAATAATCTACATCACTGACTCGACTCGACTGCTGACAGCATTTCAAATGCTGAAACACTCAGACCTTCAATTAGAGCAGCACAGGTAAAGGTAGGACTCACCTGGGCTGATGTGTGTATGCGTGACTCGCAGCAGGGCGTGAACCAGTGCGTTTGCCCTCAGTGACCTCAGCGTGGCGTAGGGGAGGCGGTTCAGGTCTTGAGGGGGGCGACGTGGCAGAGACACCAAGAGGGGGCGCCGCTCTCGGAGAAAGCTGCACAGACACCTGAGAGAGCGAGCATTAACCTGCTGGGAAACTACAGAGAGAGAGAGAGGTAACTGAAGCAGGTCAGCTTTGGAGGCACGTGATTGGACGAAGGCTCGGCTTACCTGGTGGTGAAGAGGAGGAAGTGATCTGTCCCACGTTGAGCAGTTTGCTGCTGAAGGTTGACTGCAGCACAGTCTCCCCTCTCCACCTGTCCTCGTTCACCTGCAGCGCTGACAAAACACACAGAGAGCTTACGCACGTGGACACAACTCACCTCATGGCAGGGCGGCGACCATCTGAAGGTGACAGCCCCGCCCATTTATGAAGAAAAGTTGCAGACTGTAAATTAAAGATGGACAAAGCTGCCAAGCCTCAAAAATGAAGCCGAGGTGGGAGGAAGACCTGTTTTCTTCAGTGATCCAGAGAAACATGGATCCCTCCTGATACGACGCTGCGAACAGTAACTGAGAGAGTTTCTCTTTCTGCCTCCAGGTCTGTTTTGACGTCTTTTCTTCATCCATCCCTGACACAGAGCATCGTGTTCAAACTAAACCAGTCAGCTGTGTTTGTGTACCTGTGATGAGCAGAACGTCTCCAGGACCGACAGTCAACGCCCAGAACGCAGCCCGCCGCCATAGCACCACCTTCATCTCAACGCCAGATTGGTCTGTCACTACAATAGACGCTAAAGGCACAGAGGCGCCCGCCGACGGCCCCGACTTCACCTGTAGACATTAAACAAACATTCGTGAATTCAGCTTTTGAAATATTTCACCAGTAGATGGATAGAGTGTGATTAGAGCTCCAGTTTAGTCTAAGCTCAGCCCCCCTCTATCAGTAAAGGTGTAGCTCAGGGCTCGAGCTCACGTCTGTTCACCTGTATGCTGATGACACTGCCCTTTACGCTCGACCAGGCCGTCTTTCAGCAGTCGTCACTGATGAGCCCAACAGTCACCGCCCGGCTCTGCAGGGCTCGATCTTGCTTTCTTTTCTTTATATGACATCCTCCTTCATGTTTCTGGTCCCTACCCTGATGGGGCTTGTTTAGGGCCTTTTCTGCCCCCACACTTTTGATACTGCTGTCACCAGTTACTGGCCAGTCCAGAGCATCACTGCTTTCCAGAGGTTGTCCTAAACTGGTCACTAAGGTTAAATATTTTGCCTTTCTCACAGCTCATATCAGAGGAAGTAAAACATCTCATGCTCATGATTAGAATTTATTTCTTTATCCAGGTGTTTATTATTTCATTTCTTTCTAACCAAACATGGTTAGAAAGGCGTTATCCCACTGTAGCACGCTGTGGTACAAACTGGTGTTACCTGGAAACACACCTGGACTCACCTTGACTTCCTTCAGGTGACAGGGGTGAACCACCGCCACCAGAACTGAGTACCGCACCCCTGGTCTGTCACATCGGGCCAGGAGTGTGGTGGGACTGTGGAGTCTGGTGTTGGCACCTCTGTCAGGTGACTGTGGGGAGATTCTGGCTTTTTTGCTGCTGGGGGACACGGCGGGGGACTCGGCGTTAGTTGTGGACTCTTGAGAACAGAGGACCCCATCGGTGGTGGCCTCAAGGACAACACCGCCTTCCTCCACTCTCGGGGTCAGACAGGGGTGACTGAAGAGCTCGGCAGAGGCTGCAGGTGATGGCATCGCTGGGCTGAAGAGCTCTGGGGTGCTGGACGAGACGGAGGGAGGCGTTTGGGTGTGTTTGGGCGGGGTTTTCTCTAGGCTGGATGCTGATTGGACACTGCGTCTCAGGATTAACGCCTGGCTCAGAGTCCAGGTGGTGAGGTAATGAGTCTGGGAGGAAAGAGGTGCGGCAGCTGGCGGTTGTTCAGGTTTTCGATGATCTGGTTGAGCGGCAGGGAAACAGCGGTCCAGGTACTCGTGAACCGAAGCTGATGGCTGATCGTCCCGTCCAGCGTCTGACTCCTGAAACTTCTTCTCAGGCCGCAGATCCTCCTTCAGACTCCCTGTCTCTCCTTCCTGTCCGACTCTGTTTTCTGTCCAATCGCCTTCAGCGATTGTCGGATCGTGGTGTGTACTCGCCTCTCCTGTCTCATTTCCAGGATCACCTGAAAAATTTACAAATGTCCTGGATTATTTTTCTTAGTCTGACGTTCAGAGAAGCGTTCACGATTCTGCCTCCTGAGGGATCCTGATCACTAAATCTAACAGGTGAGTTTTAAAACTGAAGTTACCTGCAGCCCATAAAGAGACACAAAGACGTCCTCACAGAGACTCGTTTTCCAGACAGCCATGGCCTGTGGCTGCCTGCACATTTACAGCTCAGTAATTCGGTTAATAAAAAGACCAAAGCAGCAGTGAGTGCTCCTCCCCCCTGTTTGGTCCCTGAACGTCTCACCTGCAGGTCTGAGCTGCCCGTCCCTCCAGGTGAGCTCCAGGTGTCTCCAGCGAGCAGGAGCACGATCGTCTTCCTCTAACCCGGCGCCGGGCTCTGAGGCTGGGCTGCAGGCGGGCGGAGGAGCCCCGAGGAAGACGTGGATCTTTCTCTGGTCACACATGCTCCCTGCTGGAGAGGCGGACACGTACGGAAGTTTAACCACTTCACTCTAAATCCATGCATGGATGCTTTTTCACAAGTGACTGATTAATCATCAGCTGCTACTGCACAGAGCCTTTCAAAATAAGAGCTCCACTCGTAAAATGACTGTGAAAAATAAAAAGCATTCAGTTAAAGCTCTGAATGGTTTAGGACCAAAATACATCAGTGACCTCCTGACCCAGTATGAACCATCCAGATCCCTCAGGTCATCTGGATCCGGTCTTTTATCAGTTCCCAGAGTCAGAACCAGACACGGAGAAGCTGCATTCAGCTTTTATGCTCCTTATATCTGGAACAAACTCCCAGAAAGCCTCAGATCAGCTGAAACACTCAGTTTATTTAAATCCAGGTTGAAGACTCACCTGTTCTCAGCTGCATTTGAATAAAGCACCAAATCCACACTTTTAACCTTAAATTTCAAAACTTACATTTAACTACTGATTTTATCTACTGTTCTGATTTTATCTGTTTTGATCTTATATACTGTTGTTTGTTTGTTTGTTTGTTTGTTAATTAGTTAGTTAGTTTATTTGCTTGTTTTAATCAATCTTAAATCATGCTTTTTATTTGTTCTTGTTTCTAATGTCTCTGTAAAGCACTTTGAATCACCTTGTTGTTGAATTGTGCTATACAAATAAACTTGCCTTGCCTTATACTTGGATGGTCAGAAAATTTGGTGCATTTCCTTCAAAACAGGGCTGAAAAAAGGAAACGTGCGTCAGCATGAACAACAGTCCTGTGGTCACCTGGTCCAGTGTTCCTGCAAACTAATGGGATTAACTGTTTTTCCTTAAAAAGTCCTTTAAATACTTACAATTCTGAAAACTAGCTGTCACGAGTGTTCCTCTCTCATGAAGTCAGTATTTATTTGGGCTAAAAGAAGATATTTAATGATAAAAATGTTTAATTCTCTTAATCTAAAGAAAACGTAAAATGATGCACTTTATTCTGGAGCTAAATCAGCTTAATGCAGACAGAAGCCCAGCACAAAAAAGTAAATAATAATAAATAAGTTTTACCAACAAAATATTGATTAAATGACCCATCTGTGAGTCTCAGACTGTGAGACCAAAGATTTTTATCTTCTGAGACCTGCAGAAAGTCTGGACTCTGACAGGAAGCCAGGACGTCTGCGCTTTTCAGACGTCAGAGAATCCGAAGCTTCGTTAGAACTGAAACATCTCTCAGCCAAACTCAATAACAAGTTACACAACAATGACCGAGCAGAAACGCAGAAGTGAAGACTGATGATGTGTTTCACAGCTGGGAACGATAACAGGGCCGTAAACAGCCCTCCAGCAGCTCCACCAATCAGAGCGCGAGACGCCGGGGGAGGGTCGCCCATCGGTGAGGGTTTACAGAGGCGCAGACACGTTTTAGACCCGCAGCCTTCAAAAGCACTAAAATCACTTTGAATCCAGGCCGACAGCTTCTGTTTTAGCATCGGGGTCAAAGGTGAGCACACCTCAGCACCTGCAGCACCTGACGCCTCAGCCACTCCTCCACACCGAGTAACCGTAACGACTTCACGTTCATTTTCTGATTCACACAACAGAAAACGGTGAAGTGCTCAGACTGCAGATACCTGCCAATCAGCAACATCCAATTCAAATCCTAGAATTTCACTCTGGCCTGGAACTGGAGAAAACACAGACAGGAAATGCACTTTCATAATAAAGCCATTTTTAATGACGTTCTTTTTTATTTGCTCAGTTAGCAGTTGAAGCCAAACATGGCCGACAGCATTTTCCTGGCAGCGGCCTGCTGGCGTCTCTTCCTGTGTCTGGTTTACCTGCAGACTCACGCTCCTCCCGTAGGATCGCATCACTCGGAGCTCGTACAATCTCCTCTTCATCACACGGTATTTCCAGACTTCCTGGGAGCAGGTATCGGTGTTCTCTTCGTCCTTCAGTGACTGATGTTCCTGCACTTCGTTTTGGTCCTCCAGCGTTTCTTCTTCTGGGGTTTCACCCTGCAGCTGGACACTGAGCTTCTTGGAGATCTCGTCGATCATCTTTTCGCTCATGTTTCTCCTTCCTCCTGCGCTCAGAGATCTGTGCTGCTCCTGGATTTGAACGTCCAACTCCTCCAGCTGTTTGACCTCATTGCTCAGCCCACTGTAAAGCGCCTGAGACACTTTGTCCTGTGAGGTTCCACTTCTAACCTTTAAAACGTTGGGACGTCATTCTTAACGCTCCTCTGTCTGACCTCCAGCTGCAGCGTTTTCTTTAGAAATCATGGATGAGTCATGGAGCAAACTCTTCAAACAGCATTTCCATCAAAGCGTCTTCCATGTCCACCTTTGACTGAAGCTTCCACCATTTCTCGCTCCGGACCTCGATCTCTCCATAGAGGTTCTCCCCGTCCTCCCTCCAGGTCACTCAGGTACTGTAAGCCTGCTCTTTCAGCGAGTGAAAGCAAAGCTGAGCGTGCTCCCTCTCTGACCTTCTGAGTGGTTTAAACCTGCATTCTCTCTGATGTCCAGCAGGGGGCAACATAGTCTAAGCATCATCGTGTTCGTTGCATTTCGCATTCTCACACGAGACACACAGACTTGGATGCAAAAATTCTGATTGGCTGTTTTGGTCTCCAATCAGCTCGCTAGCTACTGTAGCCAAACCCAGGCAAATATCCCAGAATGCAATTCGTCCAAAACCCAAACGAGACAGTTGCGAGACCCAAACTTTTAAGATATTTTCAGGTGAGAATGGTGCTGTGCAAACTTCAAATATCTGCTCGATGTATCAAGACATCACATGTTTGCACTAGTGCTCAGAAGTGTGTGCTCAGAATAGAGGCACTAAAATAACGCCATACATTACATCCTAACCAGCAGTAGAAAAATGAGGGAACAAATATATGATGAGCCAGTATCTGATTGGCTGATAGCATCTGAGTGCTGGGGTTTGTCCCTAACACTGTAAAATCATCTTCAGACAATGTTTTTGTAAACTGAGGAATCTGCACTGACAATATTTACTTATCGTGTAAATGTTGTGTTTACACAGTCTTGGGTTTCATGGTGATATGTATGTGAATTTTTGCATGTATTCTTATAATTGTTACTTTTTTCTTTTACCCCTGGCTTTGTGTGTTCATGTTCTGTTGTTTTGTATACTTCATCCATTCGTATGTTGTATATAAACTTTATTTAACAAACAATGAGTATTTAAAAAAAAAAAACTTCCCCTGAGCACAACATCAGCTATGAAGTTAGTGTTGCTATGGACAATATCATGGTAGCAAAAGAACAAATAAAAACATCAACAACAGGACACAAATGGAGTGTAAAATGCTTTAAAAATAGGAGTCCGTCTTTTATGTACAGTCTTTGTGATATTCAGCCCTTTCTAAATGTGTTAGCGCCCGTCTACTTCAGGTCCGCCTCCCTACACCCCACTGTTTCCTGATTGGCCAGCTGTATGAATAAGTCTGTGACATGCTGACATCAGCGCATCACTAAAGAAGTAAGAACAGTGTTGTTAGGTATTTTAGTACCATGGGAGCATTTACTGGATATTGTTTTATAGTGACATTATACAGGAAAACTCTGTCATTCAATAAGGCCCCTTTGTTTTAGTTATTTTTCTCTTTGACCCAAGAATTGATGTGTGAGAATCACAGGCTGGTACAAGGTTGAAATACCACAGAGATCACTCCCTCAGCTACATTAGTTTCTTAATCTTTTAGGAGACGCCTGTTGAAGGCCAAATGGTTTGTTTCAGATTTCACTAATGAAAGAACTCTTTGTTTTGTGCCTTGAAAATATGTCGCTGAGATAATCACAATTGTAGCTGAACTGATACACTACACAAAGGATGCTTCTTCACCCAAGGGCAGGAAGACGCTGCCTTATCTTGGTCTGTACTGGTTTAAACTAATAATCTGCTGTCTCATGAATTTTACCCTCTATATAAACTGTTATACTTGTGAATAAAGTTGAGTCACTTTGGGAAGACAATCTGAAGCAGTCTCTGTTTTCTTGTTCTCCCAAGCTGCTCCCGAGCTCGTACTAACACGCTGAATGGCATGCTTGAATATTGCTTGAGAATATATTTGACTGTGTTACAGACTAAGGGACATTCTCTGCTGATAGACGTCCACGCCTCGAAGGAAGTCGATCCACGGATTAGGCCTTGGAAACCGTTTCCTTCAAGTGTAAAGTCAGAATCAGAATCAGAAAGGGTTTTATTGCCAAATGTTGAGCAGGTTTACAACATTAGGAAATTGCTGCGGTGCTTCAGTGCAGACATACTGTCATAAATTACGCTTAAACAAGAGGACAAAGTGTGAAAAAGTTCACGTGTATCTGAGAAAAGTGTACAAAGCTTGTAGTGAGGGGTTTTACAGCCTTAAAACACCTATAATAATTTTAAAAAATAAAGTTGGCTACTTCGCGGGTTATTTTTGGAACGTAACACCCGCGATAAACGAGAGACCACTGTATCAGGAGAAAATGGCTGAAAATCTGCAGTGAACGTTGGGCTTTTATTTGGAAAGTTGAGTCCAGACGACCGGATATGCAAAACTGTGGCGATGCTAGCTTAAACCGCCACACATTAACTCTAAACGTGTTAAATACCATCAAAATGTCCATTTTTGGGTGGATGCTTCCGTTTTAGAGCGGTATTTGGTCCTCTCCGTGTGCTTCTCTGCACTTTATTTAATAAGTTGTTCAGTTTTAACGACTTTTCCGGGTGTTGCCAAAAGCTAACGATAAGCTAAGCTACGTGCCTCCCCGGTGCTGCCGTTACAGTCTCGTGCGGGTTTTTGTGTATGAAATTGAGCCGCACGTCTTGCCCGGCGCCGCACGCGGCGGTGTAGCTTGACAGGAAGGGGCGGCGGGAAGGAGGAGCCGCTGCTGCGGTACAGCTCTGTGTTTACGCGGCTCCATTTCCTCGTCTTCCCCGCGGTCTCGTCTCACCTCCCTGGGACAGCGAACTTCTACAAACCGTGAAAATGTACCGGTACTTCGGAGAGCTACTCACCCGGGGAGCGGGCGGCGTCCTGGCCTCGGGGTACCCCGCCGCCGCTGCTGACTCTGTTCTGCCGGCGTCCGCGTCCCTGCTGCGGCACCGCGGCTACAGCCAGGCCGTAGATCCGGCCGACGACCCGAACTTCTTCACTATGGTAGAGGGCTTCTTCGATAAGGGCGCCGCTATCGTGGAGGACAAGCTGGTGGAAGACCTGAAGACTCGAGAGACTGCCGAGCAGAAGAGGAGCCGGGTCCGCGGGATCCTGCGGATCATCAAGCCGTGCAACCACGTCCTGAGCGTCAGCTTCCCCATCAAGAGAGACAGCGGGGAGTGGGAGGTGATCGAGGGCTACCGGGCTCAGCACAGCCAGCACCGGACGCCCTGCAAGGGAGGTGAGTCTCCGGCGCCTGTTAGCACCGCTGAAAAAAGTTTCACTGAACAACGTGAAGCGACGTTCACGCAGAGCCGGCGTGAAACGATTTGAACCCACATGAAAAATGAATGTAAAGGGTTTGAAAGCAGCCTGATTCAGACAGACTAGATTTTTGTGCTTTTACTGTGATTTAAAACTAGACTCCCGTCTTTTAACCAACTAAAACCACATTGTGCATGCGCAAAGAAACTAAAATCAGATGTGCAGGAAATGTTATTCACACCAGCCCGAGGAAGCTTTCGTCCAGTGAGACAGCCACTTTAGGATTTTACTCTCCTCTCACTAATTAATGTGCATTCATCCCCAAAGCAGGGATTTCCTGTGTGAACCTGAAACACAGCTTTAATAACATCAGACGGTTGAGGTAAAGGTTCAAAGATAGCTCGGTTAAACCAATAACGACGTCAAGCAAACGGCAATGAACAATAATGCAAATATTGCACTGTAAAAGAGCTGTAGTATAAGAGCTGGGGTGGGCGAGAGTGAGGCGTGAATGCTGCATGTGTGTGCGTGTCTGGGGCTTGCTGAGCCATGACCCCTGTGGGATGTGGCCCCGCACCCTGCTGGAGGCTTCTGTTCTGGCCTGTAGCGGGTCCACTGCCTGCTGCAGATCACAGTTCTGACTGCAAAAGCTGCTGGACAGGATCTGTGTGTGTGACGTGTATGTACATGCTGAAAGGAGCGTTGTCTCCTGGTGCTGACGTTTCCGCCTGAGGCAGGAATGTTGTCAGTCCGGTTCGAGCTCAGGGCGCCGTGTTTTTGTTCTGAGCTCTGTGCCATCACTCTGTTTGGTCCGAGGTTCAGACTCTGCAGTACATGTGGAGACGGGGGTCACAGTGGTCCGACAGGTGGAGGTGTCGTGAACGAAATGCTCGGTTTATTCGGAGCACGAAAGACCACGTTTGGAGACTTGAACAGATACGATGGTGCAGCAGAGGATTCGAAGCTGCTTTGAGTGACTTTGAATGCAGACTTGCTGTGACACAACTCAGCCTGAGCCGCACTCACTCTTTAACATGTCAGCTCATGACGCTGACGGGGTGTCAGGTTATTGCCTGAGCTGCACCTTAATCCACCCACACACTGTCTCTGATGACCAGTTTCCTCCTGTGTGCTGGACAGAAACTGTCCTGCTCTGAGCTCACACCCCAGCCTCACAGTGGAAACGCTGGTTTTACTGGGGTTTCCACTGTGAGGCCGTGCCTGCTGGCTCCGGTCACACACAGACCTGAGCTTTTCCTGCTATTACAGGTTTACTCGGCTCATGTTTCTGCTGACAAATTGGTGCCAGTTTGAGCCTCGAGCCGCCCAGTGAAGGTTTCCTGGAAAAAATCCAGCTGAGTAAACGACCGCAAGCCGTCAGCGGCCTCCAGGGGGGCGGAGCTTGGACAGAAGTTCATAGAAAGGAGGGAAGCGATTATTAGGAAATGTTCCCCTCAGGTAGATTGTAGTTAGACGGCTTATGAGAACACAGAGAGCCTGTTTAATGCGTTCATGTGACCTGAACCACCAAACAAACAGAGACCTGAGCTGTCCAATCAGCTCAGAGCTTTTTCACACCCGCCTCAGCTGTCGTCATGGACCCCTCCACCTTTAACTGTCCTCAGAGTTCCCGCAGCTCCCCGAAGACTCGCAGGAACCTGAACGATCACATGATGCTGCTTCGCTCTGAAATCACAGAGCCGGTCAGATTAATTACTCAGGATTTATTCACGTCTGCTGCTTCGGCACACAATTTAATCAGTTAAACTTATAATGTTTCAAATTCACTCACATGATGGACGTGATGAACATACAGTCTCCGGACACTTTATTATGCACATCTTGCTAATATTCAAGTCTTCTCGATTCAACAAGATGCTGCAAACGCTCCTCACAGACTGTTTAACCTGATGTCATTAGTATTATTGCATTAATGATATTTGTAATAATAATAATGATGGATTGCATTTATATAGCGCTTTTCGAGACCCTCAAAGTGCTTCACAATACCACTATTCATTCACTCTCACATCCACACACTGGTGGAGGCAGCTACAGGTGTAGCCACAGCTGCCCTGGGGCAGACTGACAGAAGCCAGGCTGCCATATCGCGCCATCGGCCCCTCTGACCATCACCAGTAGGCGTTAGGTGAAGTGTCTTGCCCAAGGACACAACGAGCAAGACTGTCCGAGCCGGGGCTCGAACCGGCGACCTTCCGATTACAAGACGAGCTGCCAGCTCTTGAGCCACGATCGCCCCATTGTATATGAGCTTTGGGTTATTAATCTTATATGTAATTGACTCCTGCTCATCAGTGATTGAGGGGGAATACAGGGCTCCATTAAGAGGCCACAAAAGGCTTTTTATTCCTGTTCACCCGTCATTCGCTGGTGACTCCACTCCACAGTGGCCTTTATGATGGCATTGTCCATCTTTGATATACAGTCTGCAGTTGGAGTTGATTGCTGGGATGACAGAGGGTTGGTTTTATTTCTATTTATTGGCATTTGTTTGTCCCAAAGAGCTTTGCTGACGGTAAGAAGAGGCGCTGTACGAGCCACAGACGTGTTTTACTCAGTAGACTGGGAGTTGTGGTGTGCTGGTGGTTTGGTCACAGCGGTCTTTCCCGTGACGTGAAATAATTTCCCCCAGGGATCAATAAAGTATTCTGATTCTGATTCTGATTCTGACTCTTGTCTGCTGCTGTGTCGTCAGCTGTGTGTCTGCAGGTCCTTCAGCGAGTCCAGCTTACAGCTTTTACTCATCACATCCAGTGTTGTGTGCGAATAAAGAGACGTGGTGGAGCAGGTGGAGGGTGTGGTGGTTTTCCTATAAAGCAGCGTGTGTCTGAGGCGAGGTGGCCACACCCGCCCTGAGTCACACCGAGTTTCTCTGCTTCCTCCTCCACGCCGTCCTTCTCACTTCTGCATTTCTCCGTCTTCCTTCTCTGCTTTTGTCTCCTCATCCATCATGTTGTCACTTCCTCCCGCCGCTGCTTTCACATTTCAACCTGCCTCCATGTGTTTTTGTTTTCCTTCCCACTCGCCTCCGAGCGCAGCCATTTTGTCCCTGCAGCCTGTGTTTGCAGTGATGCGTGAGAGCTGCTGGCCCACTTCCACGCTGACCTCCCTCCACTTTCTGAGCGCTCGCCTCAGCGGCTCAGGCCACCTTTATAAATGTTCACATAGCTGCACGTCCACCTTAAAGCTCAAACACACTTCCATTATGGACGGAACGTTACCCAAATATGGGCAGAGGCCTCCTGGTGGCCAAAGCAGGTAGTGCAGGTGGGCTGGCACAGATGGTGAACTTTAACCATTGAAAGTCTCGTGAAATAACGGCGTGTGTCTGTTGCAGGTATCCGTTACAGCACAGAGGTGTCTGTGGACGAGGTGAAAGCTCTGGCCTCGCTGATGACCTACAAATGTGCCGTCGTAGGTGAGGACACACTGAACCCAGCACCCCGTCGCCCTCTGCTGTGTTTGAGTGAATCTGCTGCTTGTTGTCTTGTGAACTAAAGTGACTTTGTTTCCAGATGTGCCTTTTGGTGGAGCCAAAGCCGGCGTGAAGATCAACCCGAAGAAGTACTCGGTAAGTGCGACGCTTCCACGCCGGCCGGCCCTCCTCGGTGATCCTTGTGGTTTTATTTCTTGATCAGCGCTCGGCCTCGAACTAAACTGGAAATAGGCTTATTGGGGCGATTGTGTTGCCATGGAAACCTAATGCCTTGTGGGTAAGTGAACGAAGCGCGAGTGTGCAAGTGTTCTTTCCCACGATGCTGCAGTCGGCCCCGCTCATCAGCTTGTTGTTTGTAATGGTTCCACGGCTGTAGATGGAGAACCCGGAGCAGCTGCCTGCTGTTTTACAGTAAACGTTCCGACCTGAGCAGAAACGCTGAGCCATCAGCTGGCAGAGAGACGCCAGGATTCACTCTGAAACGTGATGACTCGTGACTTTCTCCCCACATTGATGTCAGGGCCCTCTGCCACCCCCTCCCTCTCTAAATGTTTGCTCGACCTTCGCTCTTTGCTGCTTTCTCTGCTGGAAAACTTCGATCAGCTGACACGAGCATAACTGGGAGGACTGCTGACCTCTGACCTCTTGATATGAGAGAAATACAGGAAATGGACGGACAGACATGATGAAATGTTAAAAGTAGAGCTGTTCTTGTCCTGCCGAGCGCTAGGTCAGACTTTGATTGCGTTTGATTTATACCACAAGAAAAATCACACGAGTTCGTTTTGCTTGATTATCGTGTTTTCTCCTTTGTGTAAAGACAGAATGATCGTTTAAATAAAAATGAAAGCGCAGTTACAGGACGCCATATTTACTGTAACATACGGATGTTTGCATCGCTTCACTTTCATGGTTACATAAGAAATAAACTCCAGAGATGCCTGAGGGCCTCTTAATGTCGTGGTTTATGCTGTTGTTCGCCTGAAGGTTGCTGGTTAACCCCCCCTGGAGACACGGATCCTGTGTCTGGTTTAAAACTGCCACTCGCGGTGACGACCAATTATGACAAACCCGTGAGGAACCATATCAGAACATCAGCAGAAGCTTCCTCGGGTCATTAACGCAGAGAGCTCATTTTCACTCAAACCCGTCGTGACCACAGCGCTCAGGGACCGCCTACAAAATGCCACAATGGAAAAATAAAGTGGAGGATCACAAGAATCACGCCAAGCATTTCCCTTTGATCACACTGCAACACATAGCTTGTGGTAGTGGGGACTTTCCTTCATGTTCCCAGTTGCTGCTCTTTGGTTTCCCTCGTCAGACACAGACCAGACAAATGTGGGCGTGCACTCGTGCTGTCCTATAAAAGTGCCTGCTGTGTTTAATGGGGGTCAGACTGGGGTGTGTACTCCAGCCAGCACCGCTGAAAGGTGAAATGCATCAAAATAAAAATATGTGTATTTTTTTAAATTGTGTTTTCAGGACAACGAGCTGGAGAAGATAACCCGAAGGTTTACCATCGAGCTCGCCAAGAAGGGCTTCATCGGTGAGTGATGTCACACAGCGATGTCACACCTGTCAGCTCCACTGAAGGTGGTGCGGCTCTTAGAGCAGGAGGTGGGCTGCAGAGTGGCTTGCAAGTGGCTTAAATCTTACTGACAGGAAGTTCAGACAGAGTCAGCTGACGTGGGCTAATTTTCACTTCGCGTCCTCCCTGAACCGATGCGCTCTTGCAGGGCCCGGCATCGACGTTCCTGCTCCGGATATGAGCACCGGGGAGCGCGAGATGTCCTGGATCGCCGACACCTTCGCCACCGTCATGGGACACAATGTGAGTACTGACCCAGCAAAAAAGACGTGACGTCCAAATGCGTATGATTACACATTAGGGCTGGGCGATATGGCCTAAAATCCATATCGCGGTATAATTTGAATCATGTGCGGTAACGATATATATCACGATATAGTCTGTTCTTCTTTATAACGTATTTCCCACACTATAAGGACTTAAAATCCTTTAATTTTCTCAAAAGTCGACAGTGTGCCTCATGTATGAATTCTGGTTGTGCTTACTGACCTCGAACAGATTTTCTGTGCTACACGGCGCTCAGCAAACTGTCAAAAATGTTTTAGTCCGACTTTGATAAGCTACGAAGCCGGCTGCCGTAGTCAGGAGCCTCGCGGAGTAATCTGGGTCCTAAACTCTGTCAGATTCAGGTCCCAAAGTCAAACGAACACTGAGAGTTAAAAACTGTCTAAATTCTTTCATCTTTAATAAAACGATCAGCGTTGCTGCTTTACCAGGTGTAACTATAAAGTTTAACTTCCAGGCATCCATGAAAACAAAAGTTATTACATTTAACGGAGTTAGAAGTTAGCAGGGAGTTAGCTCGCTAGTTACCTAAGCATGATATAGCATGTTCTGACTGAGAGATTTCTGAAAAATTCAAACGTACAGCTCTGCTATCACTTCCAACATAAATGAAGACAGAAAACTAAACAGCAGTGACGTTTGTAGGGTTACTGAAGTTGGGCTAGCTGCTATATAATGATTTGCTACGTGATCGCTAGCAACACAGCTATGTTAGCATAAACACAGAGAAGCTGGAGGATGAAGCTAACTTTTTTTCCATTCGATAAAAGTTAACGTGACGGTTCCTGATGGTTAGAGACAAATGCAATGGCATGGCAGGATGCTGTAAAAGGACCAAACTTCAGTCAGGAGAACAACTGAGATAATCCATCCACAGTACGAGGTTAGTCATTCATATACTGCTGCATGGGAACAGAGCAGCTGCGAGAGAATTCAGCATTAGTGAATCAATGATAGGGAAGTGAAGGAAGCGCAGTTTTTGGCTTTCCCCATATTTCAAAAGTGCTTCGTCTCTTTGCTTTTACTGTCGCCGCCATAATTTGCAGATGTTATTGCTGCAGCCGCTGCCATGCTTTCAAGCAGAAACAGGCGCAGCTTGATGACACCATCAACATGCGCTATCGTGGTAGAGCGGTATAGTCAAAATCTCTACCGGTGGCCAGATTTATATCGTTTCTACCGTATACCGTTTATACGACCCACTCCTACATGTATTTGTAAAAACGGTCACGAGAGCATTTCATGTGTTATTTCAGAATTAGGCTGTTGTTTTTGTCTTTGACCTCGGCGTGTCGTCCATGTTCAGGACATCAACGCCCACGCCTGCGTCACCGGGAAGCCCATCAGTCAGGGAGGAATTCACGGCCGCATCTCCGCCACCGGCCGGGGAGTCTTCCACGGCATCGAGAACTTCATCAACGAGGCGTCATACATGAGCCAGCTCGGGATGTACCCCGGGTTCCAGGACAAGACCTTCGTCATCCAGGTATGCTCCGCCATCGTCACAACAGAACGTCTGCAACGTTCTGACGAGTTTCTCACACTTCGTTTAAAAGCAGGATGAACAGTGAACGCAGCACGATGACCACGAGCCCGAAACCTCCGTGTAAAGTTCTCACAGAAGAGCTGAGGGACGTCAGCGGGAGTGGGCCGATGTGAAGAAGGGTTGCTCATGTTATAAATGATGAGCAGATTAAGCCTAAGTGACGTTTCCTCATCCGTTCGGGTCCGAGTGATGTAACTCTCATCATCAGACGGCGAGCATGAGGCAACGTGCAGATGTGCATGTAGCTGCCTGCTCTGACCACACTGACTCGGCTGTGGATAATTTACATCACACTGCAGCAACTGCACCTCAGACGGGGACATCGAGGAGGAGTAACAGGATCTCCAGCTGTCCCTGTCCATCTTTTATTTACAGTGTGAGAGCAGACGGCTCGGTCTGGATCCATTTATGAAGAACAAATGAGAAAAACTTTTCTTCCTCCTCGTCACTTCTTCCATCCTTCCCTCCTCAGGTGACTCATGTCCAGCTGCATGTTTTCATTTAATCAACAGGCGACCGCAACAAAGAGACCTCAGGATGCCCTTCATGATGTTCAGCACAAGTGTTGCTGGAGAGCAGGGAGGAGGCTCCGCCCGTCCTCTGTGCTGATGATGTTTGGGTTTTTTCAAAAGGCAAATCATCCAGCGACTAAGACGCACGAGGACCACGAGGAGACGACGCTGACCGAAAACAGACCTGAGCAGATACAGCGACGTCGTGCCCACAACATCTGCTGCTGCGAAAACTCAACCACTAAAGTCACAGAACAACCGCCGAGGACTTCAGTCGAGATTACAGACGCACCTCCAGGTTTACCCCTGAAGGTGGTGCTCCTCTACGTCACCGCCTCAGGACCAAGTGAGGTCAGAGGGCAAACTGAAGCTATCAGCTTTTCCCTGAAGTTTTGTGAGCGCGTTTCCTGTTTTTATCTTCTGGCACTGACTTTGGTTGAACACACTGGAACATTTTCTCTCAAAGGGCCTGAATGACTTGGATAGAGATGGATGAGTGTCTGGATCCTCGCCACAGTAATGCAGCCACTTTAGACTGTCACAGAATCTGAGTTACTTATTTTTTCTACCCATACCGTGCTGGTGCCCAGTCTAAAACCAGTGCTGTGTCTGTCCACCAAATGGCTGACCCGGCTTCTAATAACTCTACATAAAAGTGTGCAGTTTCCTATTCAGGAGAACGCTGTGTGATTTCTGACAGTGAAGCAGACACATGGGTTAATGCGCCCTCTGCTCTGCCTGCAGGGCTTCGGTAACGTGGGGCTTCACAGCATGCGCTACCTTCACCGCTTTGGAGCGAGGTGCGTCGGAGTCGGAGAATTGGACGGAAGCATCTGGAACCCCGAAGGCATCAACCCCAAAGAGCTGGAGGACTACAAACTGGTGGGTACACAGAAACAGGAGCAGTGTGCCACCTGCTGGCAGTACTGTGTCACTGCAGTGTACTAACAGTCCAGCTGGTTTGTTTTATGATTCGTGTGAAGCAGCTGCTGTTTTCATCAGTTTGAACGGTTTGTCGTTTCCAGGCCAACGGGACCATCGTGGGTTTCCCGGACTCGACGCCATACGAAGGAAGCATCCTCGAGGCCGACTGCGACATCCTGATCCCCGCCGCCAGTGAGAAACAGCTGACCAAAAGCAACGCCCACAAGATCAAGGCCAAGGTGCCACGGTTACCAGATCAGCTCATCACGTATACGTGCGACGATAACTCATGCACGCAATATTTAATTCAGTCTTTAGTCACAAATTATTCCGACTCTCGGGAATAACGGCACTGGCAGGAAAACAAAATCCTTCATGCAAGAAGCAGAATTCATAGAAGGAAGAAACCCACAAACTTATACAGAAAACAAGGTTTAGTAGATTATAAATATACTGCGTATGTATGAATTTAAAGGAGTGAATGTTCTCAGATGTGAAGAGAAAAAAGTGCTTTACATAAATAAAACCTACAAATAAAAGTAAATAAAAACCTTTAAAAAGTACAAAAAGCAGAAAATTATAAAGAGAAACAAACAGAAGTTGAGGAAACAAGACTTTTGATTTAAAAATAGTCGTTGTTGGATTTTCTGACTGTTTGGGAACAGCTGCTGGGAAACATCCTTAAAGCTGGAGATGAACGTTATATTAAAATCCAGTGGGCCAATGATGGAGGAACTCCACATGCACCCCTGTATACCGCTGTGTCTCATGCACACATGAGGAACCGTGCCGGTCCAGAGGCTGGAAACCGTAAACATTTCAGATAAATTCAAGTAATCTAAATAAATAGCGCTAAAAATGTCCGTCCTGGGAAACCGTTTGTGGGTTTCCATCAGTAAACTGACCTGGAGTCTGTGGTACCTTCAGATCATCGCAGAGGGAGCCAACGGGCCGACTACACCTGAAGCTGACCAGATCTTCCTGGAGAGAAACATCCTGGTGATCCCGGTCAGTGGACGCAAACGCTCGTGACCTTTGTCAAAGGTTAATTAGTCTCAGACTGAAGTAAACGAGACGTCTGTGTTATCCCCTCTCTCTTCTCCTCTCGTGGGTCAGGACATGTACCTGAACGCTGGCGGTGTGACGGTTTCCTACTTCGAGTGGTTGAAGAACCTGAACCACGTCAGTTACGGGCGACTCACCTTCAAATACGAGCGAGACTCCAACTATCACCTGCTGAGTGAGTCTGAGCATCCACTCAGGAAGCCTCCCACCAACGCTCTGATCTTTGTTGTCAGTAACGCTCTCGTCTCC
Organism: Copadichromis virginalis; assembly: GCF_057382275.1. Taxonomy (NCBI): domain Eukaryota; kingdom Metazoa; phylum Chordata; class Actinopteri; order Cichliformes; family Cichlidae; genus Copadichromis; species Copadichromis virginalis. The sequence continues at coordinate 2,098,136 of NC_140630.1, read as the reverse complement.
CTGCAGTGTCGGTCCAGGAGAGTCTGGAGAGGAAGTTCGGCAAACACGGCGGCTCCGTCCCCGTCGTCCCCACCTCTGAGTTCCAGGCTCGGATCGCCGTGAGTACACACATACTCGTAGTACTCGAGTACTGTCTCCTCCTCTTCCTCAGGTGTGTAAGCTCCACTCTGTGGTTTCAGGGAGCGTCTGAGAAGGACATCGTTCACTCGGGTCTGGCCTACACCATGGAGCGCTCTGCCCGGGTAAGCACGCCAAACCTGCAGCGCCGCACGAAGGGAAAGTCATACAACGTCACCGCGACCAGTTTATGACTCAAAATAAGCGATAACGCAGATGATGACAGAGAATCGTTATTGTCACAGTCGATGTGGAACTGAGATAAATATACACGATGATGATGATGAGCGACTTCATCCGTTGATCCCAGTTTTGGTTTAACGCGGGTGATCAGACGACCCAAAGGTTACATTAAACTTTCACATCTCACATCTGCAAACACCTGGATCATAACCCGACTGTTATGAAGAGTACGTCAGAATAAATGCAGATGTACGTGTATTTTTATTTATTATAGTTGGCGCCCTCAGAGACCACACCTCCCCGAAGGGCGTGACCCTGACCTGATTTTGTTGGTTCGTTTCTACGGTGACACAAAAGTTAAACAGAAGCTGTAACTTTTGTCATTTCAACTGTCAAAGCAAATGAAATCTTTGGAACGACAGATATTCCTCCCGTGCTTCCTTCTGAAGAAATCTGAACGTGACAGCGTTAGCGGCTACACGCTTCCTCCCACCGAGGGGGAAAAGGAAGTGAGCACATCGCCAGGAACTCCTGACGGATCGTTTATGACACGAGACAGCACAGTTTAAACGCAGTGTCAGGGTTATTAGAATAAATCTACCCCTCACCCTGATGAACACATGGATGATAAATCAATGCATCGCGTGCTCGCTGATAAAAGTCTGTAATATTTGATTTCATGAAACAAACGTGTTTGAGTCACTTCCTGTCTCTTCTCCGATGCAGCAAATCATGAGAACCGCCAACAAGTACGACCTGGGTTTGGACCTGCGGACGGCGGCGTACGTCAACGCCATCGAGAAGGTGTTCAAGGTTTACAGCGAGGCCGGCCTCATCATCACATAGACCCGCCTCCATCCACCTGTCCGTCCGTCTGTCTGTCCTACCTGAGTTTAGTTTCCACGTGTGTTTGAATTTCTCTGGGATTCTTCGTCTTGGTGCAGTCGCTCCTCCTCCTCCTCGTGTCTGTGTCCTTCTTTGAATTTAAACTTTAAAAAACCAAAGAAACTTGCGGTCGGCAGCTTTAACGCCACGGTCGCTCACCAGAATCGCTGCTTCCTGCACAGAAATGACAAATTATCTGAGCTCACTGGCCAAAAGTATGTGGACACCCCACAGATGATGTGGGCGGAGCCTTTCAGATGAAACGATTCCTTTCTCTGGAGTGTCGCGGTCCCGAAAGCCTCGAGTAGACGAGTCATAAAACGAGCTTCAGGAAAAAACAATATTTGTTTTTTCATTTTTATTGTTTTATTAATATTTTCGGGTTGAATCATGAACAAACTGAGCTGAAGTGTCGGTTTAACACGCATGATTAGAAAAAGGTGCAATCACTGAATAAACCTGAAGACGTGCAGCGGGACATTTCTGTTGGCACACTTGAGATGATTTCCTTTTTCTCATTTCTGTAACTGTGGGGAAAGTGCCGGCGCTCTGTGGGAACGCTGGATCAGTGCTGTCACAGAGATCACACACAGATCAGACCTGTGAGAGATTATAACTTCAGGATTAAATGAATCTTTTTCTATCTTTCAAAAGGTTAAAAACTTGAAACGAGGCTGAACTCTGTTTGGACGAGTGACAGTGGTCTGTAGGTCGCCTCCTTCAGGCTCCGTTAACGGGCCCGGTTCGTATCGTGGAGGGAACGTCTGCTGCTGCAAACACTGATCCCAGATCAGTTCGTTGTGGGTGTCCACATACTTCTGACCGTGTCGTGCTTTTCTTCTTCTACTGTGACGCCGTGCGCACGTGCCTCAGGACTGTCGCTTTAATGTTCTTCTGCCCACAGTCACTTTATTAAGAGCAATAACTCGTTTACAGCCATCGCTGAAATTTTAAAAAACATCCAGTTGAATGCAGACGTTTACAGCAGAGAAAACTTCATCATCTTATCATCAGTCCAGCCGCCGGAGCTCCAGACCCAAAACATTCAGGTCAGGAAAAACTCGACCAAAGAGCCGATATTTATTTTTCACTGTTTGAAATCTGTAGATTAATTTAGAAGATTTCATCTTTAGCTGCAGAAAGTTTGTTTCACTTTAAAAAAAAACCCAAAATTTATTCAAAAATTTGAAGTTTCACAAAAGTTTGTTTTTGTTAAATGAGGGGAAATCTGCTGCGCCGATAAAGTGCCGTTCAGTCAGGACGTCTGTTTCATTCCAGCTTTAGTTTTTATTTTCTGATAATGACCACAACCAAAAGTTGTTTCTTCTTCTTTGAAATGTTTGAAAAATCAGAAACCTGCTGTAAGAAAACTACAAACTATGCAAACACAGACGGTTCCCTGCGACCTCGCCGTCACAGCGCCCCCTGGCAGCCTCGCCTCTCGGGGTCAAACACTTGTTCCTTCTGTGGACTCTGAGTTTTTATGTTAAAGAGAAATAAAATCCAAACAAAGTGACGCCTGAATGTGTTTCGTTTTTTTAAAATCAAGCTTTATTGTTCAGTCTCCAGCTAACAGCGTTTTGTTTCAGTGCAAATACAATTTATATTTAAGAACAAAAGAGGTGCAGGGTCCGATCTGGCCGTAGGTCGAGTTGGAAAATGATCATTTAAAAAATGCAAAAAAAAAAAGTTTCATTTGTATTGGTGTCAAAATAAAATCTCTAAAGTTTGTTTTGTTTCCAGTTGTTTTTGCATGTTGCCAAATCATTTTGAAAAGCTGGATGGACCCTGTGCTGTAAGGCAAACCTGCAGGTTAATATGAAAACAATGTTATCAAAGTGTTTGATGTGTAGAGCTGGGGCCCGTTCTTCGTACCTCGCTAAGTAAGTTAGCTGGATTAGATTGTTGACGATTTCGCGTGATCTTGGATCGTTCGGTTCCCCGAAGCTCATCCGGGACTTGCTGCCATAGCAACAGAGCCGTAAGCGTAAACCTGCTCTGGAGCAGGTTTACTTTATGTAAACAGGATTAGATCGCGGCCACGCAGGTATGTCCGCTTCATTTATACGAAAGCAACAGCGATATTTTTCCACTGTTTCACCATAAATAAATATTATCAATGTAACTAAAGATAATGCAGCACTTGATCCTTTTATTGATGTCACACAGATACATACAGGTCATTTCCTAAAAAAGGGAAATGTACTATTAACATTCTATTACATGTATGTGATTATTACAGATGTAATTCATATTTCACAGTAGTAATTGTAAATTACTTCGTGTAATCAAGATGAGAGACCACGGCTATAAAAGCGAAGGTGGATTTGGGAAGCCTGTCGCAGCCATGTCCTGTCCGTATACGCGAGCAACCCATTGCGGAAGGTGCAAGATTGATAAGGAGAGTTTTCAGAATTCAGCGTATATTGCGGGACAGACAGGATCCTTTAGCTCAGCGCGACAGTGTGCTCATTGAGAGATATCGATATTCCCGTGAGGGTATTATTTACTTAACCAACTTGTTGACGAGGGGGTGCAGGACCACCACCTGTCTTTTTTTTTTTGCTCTGCCCTTTTCTTGGTTGCTGTTATGAACAAACAAACAGATTATTCCAGGGTCTCTTTCCAAGAGACGAAAAGCAATATAAGTGATAAATATTACCATTCTGTAGCATATTCTTATATTCCACTTTTACTTGTTCCCATGTTCTAGTGGGTCCTGTTGTGGCTCTAATGTGTAAGGGGATATAATATAACATAATATAATGTAATATAATATTGGATAATATAGTGTAATACAGTAAATTTACCCTACCGCCTACTGGTGTTGGCCAGAGGGGCCGATGGCGTGATATGGCAGCCTGGCTTCTGTCAGTCTGCCCCAGGGCAGCTGTGGCTACAACTGTAGCTGCCTCCACCAGTGTGTGAATGTGAGAGTGATTGAATAGTGGCATTGTAAAGCGCTTTGGGTGCCTTGAAAAGCGCTATATCAATCCACTCCATTATTATTATTATTATTATTATTATTAAATTACTTACGAGTTTAATTTGTCAGCAACTTTCTGCCAGCCCTCTCTCCTTGCTTTTGCAGCCTTTGCAGTGTTCCCTTGCGTTCTGATTAAACTCTGAAACTCCTGAAATCCCTCAATCAAGAGTTCTTGCTCTGCTGCCGAAAAATACCGAGCGCGCTCCTTCGACATTTTCGCCGACCAATCAGAGGGTTGCCGATCAATGTTTCTACTATCGATGCGTAGCCCCTTTTACGACACCCAGTGATCTCACATTACTTCATCCAGCTGTACTAATCGTCAACAGCAGGTGTGTTCGGAGAACCGGATTAGCGAGCTCACGGTTAGCGCGATGATTTGGTCTTGGATGTGTCATTTGATCTTGGATGTAGTAAGCGACGTACGAAGAACGGGCCCCTGGTCGTCACACACTGGAGTGAGCTCGTGTGTACATGTTGGCTCGTTACAGACGTTTGTTTGTTTACATGCTGATAAACACAAACAATAAAAATCGAATCAACTTTATGATGCAGAAGAGGAAGAATGAGTCACTCTGACCACCAAAAGTCAATAAATGAGGACGTTGAGTCGTAAAATGTAAGCTGTGCGAAGGAGTGCTGCAGGGGAGCCAGCAGGGGGCGCTGTCGCAGCACGACCTCTGCTCCCTGCTGTGACTGACATCTGTGGACGTGCAGGTGGCGTCTCACAGCTTGACCTGAAGGTGGCAGTGTTGCATCACTGGCTGCTGTTCATGGCCCTGACAGTGTTGTCTAAATAAAGTTTACCTGCTGAAGTACAGCAAAAACTATCTGAAGGATGGACACGGGTATGATGAACGAGCTGAAGACAGAATCTTAATGGGTCCTCGGCTGAGCATGACGTCAGCACTCGCTGCAGGTGCAGAAGCACCTGAGACGTTTACCTGGATTCATGTTTGGTGGATCCAGGTGGAGAGCGGGGAACAGCGTGCACCTCCCTCCACACCGTTCTCAGCCTGAGCTGATGAGCGATGACGCTCACGACTCATCTGACGAATCAGTGATTTCATAGATACACAAGAGGGTACTTCCCCGACTGTGACCTGCACAGGCCGGCTCAGCTCATGCCACAGTGCTGTGAACGTAATAACACCTGAGTGCAATCACGTACGTACACACACACACACACACACACACACACACACACACACACACACACACACACACACACACACACAGCTGTATAGGAGCAGTAAAAGAATATATGTAATATTTTTCGTGTTTTTGTATTTTTCTCTTTATGATCATTCATTTGTTTTTACTATTTTTGTAAAGTTTTTAACTTGATTCGTTTTTTAAAAAACAAGTTTTTTTTGTTTTTTTCTTCTTGTTTTTCTGCCTGGGTGGGCGTGGCTCCCCTTTACCATCCACCAATCAGTAGGTAGAGTTTGCCACGTGGTGCCGGAATTCCCCTTCAGCTCTGGGGCTTTCCAATCTGACTGCCTGCCTGCGGTCACCATGACAACCGAGCTGACCTAAGTCAAGTTTGTTGCGGAGGGCGGGACATGACTTCCTGATTATCAAAACAAAAGCATCATTTTACCGCACATTTTGAAAGGATAGTGAAATAGTTAAATATAATTTAGTTTAATTTTATTTTTATTTTTATACAAAGCATTAAAAGCTTCTTTTTTGTTTATATTTCTAATTTTTCTGTTTGTGTAAAAATGTTTGTATCTTTTCGCTTTTCTCCTTAAATTAATTATTTTAATAATTTGTATAAAATTATCTGGAGAATTTTAAATAAACAAAATCTAAAAATTCAAATGAAATAGTGATATCTCTGAACTGAATGTATTACAGTCGATGAGTTCACAGGAAATAAATAAAAATTAAGATAATGTGAATTTTTGATATATAAATAAAAAAACATTTGAAATGCTGTTTTTTAATTTTCCTGAATATTTTTTGCGACTGTTATTGTTTTATTGTCCTCCTTTTTTGTTGTTTTTTTCTCTTCTCGTTTGAATGTTTTTCACACTGATTTCTCTCCTGTTCGCTTCACATCAGAGGTGCAGGGTTCTTAGCTTTATTTTGAAAATCGGGAGCAGGACGTGACCTTGGGGTTGTGATCTTGGTCTTGTTGCTGAATCCAGTTTGGAGTTTCCAGACTGAAGTGAACCTTGAGAGCTGCGCGCAGGTAACGTTTCTTTAACTTCGTTTAAAGTCAAACTGCTGATCAATAAAATAAAATTATTAACCGAGCGCTGGACACGCACCTGTAACTCAGGTGATTCCACCACAGCCGAACTTTAATGTGCCTCATTCTCGCGTGACAAACATTCGGGGTGACGTGAGCAGCTGTTACTCGATCACTGAGGATTATTGATGATCGATTATTGGGTCGTTTCAGCGCTGGCTGTGTTTGATGCAGATGAAGTGTGGAGGTGTTGGAGGTGTTGAGGTTGCGCTGTGATGTTTAAACTGGCTCGTTCTGCTTCTGTAATCCAGGCTCGTGTTTGTTGTCAGGCGCAAAGAATCCAGTTAAATAGCCACTGTGCTCGGCTCCTGGGGTTTGTTCTTGAGCTGCTTCACAGTTCAAAATGATCCTTTACCGCATACCGAGCCCTCAGATTCGCCAGTTTTCGGAATCCTGCCGAGGGGCCGCGGAGTGAGGACTTCCAGTGTGGCGTGTGGTGGTCTCGGTGTGGCCCACCTGCGGCTCAGATGTACCTGAAAGAAGTTCCAGAGGAAACAAGGCCTTTCTAACAGGAAGCGTGCTGCACGCCAGCCCTGCCGTCGGCCGTTTTACCCCGTGTGACCCGAGGCGGCTCCAGGCGCTCCGCCACACCTGCATCACCTCCATCCAGGTGTTCACGGTGGATCCAACGCGTGTGGCTCTGCTCGCACATTTCCCCGAAACGAACCCGTGAAACAGCCGTGCTGACGTCAGACATCTGCAGGGTTAGGGAACATTCATCGTTATGACACTGACCTCTGACCCTGAAGTTTTCCTTTAAGGCGCTCTGATGACATCCACAGACTTCATTACTGTAAATATGATCAAAAGAGAATTTTCTAGACACAGATGTTACAATATTTAATCATCTTGTCTGTTTTATTTATAAAGCACCAAAGACAACAGCAGTCGCCTCAAGGTGCTCACAGACTCACAAATATACAACAGACAGCAGCCAACAATCATGTGACGCTCGCAGAGCACAGATGTGGTGCTGATGGTGCTGATGGTGCTGATGGTGCTACATTAAAATGAGACTTTTCTGTCCGCTCTGGAAAAATGAATGAAAGGAGAATTTCTACCTTACAGACGTGAAAATATCAAAGCAGATTAAAGAAGCTGAGGAGAGTTTAAATAAGGCCGAGGTCCGAGAGTCAAAGTTCAGAAAACTGTGTTTGGAGGAAGCAGCGAAGCTTCAGCAAGTCTTCCTCGTCTGTTTGTAGGACAGAAAGTTCTGACGGCGCCTAAACGCCTCGTTTGGTTTGCAAATCATTGAAAAAAATTCATCATTTTCTTTGAAAGATGAATTTTTCTGAGTAGCTTGAAAAACATTTTTCCAAAAACACATGAAAGCAGATGTAAATGTGACCTTTCCAGAGCTGCTCCCCCTCCTCCTCCTGTTGGGTTTTAGGCTAACAGTTTCCATTGGTTCTCAGTGTTTGTGCTAAGCTAACCCTGTGAAACTGAGGCTGTGGTGAAGGCGGACTGCTCCTTTAACTGTGTCTGTTGGGCCTGAGCTCCCTGATCGTCCCCACACATCACAGAGGAGGAGGAGGGTGGAAATTCCCACTGATGTGACTCCATCAGCACCGAGCTGTGTCATTAACCCTTCGCTTACCATCCACAGGAAAATCCCTGAAGGAGGAAGAACAGGTCAGCTGCCTCCTCATCATCATCATCATCATTGTCGTTGTCAGCGCTGAGCCATGGCAGGAGCCCTGCGGTACGTCTGCTGTTAACCCTGTAATGTGTTGTGATGCGTTTCCTGTTTGTTATGAGATGTTTTGGAATCCTGTTGCTCAAAGCTCAGCGACGCACAGGAATGTTTCTGTGGTTTCTACGGAAGCCCCGAAGCTCCAAAAAGTGATTTTTGTTTTGGTTTGTAGGTTGTGCACTGAAGTTAAAGCAGGTTGTGTATCTCACTTCCTGTCCTGCTCGCTGCAGCGCCAGGGTTTTGTTTTAAATCGTCATGGCACTATTATTATTATTGTTGTTGTTGTTATTAGTAATATTAATTCAACTTTATTTATAACAGTCGCCTCAAGGTGCTTTATATTGTAAGGTCGACCCTACAATAATACATACAGACAAAACCCCAACAATCATGTGACCCCCTATGAGCAGCACTTTGGTGACAGTGGGAAGGAAAAACTCCCTTTTAACAGGAAGAAACCTCCAGCAGAACCAGGCTCAGGGAGGGGCGGGGCCATCTGCTGCGACCCAAGACGTTTGGGTCCATGTTCTTTTCACCATTTTTAATCAGAATGACTTCACTTCAATGTTACACTGACTGCACTCACAGCGCTTTATGCAGCACACACAAACACACACATAAAGAGCAGTGATGTGATTGGTCCTCCAAACGAGTTTTTTACCCTCTGACAGTGAAACACCGACCGTGAGCTGATGAATGAGAGCAAACACAAACATGAATCAAAAGGTTAAAGGTCGTGAAAATGTGACAGTGTCACGCTTGGTGCACTCGGGTGTGTTTGTCCTCCACGTGTCTGCGTGGGTTGCCAGACAGGTGTGTTCGATCACCTGAGGAAATGAACCCAAACCTGCGTAGTGTCTGCGTCCTCCGGCTGTAGGCTCCACCCCCTCGCCCCTGACTTGATTTGCAGGAAAGAAATCATTTTTAAACCGCCAACAGACCGCCGCTCTGAAGCGTGTCATGCTTTCTCTCGTGGATTGCATAAATCATCATTCAGCGCAGCTCACATGTAGGTACGTAGTGCCCCTCTGCAGGCTTCCACAAGTTGTCCAATCAGAGAAAAGTATGTTTTTAAAGAGACAGGAGCCTGTTTGAGACGGAGGATGGACTGATGCTTCGGTCCCAAGCCGACAGCAGCCTGTTTTAGATTAAATAAATCATCTGACCAGCTGAGACCTCAGTCTGTTTTGTGTTTCCGTGACAACCAGCAGCTGATGACTAACACCTCGTTAAGGCGCATGGAGGTTGTTTCTGAAACAGCGGTTGCTACAAAACATCCCAGCGCAGCGGAAAGTTTGACTCTATATGGCTCTCACCTGAAAGCGATGGGAACCTCTGATGCAGACTGACGTTGGTTTATTCGTTCAGTTTGTTGCTGCTCTTCCTCATAATCAGAGCCAAGCTGCAGGAAGCGCCTGATGTTTACAATAGGGGCCAGTTTAATACGGGTCAGAATAAGAAAATAAAACTGACAAACCATCTCATCCTCAGATTTGGATTATAAGTGACGCCCTGTCTGCGCCTGTCAGGTAAAAATACACGTTAGACGCTGTCGGTTTTCTTCATCACTCCTGTATCAGCTCAGTGTATGTTTGCAATAATAATAATAACAACAGGAAATAATAATATTGTAGTGAGAATAATAACAGGTGTATTCGAGTCGTTCTAGTTCATTTTTCCTTGATGAGAAACTAAAAGAGCAGCGTTTGTGTCCCCGTGAAGCCCACACACACCCTGGTTTATTTAAAGTTTATTAAAGTTCTTCTGGCGGTTGTTCTGCTAACAGGCAGCAAAGACGACGTTGTTGCTGTTACATTTAGAAGTTCATATGTGGGGAATATTCTCTGACTCATGGCAAATATTTCCTGATTTTACATGCCTCCATTGAACTTCTCATCACAGAACAATAGTGGGTTCAGACACTCGTATCACTGCAGTAAAAAGAACATAAATGTGTTAATCAGTGTGGAAACTAGTGCTGGGTCATCTCACACCGTTCACAGTAACACCGGTATGATGTTGGGCAACGATAAGAAAATGAAATATGGCGATAGAATATGGGTAAAACGCGCATGCGCAGTGCCTTTGTTTACATACGCACATGGCCGAAAAATGGCGGTGACGCAGAATGAGAAGAGCGAAAGCGGATCGTTGAGTAAAACCATGAACCTGAACTGGTTTGTAAAAATGCTGCAGCTTCACTGGTGTGGAACTGGTTTAGCTTTCGTCCGTCAGATACACAACAAAGCACTATTTTTGGTAGCAGCGGGCCGTCGTTATTACCGTGTTGTTTGGAAAATACGGCGCACTTAAAATCAATCCTTTGATTTTTCTGAAAGTCGACAGAGCCCCTTATAATCCCGTGTGTCTTATGTATGAACTCTGGTTGTGTTTACTGACCTCGAAACGATTTTATGTGCACGGCGCTCGAAAATCTGTCAGATGTTTCACTACGACTTTGCTAAGCTACGAAGCCGCACCGCTTGATGGATTGTGGGAGCGTTACGGCTATCGTAGGCGGAGCCTCGCGGAGTGATACGTACTGTGCTTCAACATAATATTACCGTACTGTGTGTGTATAACCTCTTTAAGTGTTGTGGATATTATACATGGTTATGCTGAGGATGTGTCGGCCAGTTTCCACTGGAAATGCCTTTTGGTTAAACTGTCAGCACGAATTTGCATTTGCACTGTTACATGTTTATATAACTTTAATGCAGATAAAAAACAGCTGCTTGTTTCAGTGGAAATGCATTGATGGGGTTTTTTGCACAAATAAAGTTGAGGAGTTGTAAAGTATTTTGTCTCGTGTCAATTATATCGTCAGTTATATCGTTATCGCAAATTTTCAAATGTATATATTGATATAAATATTTCTGCTCTGGTGGAAACAATCTGATTTATCTGAATGGAAAAGTTAAAGTTCAGCTTTTAAGGTTTTAATCTCTACTCGAGGCGGTTACAAGATGTTTGTTTTCATGACAGAAGCTCTGTTAATAATCTGGATCTGATTTGAGATTATTTCAGTTTCTTATTGGCTCTAACGTTCTGATCCATCACTTTGAGCGTTTCTTACTAACTAATGTTACTGACAGGTCGAATCCTCCTGCCTGTAAATCACTGTCTCATCTGTTTTAACATTTAGAAATGTTTGTGAGTCTAAGGGACGGTCTACGTAAGCATGAAACGCTCCACCTGTAGATCTCCACCCTCATCCTGCTCTTCGTCTTTTCCTTCTAACGTATTGGAGGACGTGGATTTCCAGCAGCTGCAGGTTTTTCAGCCTGGCTCCACAGAAGCTGCTCTTTTGTCTGTTGTTAATGATCGCATGTGTTGTTGACGGTGGTGATGCTGCTCTGATACAGTGGATCACATGATCTGGATCTCCTGAACTGTCGGATACTGTCTCTGGGGCATACCTCAGGGTTCGGGTCTGGGACCACTTGTCTTTTCACTGCATGTGCTGCCACATGTTGCGGATCATTTCTATGCTGATGACGCTCTGACGGGTAACTCTTTGTTGTCATTGCACAGTCATACCTAGAACAACAGTACAATGAAATACGACACACAACACAAACAGGACAACACAGTAACTTAACTAAATAAAAGGAAGAAATAAAAGGGACGTTTTATTGCACATTTTTATTGTTATTATTATTATTATTGTTGTTACCCCCCCCAAAAAAGTCCAGGGAGGTAGCCAATCAGGTCAGCTGATGTGCCGGTCCTTCAGGGAGGGAAGAGGATGTCCAATGATTTTTTGGGCCATATTAATGACCCTCTGAACCTACATGACGTTCATCAGCTGCCGGTCGCACTCTCCATAACTCCTCCTTCAGATCTTGAGCCCTGACATCAGGTAATGTTGGAGTCATATTTGATTCTTTCATTTGGCTCAGGTATCGAATACGTTGATAAAGCAGCGTACTTTAGACTTAACTGAAGTTAAACCGTCTGTTTCTGGTAGAAAGGTCTAATATAATGATTGCAGCGGGTTCATAATGCTGCTGACACGGAGGCGTGGCCATTATTGGCCCGTCCTCTGATTGTTGCACTGGCTTCCGGTGACGTGCACACAAACATTTCAAATATTGTCGCTAACTGCTTTACGGGGTTCGTCTACGTCACGTGTCATTCACTGAGGTCCGCCTACTAGCTGCTGATTGGTTCGCACTGCTGACCGGGCGTTGTGAAACTCCAGAATCGTCTTCCTCATTACCAGCCTTCAAACTGAAGAAAACCCTTCTCTTCATCATCGTTCTCAGCTTCAGACTGGGTTCAGCTTCTGTTTTTCTATCATTGTTTTACTTTTTATCTTATTTCTCTTGTCTGTCTTTATTAAATGATTATTCTTATTTTTACTTGTTATGCAGCACTTTGCTCGTTGCTTCAGTGTGGGGTAGAAATGCAGCGACAGAATCAGGAGCGGCAGTGAGGCCGATAGCAGAAACTCAGTCTGCAGCTCGAACGTCTCAGGCTGATTATTTATAACCATCATAAACCAAACATAACCAGATTCAAGCTGCACAAGTTTCATGAAGGTCAGTGCAGCTCACAGCTGACTCACAAACCGTGAATAAGACACGAGAAGAACAAATCCAACAAAATAAAGAAAAGACACAAATAAACTAAACTAGGAACAATGTGCAGTAATCAATAAGCTCTGATCAGCAGGTGGAAGAAGCTTTCAGATCCATTCAAACCTGCAGTGTTTTTATTTACTGGTGAGACGAATCAGGATCCACAGTTTGGTTAAATACACACAAACGAAGAATGTGACATCACATTTGCACTGGCATGTTTTTTTAAATACAGATGTTAATAATGTGCGTGACGATGACTCATTGTACCATCTGCTGGTGCAAATCGGTATTACACAAAAGTCAAACTGTATCTGAAGATAAAGTTTCACAAACTGAGCGCGCGGCTCTGTTCACATCATACATGCTTCCCTCAGGCTGGATCATCATAGCAAACATTTCTACTGCTATGCTGATGACACCCAGCTCTCTGTCCGTGAAGCCAGATAACACACATCAGTTAAACTGCAGGTCTTAAAGATTCCTGCAGCTGCTGTCAGCTGTTCTTCTGTGGTGAATGACTGAAGCTCTTCGGCTGTAGAGCGTCCGGATGCTTCGGGAAACAAGCTGAAGGAGCTGGAAGCAGCCTGGGACGTCTGCTCGAGGTCACAAACATGAAGTGTGTCGCATGGGCATCCTCAGCTGTTGTTTGTGTGTCTGCATCGCGTTCGGTGCTTCTCACGCTGCAGGTGAAGAAATGTTTCATCAGGTTAATTCAAGCGAATGACTGAAGCTGTTTCAGGGAAACATGAAAGAAATAACCTCTGTGGATTCCTGCAGACTTCCCCTCGGGTTTTCTCTCATCTTGCTCGTACTCTACCTTTGTGGGTTTGTCTCTGCACAGCGCTCTGATTGGTCGATGCGCTGAGAGGGGCTGTCCCGTCACAGCGGGTTGAAGCTGGGAGAGCAGTGAGCTTCGCATCAGTTTTGAGTCAGAGGCGTTAGACGAGGGACAGGAAGTCGAACGAGAAACCAGCAAAAAGACAGAAAAGAGAGCAAAGAGGAAGCAGAGCGGAGCCGGACGCCCGGCTGTGACAGAGCGCCGTTCACAGCTGTAACCTCTGCAGGTTCGTCCCTGTCTGCTGGTTCTAGCTTCACGCTGGGCTTCAGCTTTAATCAGCTGCTTTGTCTCAGTGTTAAACTGCTGGGGTCTGACGGCTGAACGCTGTCGGGCCGGTTTCTCGTCCGCTCTCTCGTGACTGTGCTGCAGACCTCATCAGCTGTTTACGCTCTGATGAGGTGAAATAAGCTGTGAGAGTGCGGCTGTAGTTATTTACTGCTCTTTAAGCTCCACACGGCTGCTTCCATTCGAAGCTGTTTCTGTAGAAGTCGTTCACACCATCATGAGTGTTATTTAAAGACTTTAACTGTCTCAGGATGTCGACTCTGTCTTTATTTTTCAGCTCGAATGTTTATCTCTGTTTTTCTTTTTGTTTGTTGTTGCTCTTCTTCCTCGTCTGCCTCACCGGCAGCAGCAGAGTGACATCAGCAGCTGTAGCCCCGCCTCCTCTCTCTGCAGGCCTGGGATTCTGGGGGTTTTCCTCAGCTCAGCCACTTCCAGGAAGTGACTGAAAGCAGAGCGAGATACGGGAAGGGGAGGGGCAGAGAGAGAGGGGGGAGATTAGAGACAAACAGCAGAGAAGAAGGAGGGAAGGAGAGAGGTCGTGCAGTGTTTGAGTGCGTGAAAGTGAAACTGCTGAACTTTGGATCGCTTTGCTGCGCTCTTGTGTCTTTGTCCGCCTCTCGGGACTTTCAGCTTCAGCCTGAGGGGGCTTAAAGCGACTCGGCTCGGCCGATGGTTCCTCCGACACGCCTCTGACTTTCTCAACGCTTCTCACTGACTGTCTCTGTTTGTGCTGCAGGATGACTGAAGCCCAGTTCATCGGCGGCTACGAGCACGACGTAAGTACTTTCTCTACATTTGTCTTTATTCTCTCCACTACAGGAAGTGTGTTTTTAATCCAGCTGATCAGCGAGCGTGCCTGAGCCTCGCTCTAACCGTTCGTTCTGACACGAGAACGTGGAAATGATTTCAGGTCTCCTCTGATTACATCATCCTGAGTGGATTCAGAGGTTTTCTGCACATCTGTGAAGTTTTATTTGATGTCTAAAAGAAGAGACGCGTTTACATCAAAGCCTGAAATCAAAGCGTGCGGTGGGCTCTTTGTTGTAAACCTGTGGAGACCTCAGCAGGAAGCAGCGACACAAAACCAGTTCAGAAAACTTTTCATACGGTGCGCAAGGATCGGATCAGTGTTGGATGTTGACTCGGGAGCAATGACACCGTTTCCAGTTAAAGAGGAAGCCACTTCTCATTCAAAGAAGCACAGCTTTGTATTTAACCAGGCGAGAGGTGCAGGTGACACAACGAAGCGTCGCAGAGCTTCAGTCGGTTGCTGCTCGTTTTCGCTTTGATGCAACAACAACGCGTTTGAATAAAGTTGTTCCTGCTTCTCATTAACTGAGGAGGCCTACCACAAGCCAAACAGGCTCCAGATGTTTGCACTGGGTGTCTGCTTCAGGTTAGCTGCTGGAGTACGAGCTCAGCGCGGTGCGTTCATTAGGACGGCCGCAGTTGTCGCTCCTGTAGACGTGGCTCAGGATTAATGTGCAACTTACAAGCTTAAATTTGGTAAAGCATCCCAAAAATGACATTTAAAATCTTCTTCATTCTCTATATGAGTGAATTCTGTGCAGCTGAATGCAATCATGCAGAAAGGTGTAAAACAAGTGGAGGCAGTTAAAGAACAGAGTGCTTCAGTTACGGTAAGAAATAACTCGTTAAAAAGCAGAAATCTGAGGGGCTGCGAGGGGGTTTACAGCGCTAATGATTCACGTTTAACTGATCAATCATTTTGATACCAGGGATGTGTCAGTTTTGCCGATAAATCGATGATTCACAGGAACGTTATGAAGCCCCTGAAACTGTTTTACAAGGGTTACCTAGGCAACTGGAGTCTGGAATGTCCGCCAGCGACCAATCGTAAGCCACAGAGTGAGGCACAACGAACGAGCCGCTTCCTGTGTGATGGAGGTGTTCCACAGGGATCGACATTGGGCCCGCTGCCTTTATACATCACAACTGTAACATGTGCTTTTACACCGACAGCACAGTCTGATGGTACTGAAAGGTCTGAGCTGTAAAGACGATCGATCGACGCTCTGTTAAAGATGTTTCTGCTTGTTCGTCCTCAGCTGCAGCAGTTCATGCCGTACGACTATATTCCAGTGGACATAAAGACAGAGCCCTTCATGCCTGAGACAGGTGAGCATTCAGGACGATGTCACAGTCACGTCAAACTATGGAACAGGTTGAACTCCCAGCTCATTTTTTGCCTCCTTAATCAGAAAAAAGATGCGTGCCATTGTAGGAAACAACATCAATCTGCAGACTCTCATTTGTGTTTGTTATTTAAGTCAGTTTGTTGCCTTTAACACACTGACCTCCTGTCTGAAGCATCTCACTGCACCACAACATCTGGTTTAAAAAGGTCAAAGGTGAACCATTAACGGGTCTGACTGAGAACACGGTCAGGCTGGAGTCAGGAGCTCCTGAGAACACACGAGTGTATTTGAAACCAAGCCTTGTGAAGTCCAGAGCCTTTCACCATCTTTAGGTTTTGCTACAACCTCAAACAGCTCAGGATGGACGCAGCTCTCTGATCCTGCCCTGGGGGCGCCCCAGTACCCTCCCTCAGTTTTAGAAACATGTACAGTCTGGGTTTCATACCCAGAAGTGTGTGTGCGTGTGTCGGTTAGTGGGCATCAGTACTGTAACATGTTACAAGAAACTCCACAAAACTCCAGCGAATAACACCTGGTCATCTAGAACCTTCTAGAATTTACTCACGTCTGGTAACATTTTGCTTCTCGCTGATGAAATAGTGAAAGTTGATGATGATTTTGAGAAATGATCAGTCACAGCGACTGACGAGTGTTTTTTCTTCACCTGTGTTTGTGTTGTAGCTCACGGCCCGTACATTCAGATCATCGAAGAGCCCAAACAGGTGAGACTCACATCTTACTTCCTGTTACAAACACGACAAGGCAGCGGTGGGTGGATAAAGACTGCAGTGGAAACATGGAGGTGACAAAGATAAAGATCGAAGCAGTCGTCAACAATATAGCGTAGCAATAAGACACAGACGGCCTGATAAACCTGGATTCTTGGTGGTTCAGATCTTCAACAATGGTTTAAACGTGATTGTTCCTTTGTTAGTCCTCATTTGAATTTTATTCACCGGTGGAGTGATTAACAGACGCTAGCATTACCGTCGAACGGTCCATTAAGTGCTGTAGCTGCTGATGGTGTCCCACAGGGATCAGAGTCAGGTTCACTGCTTTGTCCCAGTCCAGTTTTATTCCCCTGAGCCTACCACAGACATCATAACATTAACGTCTTATCCTGATGTTTTAAAGTTTGAAGTAGAAAAGCTCTGACAATACAAAGTCTACAGCTGTGGTGGGATGCAGCGTGATGACGTAACACCAGCAGCACGACACAAAAATGTGTTTGTTGTTGTGTTTGTTGTTGTGTGTAACGTGAAGCCGAACGATGCCCTGCATGGCAAAGCAAACAAACAAAGGATTTGAACAGCGTGAGGTGATGAATGAGCTCAAAGCTCCGACCTGAGCTGAAGCTCAAACAGGAAGAAGA